>NC_048300.1:195570331-195885252 GCF_013100865.1 Trachemys scripta elegans
CCCCTGCTGAGAACCCCCTACCCTAACTGCCCCCCCCAGGACCCTACCTGTCCCCTGCCTGCCCAAAACCTTATCCCCCCCCCCAGACAGACCCCCCCCCCCGCGAACTCCCGAGCCATCCAACCCCGCTCCCTGTCTCTTGACTGCACCCTCCAGAACCCCCCTGCCCCTTCTCCGACCCCCTGGCCCCCTTGCCGTGCCGCTCAGAGCAGAGCGCTGCGGAGCGGCGCGCGGGGCAGCAGGGGAGGGGGAGCAGGAGCAGGGGGAGGAGCTCCAGCCTGCCGGAGGCCCGAGGCGAGCGGCCCAGAAGGCAGGGGCACCACCTAATACGGTCCCTGCATCCTCAAGGGACTACATGTCCCAGCATGCAACGCTCTACGTTGGGTCACAGGCACGCGCGGGACTACGCTTCCCAGCACGCATCACGTCCTCCTGACCCCCTCGGCCCGAGGCGTGGCGCGTTGCCCGCTGGGGGCTGTAGTCCCGTTCCCTCCCGCACGGAGTCCCGAGGCTCCTCCCTCCGCTTCCCCCTGCCGGCAGGGTGTCCCGTGCCTCCTTGGCAGACGGAAGCCGAGGAGGAGGGAGAGTCGGAGGAGCGGCGGCGGGATGGGTGACTCTAAAGTGAAGGTGGCGGTGCGGGTCCGTCCCATGAACAGGAGAGGTGAGTGCAGCCCAGCCCAGCCCCCTGCGCGCCCGGCCCAGGGGGGAAAGGGAGAGAAGTGGGGAGAGCCACCGACCGACCCTGCTCCCTGCCCCTCGCTGAGGGGGGAGACGCTGACCAACAGCCTCCCCATCTGAGGGGCGGGGGGAGACATCGACCGATCCCCCCCCCCGAGGTGGGGGAGAGACAGTGACGGGCCAATGCCCCCCCCCCCCTCCCCTCGCTGGGGGGGGGGGAGATAGTGACTGGGCGACCCCCCCGGGGGGGGGGGGGAGAGAGAGAGAGAGAGCCCCTCCCCCCCGACTAATTCACGCCCCCCCTGTAACCACCCCACATTTCTGTCCTTTATGAGTCTCATTCCTTCTAAGGTCTCCCCCTTCGTAATCTTCCTCTCTTCTCTTCCTGCCTCCATAGAATCCCCCACCTCTTGCACCCATTTTACAATGGGGCTCCTTCCTTGTCCCTTCACTTCCTTCCCACTCAGATTTCTTCCTTCCCTGTCCCCCCCATCTCAATCTCCCCCCCATCAGCTTTCCCTTCTCTCTTCCACGAAATGACTCCTCCCCCTCCCTCCCCCCACATGTGAGAGTGACCCAAAGTGTCCCAGACTATGGGGACGTGAGGATAAAAGCAGCTGGAAGAGGAACTGTGAATCGATGGGGGAATTTTTAAAAATAATACACCCCATAGGCAAGTTTCAATTACAGACTGGGTATTTTTCTTTTCTTTTCTTTTACTTTTTTTTTTTTTAATCAGAAAAATTCAGTTGCTGCAGCTGGTCGAGAAACAAATTTACAAAAGGAAATATAGCATTTAAAAAAGTCAGGAAATAAATTAAGGACAAAATATACACGCACACACAATTAGTATCTCAATACAACACTTCTGATTCACCTGAAACTTACTGTCATGAACAGTGAGGTAATGCCAGGTTTGTGTACTACTGAGGTAAATGAGGGTTGCCCATCAATGTTGCAATTGAGGTATGTGTTATGTAGTCATAAAGTCTGACTGTCTTAGGGATCATCCTCTGGTAACACTTTAAAAGTTGTTCTTGTGGTTTTATTTTTTTAATAAACCTAGCGGCACGAGAGTGATTTTTAAAAACCTGTGTTGTAATTTGCATTTCATTTTTAGTAACATTAGTATGAATCTTGGAAGGTCTTTGGATGTGAATTGAGAAATAGTCTGAATTCTGTTCAGGGTCATTGCTCATGACCCCCAAAAGGAGACTTTAAAATATTATAAACCCGTTGCTGACTGACTGTAGACACTTAACCTTTGAAATATTCTTGATGTCTGCATGCTGTTATTGTCTTTGGACTGTAAATTCCTCAGGGCAGGGAGCTTTCTGCTGTAGATCTATAAAGTGGCATATAAATCTGTGTTACACTTCTAGGCATTGTATAAATAAGTAGTAATAGGTTATTTGCAGAAGAAGTACAAGGATCTCTGTGCTGAAAAGGTTACCATTTTATCTATAAAAAGAACAGGAGTACTTGTGCCATCTTAGAGACTAACAAATTTATTAGAGCATAAGCTTTCGTGGGCTACAGCCCACTTCTTCGGATGCATATATTTGCGGATACAGACTAACACGGCTGCTACTCTGAAACCTGTCATTTTATCTATGGTACTATTGGACTGAACGAGCTCCCATTATAGCTAATGGGAATTGGATTGGGCCCCATATAAATAAACTACATCTGCCTCCTTGCAAGACAGGTTTACCACACTAACTGCTTGCATTGAAGTGGGTGTTTGAGTAAACATTCATTGGTCCACTTATGTTGCTCATTTGTTGCATCTTGGCTCAGATTGCATCCCAATACTATAAACACTTATGTGCGTAATCTCATTGAGTTCTGTGGAACTACTTACATGAGTGAGGACCTGATGGTGGTCTGGGCAAGAGCCATATCTTCGTTGTTGTATATTTAGCAACTAACATAATGAAACCCTGAACCTTTTTGGGGTGCTACCAAAGTATCTAATAATAATTATTATGATTGCTATTGTTCACAGCTGTTTCCTTCAATTGACTAGAACTATGTTGGGGTGTCTTGGTTCCAATGTAATTCTTTTTACTAAAGAATATTCACAAGTTCTCTATTTCATCATGATGCCAATCTGTAACTTCAAGTGAAGTGACATTTATTTTTGTGGTAGCTAGGGTGAGTGCTTTGCTTTACTTCACTTTATGAAAGTGTGTGATGTGATCCAGTTAAATGTCAACTGGATCCATAAAAACAAATAAGGGAAATCTAATGGCAGACAATTTGAACTCTTAAAATCTATTTTTACACTTCTGTCTTCAAGTTTATTTTTCGTTCCAAATAGTATTGATAGATGCACTAAATGTGTTTGATTCATATATAAATCCTTTCCATTATCTAGTGATGTACCATACCTATATATTAGTGTAGAGGGATCTTAACTATAGCATACCCTTGTTCATCTTAACAACAACCTTAGCTGGAGAAGATGGTTTAGTGATCTCTGCTTCAAATTTGAAGTACCTAGATTCCTTGGAACCATATGTTTAAATCTCGGTCATGTTATCTCAGACCTACCTCTTTCCAAGGTAGATAAATTGAGTACCACCCAGCATGTTGAATGTAAGAACAAGGATTCTTGCGTCAGCTTGGATATTAAGACCTTCTTTTCAAGAGAAGGAATTTTCCTTAGGGCTTGTCTACACTGGCAATTTACAGTGCTGCAACTTTCTCGCTCAGGGGTGTGAAAAAATACCCCCCTGAGCGCAGCAAGTTTCAGCGCTGTAAAGCGCCAGTATAGACAGTGCACCAGCGCTGGAAGCCATGGCCCTCATGGAGATGTGGTTGTTTTTATAGCGCTGGGAGAGCACTCTGCCGCGACCACACAAGCCACATTAACGTGCTGCCGTGGCAGTGTAGACTAGCCCTTAGTGTCCTTGCTGTATATTTTCCACTATTATGCAATGTCCTGTGCACCAACTTTCTGTTGCCCTGCACTTTGGAGGTGGTTGCATTTCCACTATGTTATGTGTATATTGTTTGTGAAATGTTCTGGATGAAAGGTGCTACAGAAATATAAATGATGTATCTGAGAATTGACGTTTATTATGCATGATTAATCTTATTGTTGGAGCATAACTAGTTTTACAAATGAAGTGGTAAATGTCACATCTTGATGACAGGTATCAGAGGGGGTAGCCTTGTTAATCTGGATCTGTAAAAGCAGTAGAGAGTCCTGTGGCACCTTATAGACTAACAGACGTATTGTATCAATGTAGCATAGATAGAGAAGGGGCATGAGTGGACGAGAGCTGAGGAAGCATTGTTCCAGGTCAGCCATAAAAATGTTGGCATATTGTGGGGCCATATGGGTGCCCATGGCGGTGCCACTGGTCTGGAGGTATATATTGTCATCAAATTTGAAATAGTTGTGTGTGAGGATAAAGTCACAGAGCTCAGCAACCAGTTGTGCTGTGGCATCATCAGGAATACTGTTCCTGACTGTTTGTATTCCATCTGTGTGTGGGATGTTTGTGTAGAGAGCCTCTACAGCCATGGTGGCTAGGATGGTGTTTTCTGGAAGGTCACCAATGCATTGTAGTTTTCTCAGGAAATCAGTGGTGTCACAGAGATAGCTGGGAGTGCTGGTGGCGTAAGGTCTGAGTAGAGAGTCCACATATCCAGACAGTCCTTCAGTGAGAGTGCCAATGCCCGAGATGACGAGGCGTCCAGGTTTTCCGAGTTTGTGGATCTTGAGTAGTAGATAGAATAACCCCGGTCGGGGCTCTAAGGGTATGTTGATTTGTTCCAGACAATACGTCTGTTAGTCTATAAGGACGCTTTGCTGCTTATCTTGATGTCAGTATATGAAGAATAATACATTTTACTCTCCATTATCCTTTTAAAAGTGAAAGGTTAGAGTATATTAATATTAAACTCTCATAGTGTAAACAATAATAAACCCAGGGATCACTGTGGAAAACTATGCAGTGACACATAGATAAAGCATGTGGTTCTAGTTTGTTTCAGCTTGCTTAAAATATAATTGCATCACTGAGAAATGCTTGTAATTCCTTGGGTGTGCTTAGCATTTACTCTCAAAGGGAGATAATAATTATGAGTATGGCTCAGATTTTGTCACAGATATTTTTAGTAAAAATCATGGACAGGTTTCAGTCAATAAACAAAAATTCAGGGAAGCCCGTGACCTGCCCTTGATTTTGACTAAAAATATTCCTGACAAAATGGGGAGGGAGGAGGTTCCAGCTCCCAAAGGGGCTCTGGGGCCCGCCCACCTGCCACAGCTGGGCCGCTTCGGGCGGGACCTGCTGTCCGCTGGGGCTGGGAGCTCCAGGGTCCCTCTGCTGCCCTGCTGCTGGGAGCCTGCCGACAGCAGCAGCTGAGAGCTACGGTGCTGCTTGCTGACAGTTCCAGCCCCAGGCAGAAAATGTCACGGTTGTCTCTGGAAGTCACAGATTCCATAACTGCTGTGAGCTCCTTGACATAATCGTAGCCTTAATTCTGAGCAATCACAGTTGAGTCAAATGTGTGTACTGCAAAGGAAAATAATTTGTTAAACTAAGTAAATGTACTTTTAAGCCTAGTTTTGTATGAGATTACCTTGATGTTTTGGCTTTATGTTTACTTGATCATTTTGAAGTCAACAAATGATCAGATAAAGTCAAAGCGTAAACTCTGCTAAAACTGGTTTCTGGTGAGCATGTTTATGGGAGAGTAAACACCCTTGCATTACGATTTGAGTGTAACTTTAAAGCAGCCATTACTTCAATGGAGCAGAGAAGTTTTGTAGTCTTGCACTCTATACTTCCACCAGCGTACTTGCTGGATCAGAAACTTTCCAGACTAATTAATTTACTTAAAATATTTGTGCAATGAACAGTATATGTAGCAGCAGAAATATCTGTAAAAAAGAATGCACCGCCACATGGAATGCCTTTATGAGGAACATTTGGTAGGCTCTCTTTTCTTGTATATCAGATTAAGCAGCAGAAGGCAAAAGGAACACTTCCCATGGGTTTTCAACAACTTGTCATTAATTCTCGTGATGGCGAGCGTCTCTTTGAGTTATAACTTCTCTAGCTGATGTGAGCGCAATACAGTATTGTGCTCTTCCTGATACACTCATACATATTAAACAAGCTATAATTACTGCAAACTGAAAATTTTATGAATTGTACTTACACAATTATATAGCAGAGGAAACTTGAAAGAGGACTGTCTAGAAATAAATGGCTGTTAGGTTGAAGGGACATATCACCTTAAATCACACTGCTGTCTGTTTTAAATAACTGTTGTACAAGGAATGCCAACATTTGCTGTAACTTTGCTCAGTTTTTTTTCTCTTTAGTTTTGTTTATTTTGTGCAGTTGACAGTACTTCGTATATCATCAGTTGGTTTTCCCTTTGTTGGTCTTTCACGTAGCAAAGGGAAGAAATAATGACTTTTCAGATTTTTCTAAAACAGAAGATGACAGAGAGCATATGTGGTATCTGAAACGACTTTCAACATTTAAAAAAAAAAACACCCTAATTTTTAAGATGATGGTGCTTCTTTAAAATAACTTTTAAAACATTTTTTTGTGTTGTAAAACTTCAAGATTAAAAATAAATGCTTTCAAAACTCTTCACATTTAATGTTGTTTAGATTTCTGCATTTTTCTCAGCTTGGACAAACTTTAGTAAACAAAAACCTAACTTCACATTTAGGTCCTCATGCAGTAGCATAATACCACAACATACAGTTGTAAACTTTGCAGAGCAATGTTAATCTGTTTTAAATTGGAAAAAAGAAATTCCACTGGCATTTAAAAAAAATAAATCAGGTAAAACTTCTGTTGGTCTCAAACTTTGTGAAAGCTTATTTTGAACTTCTATTTCGGGCCAAATTTGACGTAGCAGAAAAATTAAAGCTTTAGTTATTTATACAGTTAATACCATTTTCATGTTTCATAGTTTTCATACTTCAGTTATTCAGTATAAACCACATAAAATACACCTTTTAGTCATTTTAGCCAACAGATTTCCTAAAACTGAAATGCTTGTTTTAAAAGGCAACATAACTCCTCAATCTTGACCAACATTTTGATAAATTGCAGGCATACAAGTTTTACTTTAGCATCTCACTTTTCCTTAGAATTATCACAAAGCACTTCTTACAAACTGTATATTAGGATCACTTTGTCTACCATTGAACTATAGCCACCTCAGAGGTAGCTGTTTAAAAATACCCTACATCAGTATGTAATAGTTCAGAAATTTCCATATATGCCTGATTTCTTTGGGTCCCAGATCCAATCTGTAAAATCCCCTGAAAGTTGTATCTGCCTTAGAACTGGTAAGTTAGGTGTGGGCCTAAAATCGTATTTATCTACAAAATTTGAGGTGAAATTGGACATGCAGTTCCTTAATTTTCACCCTAAATAAAGAGGTATAGTTGACATAACCCCACGAAGTCTCTCGGCTAGTCACAGAGCTAAAAGCATAAGGCTTGTGTGTGGGATCTCTTATAAGACTCATAAGGATCGCCAGGAGGTTGATGCACTTAGGTGAAGCCCCACTCCAGTGCAGCTCCTCAGGTCGTCTTCTTATGATTTTAAGAAGATGAATCTCCCCTCAAGCACACCTTGAAGGAATCAAGAAAAAGGTGTGGAGAGAGGAAATGCCCACCATTTTCCTTCATGCCTGAGTTGCACAATAGGAATTCATTCATTCAAATGAAGCTAACATACTGGCACGTATGAGTGGTGAGTGCACATTATCTAACAGTTATTCACATGACTTTGTTAAACACCTGATGCAAATCCAAAAGGTAAATTTGGATACGTGGCAAACATACTTTTGATTTCTTTTGTTTTCAGGGTAGATGTCCCATCCCCATGCTCTGCAGCTCTGAAATAGGCTTTTGTTACTCTATAGTAAATATTTTCCAAGATGATGAAACTGTGAAGTCTCCAAAATTAATCAGCCGATTACTGTATCCTGGTAGTATTCTTCTGCCTTCAGTGAAACAAGTGGTTGTTGATTGTGCTTCCCCAGTTGATGCTGTATCTAGTCCCAGTAGATCTGGTAGCATTAATCAGTATTGCCAGCCCCAAGCAGTCAATCAAGAGTCAGTCTTTAAAAATAATCACAAGATTGGTTTAAAAATCATGAGACTTTAAAAAAAAATAGTTTTTGCTCTTTGCATTCTGGTGTCTGAGCCTTCACATCCATCATAGGGTTTTTTTTAACCTTTTTGTGATAAGGTAAAAAACAAATCTATTCATAGATGGCTACATGGAAAATGAAAGAAGCCTGCTTCTACTATGTTACTTTTGTAGTGCCCAGAAGTGTGTTAGGTGTTTCACAGAATAACTTGAAACACACGGTCCTTGCCTCAAAGAGTTTACGGTCTAAATTTGAGATGTTATGTAAAGAGTGGAGGTGGGGATGAGGATTACAGTAAACATGGTTAGTCAGTTTAGGCATGAACACATCCTGGTGACTTAACTAAGGTTTTTTTAGCATGTAAAAGTGAGGATATTCTGCTCAGGTTCTTATTCAGCTTTCATAATCATGGTATCTGAGCTTCTTTCAGAAGTGATTTAAGCAATATGATTAGTATCTGTCATGACTATAGAAAATAATACTATTTACTCATTTGGGGCCTTGTAAAAGTGGATTTTCTAGATCTAGTGTCATAATATTGCTCCCATTTCACCCTATCGACGACTCCACCTGTTGGTGAGTAAGCACTTCAGTCTTGCTTCACTTCTACCAAAAACTAGTTTCAGTACTTGAGGTGGAGAGTATTCCCATACTCTCCTAACAGTTTTATTACTCACACCAGTTAGCCTATTACTTTCAGGGATGTCACCCCTCTTGTCTCTAGTAGTTGGTCTGGAATCTGCTGGTGTCTCAGTGCTGGCAACTGGCATGAGATCTCTGTGTCACACCAGTGGATGAGTACATAACTGGAAACTTGCCTCATGCTAGGGCCAGCCTACCCCTTGACTAGATATGTGAAACTGTAACAGCAGCAAGGAGAGCTGCCAAGATGGTACCATGCTAATAGTTACTTCCCTAAAAGAAGCCTCGTATTGCCTTTGACAAAACTTAAATACTACTTTCATTTTGAAAAGAATAAATGCTTTTAAATCAGACTAAATCAATCACAATAGAATATCTCTGGCAGTGAAGTTTAACACTAGTTCTCTTTTTATTGTGTGGCTAGGGGGAGCTTGGTGGCTAGAGGAAGCAATGGTACATAAAATCTGGTACATTAAGAATAGCATTTGACACTTTTTTATTTCTTTATAGAGTTTGATCTGCATACAAAATGTGTGGTGGATGTGGACACAAACAAGGTTATTCTTCACCCTGTAAACACCAATCTTGCAAAGGGAGATGCCAGGTAAGACTTTTAAACTAAGCAGCACTGGTCTAGTACATTAGGTATGGATCTAGCAACTGGGAGATTTTGGTTCCTACATGTGATCTTGGGCACATTTCTTAAATTCTCCATCTTTAAAATGAGGCCAATAATGTGTACCCACCTCAGTAAGATACTCTTGAGATCTACAGGTGATTCTAGAGTAAATACTTGCTCACCACCCTTCCCTAACTAATATTTCAACCCATAATGCCATTAGTTACCTTTTAATTTATTCATTTCTGTACTCCTGTCTGCATTGTTTTAGATGTGACAGCTGATTTCAGAGCAGGGCAAAGTCTCCCTCATTTTTTGGAGGAAGGAAATTTGCTCATACTTTTTTACCCAACTGTGCTTGTGTCTGGTCAGTAAGGGAAAGGACATGCAGGCATATTGGAGAGATCTATAGCTATAGTAGGTGCCTAGATATTGATGGTATTAGATGCATTAGGAATGTTTAGCATGGAGATGACAGTTGAAGGCAGGGACTAACTTTTGTGTAGAAAATGGTCAAGAGACTGCAAATTTATTAACTCCTAAATGCCAAAGGTCCTGTTGATGTTTGAAAGAGGGGGAGAGTGACTAGCTTATTTCTTGTTTGCTCTCAGGAGAAGAAAGGAGAAACAGAAAACAAAGTGGGCTGAAAGAAAGAAGGGTGAAGTCTAGAGAGAGACCAGTGAAAATGTACTGAAAACAATACAGCAAAAGAGATGACATTATCCATTTATTTAAAAAAAGAGCAAAAACAGGAGTTAGGAAGTATATTGATGCTAGGAAGGTAAGGAAAGAATAACAGGTGAAAATTGTAGTTCTTTACATTTCAAAAAACTTACTTAAAGTTGGTTGACAGTGTTAAATACAATGCATAACTACTTTTTCCTTAAAATTACAGTGGTTTGGGGAGTGTAGTGGCACAGTAATTCATCCTGTCCTGTAGACTTAGTCTTTGGGCTAGAAGATGTCAAGTAAACTTCTCAAGCCCTAAGTAGCATGTGGAAAAGTGAGGCAAAAGGAGATTAAGGAGACCCTATGCAAACTTCCACTGATGTCAATGAAGAGGCTTCTACTGAAGTCAGTGGAAGCTGGTTCAGGCCTTTTGTGACTTGCCCGAAGTCAAATAAGAAGTCTGGCAGAGCTAGGTATAGAACACATATTATTTAGCTCATAACTCCAGTCCTCTGCTCTAGCCACAAGACCAACTAATTCTGTCTCGAAAGTTGTCTAAACTGTTCATGTAAAGTCACTGGTAGTGGGTAAGGAACATGTAGTTAAAATACATGTTGTGGGTGGGGAATTCAGTCACGTGGTGGAAGTGCTTTCACTTCCCTGGACTGAGTCAGCTCATTAAACAATGGGCAAAGTTCAGATTTGCTAGACTGTTATATTGGGATTACAAGGTGTGTATCCCCTGTGAAAGGAAAACTAGCGTTCCTCCCACTTCTAAGTCAATAGACTGAAGGCCTAAGTACAAAACTGAGAACCATATAATTGGAGCAAAGCCACATGGAGGTTGAGGGTGTGGAACACAGTAGCTCATATTCGTTGGTTTTTTTTTTATGGATTACGTGGCTATCTCATCCCTGTCCTTTACCTGTGACATTGGCCAGTCTGATTAAAGCTCTGCATTACACATCTCTCCATCCACAAATGTCAGAAAATCTGGTACTGTGGCCAAGTCAACAGGAAAGCAAGTATTTTCCATTTCCCAGTTTCCACAGTCTGTAAAAAGCAACAGAGGGTCCTGTGGCACCTTTAAGACTAACAGAAGTATTGGGAGCATAAGCTTTCGTGGGTAAGAACCTCACTTCTTCAGATGCAAGAACCTCACTTCTTCACTTGCATCTGAAGAAGTGAGGTTCTTACCCACGAAAGCTTATGCTCCCAATACTTCTGTTAGTCTTAAAGGTGCCACAGGACCCTCTGTTGCTTTTTACAGATTCAGACTAACACGGCTACCCCTCTGATACTTGAGTCTGTGAAATATTACTTTAGGGACAAATACAGTCCTGCATAACTGAAAAGGGTAGCATAGAGTCAGAGAAATTTGGCTGTGGCACGAGGGTTGAGGGAACGTATCTGTATCTAGCAGATTTATATCAAAACATCTGCACTGTCCCTACATCCTCCCCACACAAATTCCTCGAGGCCAGGCCCATGAGTTTGTGGAAAATTCCTCACTGCTTTTTTCAAGTTTTAGGTAGAAGATTTCAGGCAGTAACGAAAATTCAGTTGATAAGATGTCCTAGTCTGGGATAAGGGTCCGTGAAGTGAGGTTGTACATGAACAAGGCAATTTATAATTCAGTTACTAGTAACTCTTGGGATCCTTGTATTCTGTATTAAAGGAGGCTTTCTCCCCACTTGCCTTTCCCCTGCATCACAAAATAATCAACTGTAGAGTTTGGAAGGTTTGACTCCCTTTTTTTTGTTTTATTTTTTATTTTATTTTAAACATTAAACAATCCAGCAAGTCAACTGTTTTGTCTCGGGTATAGATTTATGGCTTTACTTACATATGACTGGATGTTCAGTGACTAATCTTTTAATGATGCTCTAGATTTGTAAAGCAAAACTTCATAGTTCAGCGTGTTGTTTGAAAGAAAAGTTGAAACTCCTGAGTTCTAGTCCAATTCTTAATGGATATCTTGAGAACTTGGACTTTAACATCTCTGCTTCTGTTTTTCCCCATCTTCAGGATGAATCTTGTATTTACCTTCTTCATTAGAGATGGTGAAAATTAATGTATGCTAGTCAAATGATTTGAAAGCCTTAGATGAAGTGTGTCTGACTCTGTGTGTTTCTGAACAGGTTACACCCTGAAGACACTTATTACCCCTGCTAGCCTTCCTTAACCCAGGAGTGGTCATACATGGGACAGAGAAATCAAGCCAGTTACTGTATTGAGTAGCGCTTATTATGGCTTTGCTGGTAGTGTCAGTAATCTGCTCATGTAAAGTAGATCAACTTCAAAATCTACAGAATAACCTCCAAGCTGGTATGCTACAGTACTAGCTCTAATCTTACTTTGGTTTTGTGGATGTTCTTCCTCCCTTGTAAAGAAGGAAGCTATATTTTATTTATATAGGTATACACACCTGTTCCGTAACGCTGTCTGCAAAGGCCTACCAAGAACAACTTCTCTAAAGCTGCTGTCATAAAAAATGCTTTGCTATAAATCCTTAGAAGTTGATCTTCTGTCTAGCTCCTCCCATCTCCACACTTACAGCACTGCAGCGGCACAGCTGCAGCACTTAGTGAATACGCTACCTATGCGAACAGGAGAGCATCTCCCCTCAGCATAGGTACTCCACCTCCCTGAGTGGCCATAGCTGTGTCGACCGGAGAAACCCTTCCGTTGACATAGCACTATCTACACTGGGGTTAGGTTCACAGGCGCTGACTTTTGTTTTTGCTGGTGGATTTCCCACCCTATCCTACGGCCCCACTGCCACTTGGCCTCTTCCAGCTCCTGCTCTGCCCCCTCCCCCGAGACTCCCCCAAGTGCCTCTGCTGCTCACTCCTCTTTGCCCTCTTCCCTGAGCACCTCCCACCCACTGTTCGTTCCTTTCTGCCCCCTCCTGCCTTAAGGATGAATGACAGGAGAAGGGGGCAGAGAGGAGCAAACGACCATGGCCTCGGGGGAAGAGACACAGCATGATGGGGCCCAAGGGGAAGAGGTCAAGCAGGGGAGGGGCCTCAGGGCGGAGTGCAGGCCAGGCAACAGGCCGGGGGTGCTGAGCACCTCCGATTTTTTTTCCGTGGGTGCTTGAGCCCTGGGGCACCCACAAAGTTGGCGCCTATGGTTATGTTGATATAACTATGTCGCTTGAAAATCCACACCCCAGAGCGACGTAGTTATACCAAGATAAGTTCCTAGTGTAGACCAAGCCTAATTTTATCTTATGGAGCTGTTTGTGTTCTCTCTGTTGCAAAAGGTCAGAGCTCATATTTCCTCACCAACATAAAATTTTACAGTGCACTGCAAGCATTAGTCAAAAGTTTATTAGTTTGTGGTTGGCATGGGGGGAGGGTGTGAATTCATTTTGATAAGGGTGAAAAGATAATATCTGCATAGCAACTGGGATGTCTGTAAGAACTAAGTTTTTGAATAACCCATAAATAGATAGCACTTCCTGAAGCTTTTAAGGCTTCTTGATTCTAGACTCTTCTGTTTTGTTTTTTTGTTTAGAAAACACAGTATTTAAAAATACTGAGATTATTTTTTTGAAAGCCTAGAAATTAACTACTTTTGACCAATTAGGGAAAAGGAGTTAAATTACAGGGCATAACTATAATTGTGTGTAAATGATAAACCCTTCGCTAATTTGCATAGTGGTCACACCCAGGGTTATAAACAAAGAGCGATGGTTGTAAATTACAGCATTTACTAAATCTGTCCAATAGAAGCCAGCATTACAAAGAGTATTGTACTTTATTTTATTTTATTTACCATGTGCCTTTATTAAGCGCTAAAAGTACTTTCAGATACTATGCATGTTCTTTAGTTCCAGTCCCTATTTATGGTTTTATAGTCACATTACTATTTTCAACCCTCCCCCCTCCTTCCCCATTATTGTATGACAGACTGACAAACAAGGGACCTTCCATGGTAAACTGTGCAACTGACTACTTTATGCAGTTGATAATTTTTGTATACAAACAAAAATGATCTTTCGGCTATACTAATATTAGGTAAAAACTGTTCAGTTACAAGTGTCATTGACGGTGACCCTCAAATATCTAACAACCATCAAATATCTAACACTGCTCTTAGTAATAAATAAATTAATAAATTAAAAAAACATAAATCATGGTTTGTTTGTTTTTAATGTTCAAAATGACAGCAGAGTCTGTTGCTAAGGAAACTGGGTTGTATAAAGAATTTACACAATTTTCACTATCCCCTAAGGATTTTCAGAAAGCTGAAGATGGAATCAGCTGGCATCTTACTCAACTCTGAGATTTTTTTGCATCCTCAGTATGCATGTTTGGAACTCATGGGTTACCTCTCTTTCGCTCACTTGATAAGCAGCAGCCCAACCAATTGTAAGCAAGAACGTTTAGTGCCTTTATAGGATTCTTCAGCCACTCACCTTCCGTAGATTTTTCTGAGGCAGATGTGGCAGCCCCTACAGAGACTTGAGCGGGAGATGGCAAACAATTATGGGCTACAGCCTTTGCCAGTAGAGATTCTTAACAGGCTCTACTTTGAAGAGCCATGGAGACATGGCAACTGGATCATTATGGCTACCACTAACCACTGGGTAATATCCCTTAGGAGATAAATCTTATCTAAGCGAACTTGACAGGGTATTGAGAAAGCAGAACTAATTTTCATGGAGCTCAGCAAACAGCCTAGCTGTTCTAGAGCAGGGTGAACTTTTCATAGACCGCAGATTTGAATGAGTGCCTGATTTAATAAGTTGGAGATGAAACAGTAGATAATCTAGTATGCTGAACTCTTCAACTCTTTCTCTGTGTTGGAACTGATTGATTTTTAATGAGGTTAAGAGCTCTTTGTTCCTGTTCCAGAAGAGAGGGAGATGGGGTTTTCCCCAGACCTGCTCTTTTCAGGTAATAAAGATGAGATGGTGTAAGAGATTGATGTATCAAAAGACATGGTGCTGGAAAATAATGATCTTTGAGTCCAGAGTATTAAGTAGCATACAACCAAGAGTTCTGAAGGAACTACAGAGTGAAGTGGCTGAACTGCTAACTAAAATATGCAATCTGTCAAACTAAATAGTCAAGGGGTGAGAAGTAATCACTTTCATAGGTTTAAAAACCAGCTAAGAGATGAGAGAGTAGGAATAAATGGTCAACTTTTTGCCATATTGAATATTGACATTGGGGTGCCCCCAAGACACTATTAGAACCAGAATTTTACTTTTATGAATTACCCGGAAAACACCTGAATAATGAGATGGTAAAATTTGCAAATGAGAAGAAATTATTTAGGCTAGTCGTGACTAGAGAAAACTGAGGAACTCCAGAGGGACCTAATAAATCTACGTGAACAAGGTAGCATGATGGCAGATGAAATTTTATGTTGACAAATGCAAACTAATGTAATACTCAGGGCAAAGGACCTGAGAAGTTCAATGAAAACATCTGCTCATTGTTTAATGTTGGTTTTAAAGGAATGTGAATATAGTGCCATTGTATTTTTTAAAAAAAACAGCAGTTCCTCCTTGCCTAAAATAATGAAGTCTTTAGTTCTGGTCACTCCATCTGAAAAACTGAGCAGAAACTGGAGATTTCCAGAGTTGGGATGCCAAAATGATTAGAGATGCTTACACAAAGATGAAAAATTGGGACTGTTTAGAGAGGAGATGGAATGATTTGTAAAATAATGAATGGTGTAGAAAAGGCAAAGTGTGACTTCTTATGTACTCTCATAATATAAGAACAATAGGTCATTCAGTGAAGTAGTAGAAAGGCAACACAATGCATAATTACTCTGTAGATCTCTTTGGCACAATATATCACTAAAGCCTAAAGCTTAATAGGATTCATAAAAGGATTATCTATTTATATTGATGATGGGAACATACACAGTTACATTAAGTAGAATGACTTTCTTTTAGAAAGCATATCAACCTCATGATTCAGGGCATAAGCCATGACCACTTGTTTCTTGAGGTTATGCAGAAGCTTCCTTTATTGGGCAGGTTCCATAACTATTCAGTATGTGGTTTCCTGAACTTTACTCTGAAGCATCTGGTACTGAATGTGGCCAGAAACTGAATATTGGATTAGATGGATGACTTGTCAGGTCTGGTCCTGCAATTCTTATGTTGCTGTTTGACCTCAAGCCTGCTGGGGAAGGAAATGTTTCTGTGCCTGAAGATGAAAGGAGAATAAGTTACAATTTACCGCCTTTTTCTTTCCCCTTTCCTCCCTGTTGCTAGCTGTTGTTTTACTTTTGCTTGGGATGGCATCAATTCACAACTGATGTTCTGTAGGTGTAGAAACAGAACTTGTTAGTTAATTGGCTCTGTGCACATCAGTATGCTGTTGAGGAATTTCTTGCCTTATGGATGAGTGTTCATATTCACTTCTAAAGCTCCAATTGTGAGTGGAATGTATGAGTTACATATTCAGTTTAGTCTTACACTAAACAAGTCTTCATACTGTGTCTTGTAATATGAAAGCATCCACTAAGGAAGGACGTAGCATTTATGAAAAAGTTCCAAAAAATCCTGGACTGTGACTGGTTGGCCTTTTGACAACGAGCTGAGGGGAAGCCTGCAGCTTACAAGATCCATATTGGTGTACGGAGGGTGTGGAAATACAGCTAACCGGTAATTCTACTGAGCAAAAAGAGCCTTGTGAGACTGATGTTTCCTGTATTACTAGTATTGCCTGTGTAGCTCTGTTGTCTGAGTGTTTGAAAACAGCATTTAACAGATGTGTTCAGTAAGATCACCTGGAGATCTTTCTTATGAAATTTTTTCATGCAAACTCTTGCTGACTTTTATAGATCAACTTCCTAAGCAAGCTTGAAGTTTAGCTGTAAAATAGTTCCTCTAATCCAGGCCTTTGTCATTTAAAATTATGACTTAACTATTTGAATGGTTGCACAGATTTTTGGCAAAACCAATTACTTTTTAAGTCAGTTATTAGTAGGACTTATTGTATTACAAGGCATATTAGACCTAAATTATGTAGCATATTTCCTGATTTATGCAGTAGAGCTGAACTGTATTTTGTACTCCAAAGGGATCTTTAATTTTACTGAAATAATTCTGACTGTGTGTGTGAGAGAGAGAGAGAGAGAGAGAGAGATCTCAAATGCCACGTGAATTCATCAAGAGCTTGTGTGGACTCCTGAGATGCTTGGGCACTGGATGGCAACTGACTACCCATTCTGCATGGTACTTAAGCTGGGTAAGTGTGGGGACAGGCAGAGTTAGAAGGATTTGAAATTCTATCTTGAGGACAGCAGGAGGAGGCTTCCAAGAGTATGCAACTGCCATCTAAGACTCATAAACCACACAGAAGTGGAGGTTCCACTCTTATGTGGTTTAGGAGTTGGACAGCATGGGGAGGTGGCTGCCATGTGAAACACCCACCACGTGCAGGAGTTGGACATTTAGGAGCAGTGCCAGAAAGGAAGTTGGCTGTTGTACAGAAAATGATAGTGTCTATACTAAGGAACTAGAAGGTGGCAGTAACATGAGAATTTTTGTGGATTTGTGATATGTGGATTAATGTAGCATCCTGGCAAAAATGTAAATATATTCATCCATTTGGGAGGCTAAATAACTGCATAATGTCCAGGGCCTTAAGTATTAATTTATGAAACTAGACAAATATGGTCATCACGTGACCGCCTGAGAGCTGTGTCTGGTGTGAGAGACAAAACAAGGATTCAGAAATTCCTACAGTTGTCAGATGAAACCTACTATAGTTATTTTAATGTTCTTTTTTATTTTTAGAACAAAAAGTTGAAATGACATTTAAATGTGTGACTGGAATAAGAATCTTTTGGTTCTGCATTTGAAAAACAACCAGTTTGGGACTGAGAATGTAATCAGGCTGTAAAATAGTTTCATACTAACTCAAGAGTAAAAGTGAAAATGCAGAAACTAATCAAAAACTCTTGCTATGGAGAAAATGTAATAAAGAGAACCTGTAACTATCCCTGCAGGCTTGTGTGTGCTTAATATAAAAAGAAACTGCTGTATTTTCTCAAGCAAAACGTGAAATAAACTTAGTTAAAAAAAAGTCAAATGTTACAATTATGTAAATATCTAAAGGATAAATACGTTCTTCCCATCCCTCTTTCCTCCCCCCGGTTTGGCTCTTTGCTAGTCAATCTTCCCCTCATTGTGACCATCCAAATCAGAGCTATGAAAAGCTTTGTAAATTCTATACTGTGGACTATAATGTAAGTGAAAACTGTTTTTAATTAGAGCCAGGTCTTTTGCACCTCTCAGCTCCCCTGTTTTCATAGCCCACTCCAGAGGAATTTGCATACTAACAGGGAGTTCTTAGGACTTCTGTGATAGCCAGATGTTCGGTTCACTAGATGCTTTTTCCATCAGACTATTTTTTTTTTAGAACTACTTTCATGGTATAACAAGCTCACCAGTTTCAATACTATATGCAACAGCCTTTTCCTTTCCTTCCTCCCACCTCCTTTAAGTTCATCTTCAGAAGGGGAAGAAGTAAAATAATTTTAAAGAAATACTTCACTCCCCTAAAATATAGATTGCTGTAAGTTTTATAAGCAGGTGTGCTCAGAACTGCATTTCTTTTGCACTTCAGTTTCTTTTCATTCTCTGGTTTGCCTGGAGTGCATAGATATGAATGAAATTTTGGCTTTATACAATGAAGGCAGTAACCTTATTTGGAATTAAAGCCTTTGGAAAACATTCTAGGGGCTAAGATGCAGTGAGTGACTAAGGGCTTGTCGACACTGGCACTTTACAGGGCTGCAACTTTCTCACTCAGGAGTGTGAAAAAACACCCCCCTGAGCGCTGCAAGTTTCAGCACTGTAGAGCGCCGGTGTAGACAGCACACCAGTGCTGGGAGCTATTCGCCTTGTGGCGGTGTTTTTTTTTTTATAACGCTGGGAGCGCTCTCTCCCAGCCCTATGCCACAACTACACAAGCCATGTTAAAGCGCTTTAACGTTGCTAGTGAAGACATGTCCTAAGTCTAGACTGTATTTAGTGTAAACGCTAACTAGACGTCACTGTATTATTGTGTCCATAATTAATGCGCTTGCAGGAACGTGAGAGACATTAATCTGCAAGGTGGTAGGGAGGTCAGCACCCCTAGTTTCTTATGAATTAGGTTTATTAATAAACAGATCAAAGTTCTGTATCATTTAGAAGAGATGTGAAAGAGTGAATAGTGGCCTTAAAGACGGATTTATAGAAAGCATTCCATATGTAAGGGTAGCATCAATGAAAGCATGATGTTGAATAGAGATTAAGGTAAAGCAAAACTGTTTAACTTCTAATTTAGATTACTTACAGTACAGTGCTTGAGGCAGTGTTGTCAAATGGTTGAGTAGACAATTAGAAGTTAGGAATTCCTGGATTCTGTTCCCACCTGTGTCTTAGACTTGCTGTGACCTCAAATTCTAAATTCTTCATTGTCATGACAAGCTATAAAAGTCTTGCAAAAGTGATTACATTAACCCTGTGTTTGTCAGGCTTAAAGTTTCGAAAAAGGCTGTAAGATCCTTAGTAAAAAGAGTTTTGGGGAAGGATATGCATTATGAAAAATGAAGCTTATTTTTTATTTATCACAAACTGGACTTTAAGTTTGTGATGCTTTAATGATTAATTTAGGGTGTTTGTGTCTCCAGACAAACAGCAACTAATTGCAATATAAATACTCTTATGAAGTTGTTTACTGTCTTCCTCTGTATCTGCATTCAGAGACCTATAGAATATAATAAAAACAATTCAAAAGGACACAGTTTACTTAAATCACATTGCTATTTGAAAGGTTAAACCTAATAAGATTACTAGGAATAGCTGAAAAATTAGTTAGGATATCTCCATATATTATTATTTATTATATCTCCTAGAACTGGAAGGGACCCTGAAGGTCATCGAGTCCAGCCCCCTGCCTTCATTAGCAGGACCAAGTACTGATTTTGCCCCAGATCCCTAAGTGGCCCCCTCAAGGATTGAACTCACAACCCTGGGTTTAGCAGGCCAATGCTCAAACCTATAGTGAGTTCAGTTTCTCTCATTTAAAAAAATCCTTTTATAAAATGTATATTAACCCCTAGACGGCAACAAAAATCCCCCAATAAAACAAGTTCTAAAATAATTTAAAAAATAAAAACCTCACACTGTTATTTAAAGAGTGCTGTCAGAAATTGATTATTTTTCATATTTAGTCAATTAAAAATACAGTACTATAACCACAATATAAAATTAAAAACAGTCTGTGTGTATATAAGATCTTTGTCTCTTTTAAAGAAAACCTATTACAGGTATATTATAGCTTGAATTTTGAGCAGCTGCAGGGTATTCTTATGTGTGTCTCTGTAGCCTTTGATGGTTTGTATATAAGCTGTAAAATTGCAACATTGTTTCGGATGGGGTTTTTGGGGATCCAGGAATCTATGTGCCTCTCTAAACTCCTGCTGTTTGAAATGATCATGAGTGGCCGACATGAAGGGAAGCCCACGAGGGTCTTAAACCAACCCCAATGTGACTGCACAGTTGCCATGGTGTTGCTTTTGACCAAGAAGAGTGTTGTCACTTGGCCACATACTAAACACAAAGCAAACCTGTAATGGGTGATTCCCTTTTAGCTTAATGTTGCTAACCCTTAAAAAGAAGACAGCTTGTAGCAGCTGTGAAGCAGAAGGTGATATCTGTTTTCAAAGGGGTTTTGTGTGTGTGCACGGTATCCTGAGACTTACTCCAGAGAAACGTTTTTTCCTGTCCCCAGTCCTCTCCTTTCCATTTCATCTGGATGGGATGATGCATAAATATCATAAAGCAGATTGTTTGTTTCTTTGCATTGCAGCTGTGCATAAATTGAAATTACTCATTCTGGAGGCACAGGATTTAGCAGATAGATGGCATTAATATGTTTGAGCCCAACTATTTTGTGCTGTAATTATTTCATACCTGCAGAAACTACTTTACCGGTGAATGCACTCAAAACAATGATGGCTCTGAGTCAGCAAATTGGTAGTGGGAGACTGAAAAAGTGCTTTCCTTTTTAATATGAATTTGCTGGTAGCATCAGTAGTGAATACATCCAGTTCCTTGCACAAGAAAAAGCAACTTTGCAAACATGGTCTGTTCCAGATTGTAAACTGATGTGTTTGGGTTTAGAATTCTCAGTGTCATTGTCGGCGATCCCTCAAGGTCGAGGATGATCTTTCACAGGTTTTATTTTGTATGGGTCCTTTGGTGACTGAGGAGTTTGATCCTTGAGCCGCAGGCTCATTGGCAGATGTTGCAGGTGGTATTGGAAGTCAGGGTTGGGCCATGCAAGGCGATTTTTCTCAAAAGTGGACCTTTCTTCTCTGACAAATCTTTGCCAGTTATCCCTATCTTGGGCTACCGTCTCCCAGTGTGTGGTGTCGATGCCACATCTCTTGATGTTTATCTTGAGGATGTCTTTAAAGCGTTTCTTTTGGGCTCCGTGTTTCCTTTCTCCTTTGGTGAGTTGGGCGTACAACAATTGTTTTGGTGAGGGTACATCAGGCATGCGCACACAGTGCCTGCTCCACCTCACCTGGTGCTGGATAATCAGGGCCACAACACTGAAGATGTTGGCCTCTGTGAGGACACTGACATTAGTGTGGCAATCCTCCCACTTTATGTTGAGGATCATCTGAAGAAAGTGCTGGTGCTTGGTGTCTCAGGTTTTTCAAGTGTTTTCTGAAACAAGTCTCACAGCCGTAGAGGAGAGTTGGGAATACCACTGCTTTATAAACTAAAAGTCTAGTGTGTGTTCTGATGTTGATTGTTGAACACCCACCTGGCGAGACAGTCTGCCAAAGGCAAGGCTGGCACAGTGGATTTTGTGCTGAATCTCGGTGTCTATATCTGCCCTCTGTGAGAGATGGCTGCCAAGATAGGTAAAGTATTCTACGTTTTCCAGTTCTTCTTTGTTGATGTAGATCTTCCTTTCTGGGGCTGATGATCGACTGGGAGCTGGCTGGTGGAGAACTTTCATTTTGCCAATGTTCAGTGTTAAACCTAGGGTTTTATAAGTTTCAGAGAAGCAATTAAGGACTGTTAGTAGATCCTCCTTTGAGTGTGCAACTACAGCACAATCATCTGCATACTGGAGTTCGATTATTGTTGCTGATATTATTTTAGTTCTGGCACGGAGATGAGAAAGGTTGAAAAGGTTGCCATCTGTCTGATATTGGATGCCAATGCCCTATGGTAGACAGTCTTGGGGTTAGCGTTTTCATAGCTGCTAAGAAAATGGAGAAAAGGATGGGTGCTAGTACACAACCTTGTTTTACGCCAGTTCGGATGACAAAGGGCTCAGAGGTAGAACCACTGCACAGGATGGAGGCAGTCATCTCATCGTGGACTCATCTTACAATGATGGTAAATTTGCTTGGGCAGCCAAAGTTTGACATGATTTTCCACAGAGCCTCATGGTTGACAGAGTCAAAGGCTTTGGTCAGATCGATAAAGACCATATACAGCTTCTGGTGGTGTTCTTGACATTTTTGCTGGATCTGCCTGGCTGCAAAAATCATGTTGGTGGTGCCATGTGATGGTCTGAAGCCATGCTGGGACTCTGGAAATACTTCCTCTGCAAGAGAGAGCAGGCGATTCAATAAGATTCTAGCAAGAATCTTCCCAGTGATGAGAGGAGGGTAATGCCTTGATAGGGCCGACTGTAGCAAACTATCTCCCTTTTTGAAAATGGTGACGACGTTAGCGTTACGTAAATCAGCAGGGATTTCTTCGATGCGCCAGATTTTGAGGAGCAGCAAATGAAGCTCATTATTCAGTGTCGTTTCCCGCCCCCCAACCCCCTTTTCAGTACTTCATCTGGTAAGCATCAGGTCCTGATGGCATTATAGTTCTTCATTTGCTTAATTGCTTTGCAAATCTCCTCAGCTGTTGGTGGGTTGGCAAGAGCTTCCCAGATTGGGTGCTGAGGAATGGAGTTGATTGTTGTAGTCAGTCACAGTCGATCCTTGATTTAGAAGCTTTTGGTAGTGTTCCTTTCAGTGTTCTTTGTTGGATTCATTATCTTTAAGAAGGGTACTACCATCTTCAGATCTTAGCGGTGTGCGGCCACATGAGCTTGGCCGCACAGGGTCTTTGTCTCAAAAAAAGCTCTGCATATGTCATACAGCTCTCACTAGGTTGAGTTAATGTACCACATCTTCATGCTAGTCTTGTAAGATCAATATTTTTTTAGTGTGTAAACAGTATCTATTTTAGTAAACATTCAGATTCTTCCAAATATACAGAGTAGAACAGCTTTTGACCAGTGGTACCCCAGAAGAAATATCTTAATCTTTATCATAGACATTAGAGTTAAAACAAAACAAAACAAACAAACAAAAACCCACAGCCCTGTTAAATCATCTAGTGCATAATTGTTCTTTAAGTATTTTCTCTAGTGCTTTCTCCAGCATGCTTTATTTGCAAATTTGTTTGCATGTATTAAATAAAGTTTTCAGTGATACAGAAACATAGTCCTTTGTACATTCAATTATTTGACCCCAGAAGACAAGTGATCTGATGTTTCTCTTCTTGTGTATAATTGTGTGTGCATGTGTGGGAGGGACGATTCTGAGCTGGCACATGTAAGGGAAGAGCTTGTTACAGAAAGTTTGCAAGCAAAATATCAAGTCTTTAAATTAAGAGGGACCCCTTTAGGCCCAATCTGCCTTCCAAATTTAAATGTGTCAGGTAACCTGATTAAAAACAGTTTAAAATTTGCTGTTATAAGTGGGTTAATGGCTTGTATATGTAGCATAACTATTGAATCTGGAAAGAGTTGCACACTTTACTTTTCCGTTACAGGTGGGATAGACTCATCTGCAAATAAAATGGTGATTATTTCTCATGGACTGCTGGGAGTGTTCAGTAAATTAGATTAGCTCCTGTAAATGCTTTAGCTGAAGGAGTATAGTCCAATGCTTATTATTTATTCAGTACATCAGGGGTGGCGAACCTGTGGCTCTGGAGCCGCATGGGACTCTTCGGAAGTTAATATGTGGCTCCTTGCATAGGTGCCGACTCTGGGGCTGGAGCTACAGATGCCAACTTTCCAATGTGCTAGGGATGCTCACTGCTCTGCCCCAGGTCCTGACCCCACTCCACCCCTTCCCCCAAAGCTCCTACCCATTCCCCCTAGCCTGCCGTGCCCTCGCTCCTCCTCCTTTCCGCCCAGAGCCTCCTGCACGCCGTGAAACAGCTGCACTCACGGCCCTGCTGAGACAGCACAGAGCATGGATTCCCCACTCCCAGCACAGTGCTAGGGGACAGGAGAGCTGAAGCTCAGGAGCACAGAGTGGCCAGGGCCCCATTCCCCAGGGCCCACCCAGCCCTGTTCACCTGGCGCTGGTGGTGCCCGCGGTGGAGAGGAGGCGTTTCTTTACAGGGGTCAGGGGTAGCTGCCGACTTCCCCAGTGTGCAGCTTCTGCAGAGCGGCAGGGAGAGGTGGGCCCCACCCCCGGGGAGCCTGAGATGGATGGTCACCGGCCAGGAGGCTCAGAGCGGCAGTGGCTGAGCCGCCCCTCTACCCCCGTCACTGGTAGGCAGCCACAGACGGAGAGGAGCCCTCAGCTGGCCGGCTGCTGGCTGAGAAGAGTGAGCAGTTGACAGGGGAAGGGACCATGGGTGAGGAGGAGCTGGTGGGCGGGGCCGAGAGGTGGAGAGAAGCCCTGGGCCAGCTGGTCAAGAGGAGTGGGTGATGGAGAGGGAGGGGTCAGGGCAGTAGCGTAGCTGGGGGGGTGCAGGAGAAGCAGCCGCTTCACCTCAGCAAATTTTCCAAAAACGGCGCCTTAGTTAGGGGTTACCATGGCGCCAATGGGCGGGGCCCACGCTCCGCTCTGAAGCTTGGCCTGCCGGGCCGGCGCGCCGTCCCGGCAGGCAAGGGGGGGCAGCACTACCGGAGGAGCCATGGGGGGGGGCGAGGCCGCGGGGGCGACGTGGCACGGCCGGAGGAGCCAACCAGGATGGCCCAGGGAACAGAAAGAGAAACAGAGCCCGGGCTTGCTCCCGCTCTCCTCTCTCATTTCTCTCAGCCCATGCTTAGCATTACTCCCCCCCCCCCGCTGCTGTAGTTGCAGGGTTATTTCAGGACACAGCCTGCCTCTCTTGCTCAGAAGCGCTGCTGAAGCCTGCCCGGCGTCTCCCGCGCTCAGGCTGGCGTTGGTCAGGTGAGAGCTCTCCCTCCGTGCTTCCTTAGGGGCTGCCCTTTCTCCGCAAGTCAATTGCCCCAGAGACCAGGAGGAGGCGGCGGGGGGCGGCATGCACAGAAGTCTTTGCAAGCCAGCAATGTGCTGGGGGGCGAGGCGGACGGAGCTCCCAGTCGCCACAAGTGGTTCAGAAGCCCCTTGGGAGGGTGGGGGGCCCGGGATGCTGCCGAGCGCTGCTCCGGGGGGTGGGTCCAAGACTCCAAGGGGGAGGCGGCGTGGCTGGAGGAGTGAGGGGGGGCGTAGCATGGCCACAGCGTGGCCGGAGGAGCCATATGGGGGGGGGGGGGGCGCCTTTTTATGTTTGCGCCCCATGCTCTTAGAACCTGGCTACGCCACTGGTCGGGGTGGATTGGAGCCAGCAGCTTGGGGCGCAGCACAGAAGCAGTGGCCCAGGTCAGGCTGGGGCCCCCTCTGAGCATGGGCCCAGTGCCATTGTAAACCTGGTATTGCTTTCCTTCAGTAAGGCATGGTGTCCTACTTTTTTTCCTTGCCCTGTTAGTTTGTGGATCCCAAGTATCAAACTACTTCCAGTGTTGCTGTGTGGGTTTTTTTTTCTTTTTTTTCTTTAACTACACTATGAAGGCTGCCATTGGGTGTTTTATGGAGGCCAGGGGAATACAGCTCGAAGTTTTGCTGAGAACAGGGTTTTTATCTGGCAGATCATCTTACTGCTACCAAGGCTGGTATTAAATAAATTAGTGGCTTTGAGGTTTTTAGCTATCCATAGAGTGCTCTAGAACATTTTGGAATTGTGAGCTCAAATTGGTTTGTGAGGCTGTTTTCAGTAGGTTTCTACTGACTCCAAACTTTATCCTCTTGATTTGGAAAAAAAAAAAAATATTCTAGGTTTTCTGGCTGCAGAGATAACCCTTTAAATGTAATGGCATTGTGAAAAGTGCCTTTCAGACAACTTTCAGTAAGAATGTATCAATTACGCATTGTTTGTCTCAGTCATTGTGCCAATATCTGTTGACATCCAGTGCTTACAGTTTTAAACTATCAAACAACTTGCAACAGTTTGAGCCTATGCTGAAACAACACAAACAATTCTGGGACATGGAATCAAAGGAGAGAGAAAGGGGTGTGACAGTACTCACAGCTTGCTGGTGTTTGTCCACTAAGTCACATCACAGTTGTAAGTCTTCGAGTTCTATTTTTAAACTCCCTGGAAGGTTTATCTTGCCTCAAAATGTTCCTGGTTCTCCAGGGAATGCTACAACCACACTGTCCCCAAACAATCCAACTTCAATTACTTATCTTTCGTATTGCTGTGGTCCAGGCAGAGCAGGTTTCTTCTCGTGAACAAATATTGCTGTCAAGACTCAAAATGTTCCTTTTTAGAGGCCTACTTAGGCAAAACTGTCAACCTTTCCTTCCAAGATTTCACAGCTGGTAATTCCTCTAGCAGCATTACAGGTGCTTTTCTTCACTTCCAAAGAAGCTCAGCTTGTTTTTCCTCTTGCACGGACATGGGAAGGGCATGACAAGTTAATAGTTACTTGTTGGGGTTTTTTGTACACTCATTGTTAAGGCTGCGAGTTTGTCATGGATTCCGTGACTTTTTGTGACTTCTGCAGTGGCTGGTGTGCCTGGCTCAGGGGCAGCTCAGGCACCCCTGTGCCAGGCGCACCAGTCTCAGGCCCCCGCGTTCTCACTAGCAACAGAGTTTGGGTGTGGGAGGGGGCAGGGCTCTGGGCGGCGCTTACCTGGGGAGGCTTCCCGGAAGCGGCGACATCCCCCTCGCTCAGCTGCTAGGCGGAGGCATGGCCAGGCAGCTTTGCATGATGCCTCTGCCAGGAACGCTGACTTCGCAGCTCCCATTGGCCGGGAACCGTGGCCAATGGGAGCTGTGGGGGGTGCTTGGTATTTTTAGTAAAAGGCATGGACCGGTCACGGGCCTTAAATTTTTGTTTCCTGCCCGTGACCTGTCCGTGACTTTTACTAAAAATACCCGTGCCTAAAACATAGCCTTACTCGTTAGTGCCACTGTATCTTGAACCTTATTATATTAAACATTACTTTTTATTTATTTTGACCAACGAGCGTGCGTGACATTCCTTGTGACTATACAGTGAACCAACCCTGTAGATACAGTGAGTCAGTGCCTTGGAAGAACTTATGTACTGTTGTTTTTTTCAAGAAGGGTTAGTACAATGGATGTGGATTCATGCACTGATGCTGAATGCCCTATGCAGGTGAAAAACAAGTCTTGGGTTGTGTGTGATTGACCAAGATTGCTTATTGCAATGGAAAATTTCTTTCTCAATTGCAGCTTGCTATGATGGAACAGAAAGCTGAATTGGTATCAATAGACATGCAGGTGATTGCAAAGCATGCCAATTGAGTGTTGCTTATCTGCTGTTATCAGTCATGGAAGACAGAATATAAATAGGAGGGTATGAAGTTGGTAAGAATGGCAAGATGATCTTATTCTTTCCCACCTTGTCCCATTTGCCGAGTGATACTGGTATCTTCCTATGTACCATTACCTGGGGCCTTATCAATTCCACAAAGAGGTTTTAATTCAGGATAATTGCTGCCATAATTTGGGATTCCCCAGAGGGGTTCATATGTCTTCACGTATTGAAAATTACACTTTCAGTTTTCACAATAATAGGCTTCCAACATGTACTACTTTTTTCTAACAGTATATGTGAAACGGGTTCCTAATAGGGTGTGGTAATTACCTAATGTTGGACTGACGTATGCCATCCCTCTTTTTTTAAAGAAATTTGATTGTCTGATTTTTATCATATGCCAAGCGAACTCTGACTTTCTTTTGCTCTGATCTTGAAAAATGAGATTTCTCTGCAACCGTTCTCATTTCTGTATAGTAAAGAGTTCTTTGAAAGCAGGACCATTGTCAAGGCTGAAAACTGATAGTCCTCATTCTTTGCTAGGAATTTTTGTTTCCTCTGTGACTTGGCTTTTACAGTCATAAACTACATTTGATCCCATTAGCAACAGAGTTGTTGGTCATTCAACTTTAACAAAACAAAATATATTTTGTAATTACTTTAGCTGGCTTATTCCTTGTTTCTTAATTAATTTAACTGATTTTGTTAGTGTAGTGAGCTCATTATATAATGGTTAGTATGTCTGGAACAGCCTATAGTCAAATAAGCATCATCCTCTACTTACAAATAAAAGGCCTTCTGTGTTGTGCCTAGATACCATGGTGACTTGTACATATTTAGGTAGGTAGACTTGAGCTGTATTGTGACCACATGTGCATTTAAACTGTAGGCCCTTAAGGCAAGGGGTTCCATTATTTTGTGGATCATCCAACTTATTGTAAAGCATTCTGCACACCATAAAGAAGTGTATGCACCTGTGGCACTAAAGAATGCAGCCAGTCTAAAGAGTTGAATGGTGGGGAGAAAAAGATATAACAAGAATGAATGACTGAGAGTTTAAAGCCAGACAAATTCAAATTGGAAGTAAAGCACAAATTTGGAATAGTAAAAATGGAAAAAACCACTGGAGCAAACTACCAAGGAGCATGGTGGATTCTCCATCTGTTATGTCTTGAAGTCAAGACTGGATGCCTTTCTGGAAGATGTATACTTTAATGAAACATTTGTTATTGGACTGAATAGAGGGGCAACCAAGTGAAATTTGGAACCCTGTAAAAAGAACAAGGAGTACTTGTGGCACCTTAGAGACTAACAAATTTATTTGAGTGTAAGCTTTCGTGAGCTAAAACCCACTTCATTGGATGCATCTAGTGGAAAATACAGTAGGAAGATATATATATATATATATTTATACACACATACACAGTGGACATGAAAAATGAATGTTGCCATACTAACTATAACGAGAGTAATCAATCAAGGTGGGCTATTATCAGCAGGAGAAAAAAAACTTTTGTAGTGATAATCAGGATGGCCCATTTCCAACAGTTGACAAGAAGGTGTGAGTAACAGTAGGGGGGAAAAAATTAGCATGAGGAAATAGTTTTTACTTTGTGTAATGACCCATCCACTCCTAGTCCTTATTCAAGCCTAATTTAATGGTGTCCAGTTTGCAAATTAATTCCAATTCTGCAGTTTCTCGTTGGAGTCTGTTTTTGAAGTTTTTTTGTTGGAGTATTGTGAGTTTGAGGTCTGTAATTGAGTGTGTTATACAGGAGATCAGACTAAATGATGGTCTTTTCTGGCCTTCAAATGAGAGAGTGGGTATTCATTCATCCGATACTTGGATATCAGCATGATGGGCGCAGTAGAGTGATAAATTTCAGTGGTAAAGGATATGATGATTTGATGCATTTTAGGAGATCTGGATTTGTCTTTGTCTCCTGTTCTAGGTAATCTCATACTACTGCTCGTCACAGTAGCATCTAAGCGCTGCTTACACAGGCTACACAAATGATTGAGTTTGGTAGCTTTCTTGTCGTCTCCATTTGTGTTTATTCCAAAACCACTATACAGCCTGGCATAATTGTTAATGCAGGACTACTGGATTGATATGGGGAAGCCGTGAAGAATTGCACCATGTCTATCTGCTCTAACAGCTCACTGTCATGAGCTTGAAGAACATAGTCTCTACCCCTCTACTGCTACTTAATCTAGTCCCTCCGCTTATCTCCTCTTGTTTCTGAGTGTGCCTCCTTTTACCCTCAGATAGATAGCGCATAAGAGCCTGATCATGCTCCCATTGCAGTTAGTTGGAATTCTGCCACCGGATGCAGGAACAGGCCCAAAGTGATACACTGCAATCAAACTTTTGACAAAATTATTCTGGTAGCTGATGGCAATGGAAGGAGTCTTTCTTAAGTGGGCAGAAGAAGCAGTGTGTTAGTGGACTGAGCACAGGGCCGGAAGTCAGGTCTCCTACATTCTAATCAGGGCTGTGCCACTGATTTGGGAGAGTGTCTTTGGGCAAGTTATTTAAAACCTGTTTATCCAGTGCAAAAAAAAAAAAAAAAAAAAAGGCGGGGGATTGTATGGAGGTCCCTGGTGTCTTTTTTTCCTTTCTCTTGACAAACCCAAACTTAAAACCCATTGAAATCCAACTGCTTTTGTGTCATCCTGGCCTGAGAGTACGGCCTTCATTGAAAACGCAGGTGGTGCAGTAGCACTGTTAATTACTCAGCACTGACAGTCAAGATGACTAGCCCACTTCTCAATGCAATTATTGTCTAATCAAGGGCCTGGTGTAGATTTTAATTTAATTGCTATGCACCTAGATACTGTAGTGATCTAAGATATTGAACACACCTAAGCAATAGACTTTACTCTTCAATGTATCTAAATTGCACTTTAAACAAATTACTGTAGTTAATCTTGAATACAGTTGCCTTTCTCTCAATTTTACCAAGATTTTGAAATGAAGCCCATTAAGAGCTTTGTAAAATCAGGGTTCCACTTCTACTTAGCAGATGTGTTGAGGCTTAATGTATGTTCAGTGTTTTGAAAACTTAAAGCACTATGCAAAAAGCTGAGTAAGATAGTAGGCTACCTTTAGGCTAGTTGTACTTCATTGTAAATTACTAGTAAATATATGTGGTTTCTAGGCTGAGGTCAACCCAGCCTGGAAATCACATTTACTCTACGATGAAAATGACATGTGTTGTTTGTATATGAAATACAGCAATATCTGTATGTATACTTAATTGTGAATTTATTCATTGATATCCCAGATATGTACTGAGTCTTCACACCTTAGTTGAAGGGGCTGTTTGTTAAATCTTTCACAAAGGCATCCTTTCTACCAAGTGTTTATAAGTCATTGGACTCAAATAGGTGTTAAGCAAAAAATAATGCTTTAAATATTTTGTCTAAAAACCCCATCCTCTTTCAATGGATAGAGCATTGGACTGGGGCTCAGTTCTATTGCTGACTGCCATTGGCTTGCCTGGTGACCTTAGACAAGTCACATCACTTCTCTGTGCCTTAATTTCCCCCTCCGTAAAATGAGGATAGCTGCCTCCTTTGGTAAAGTGTGTTGAGATCCATGAACGAAAGGTACTAAGAGCAAGGTGATGTTTTTGATGTTGACAGTCTTTCAAGCCAACTTTTATACATCATAGTTTTAAAACTCTTATCTTTCCCTTCCCCCTCTCCTGTGTGTGGTGTGTGTGTTTTATCCATTTTTTTTTTTTTTTCAGTTTCAGCACTGGATACAACTGATTTTTTGGGTTTTTTTTGTTTTAATGCTGTGTTTTGTTTGGAGCAGCAATATTTTCCATTAATCCTGTGGAACAATTAATGGAAACTTGTGTGTTTGAATTGCACAGCCCAACTCTTCCTCTGGCAGCATTCAGTCATTAAATTGCTAATGTGAAAATTAGAGTTCAAGGGGAAAAAATGAAGTCGGGGGTGAGGAGGCAGGATGACTCTGCAGCACTCATTTTACTGCCCGTGCTGTTGAAAACAATCATTTTCTGAACTTTTCTGTTTGAAGGGGGAAAAAAAATATCTAATTCCCCACCTCACCCTCCATTCTCGAGGGCCTCATCTTCCAGTCTGTCACATCAACTGTGCTAGTCTTGCATAAATGTTAATTTGTGAATTGTCTGTTTGGGAGTAAAATGCATGGCTGCTTTTCCTTTGGTTTAAAATTCTAGTGCTTACATAAGGTGCTAGATGAACATTGGAAACTGATGTCCTCTCTCATGGAACCAGTAGAGCAGCAAAAGCGCTTCTTCGAGTGCTAGTCTATACACATGTCCCACATTAGGAGGTTGAACCTCCAGTACACTGGAGTTGGAGAATTTTTGAGTCAGCAATATCTAATCAGGATGGTGCATGTGCCCTTCTTGTCCTCGTGCATGTTGCATGGGTATAAAGGGCAGAATCACCCCACCACATCCAGTTCCTTCTCTATCACTTATGGTATATGTCAGAGAAAATCTCTTTTCTCCAGTGATTACTTAGACATTTCAAGTATTTAGGTAGGTCTTCACCACCCTTCGAGAAGAAGGCCTCTTCTCTCTCTGTGGTTGTCAGTGGTGCCAGCTGCCGTGGCTGACTTCAGCAGATTCCCAGTTTTTAAGAACTTCCTGTCCTCTTTGGGAGTAACAGCAAAGCACAAGCTGTCTGTTTAGCCTCAGCGAAGGACATGTCCCTGAGCACTCTGAAATTTGCAGGTCTTTCTCAAAACAGACCTGGTGCTTATGGGAGGTGTGGCTGAGAGCTTTCCTTATGGAGCAGGTGGTGGGGCCAGTCTTCGAACCAAGACTCCAGGTGTATAGGCCCTTGGAAGACTGAAGGCTGTCGAACTGTGCCCCAGCTTCAATGCCCAAACTGGCTGAAAAGTGCCTCAGGTGGGCTCTTTCTTCATCTGGATAGCATAGAGAGAGATTGGTTTTGACCTTAAGTCCTCAAAGGAGAAAAGGTGAAAATCACCCTTTCCAGATCTGACTTTGAGGCTGCATAAGGCCACCAGACAATCGGACGTTAAAGGTACTTCAAAACTTAGAAAAAGTTCTCTGAGCTTGATATCCACTGAGGGGGTACAGAATGTGCTACGCAGACTCATTATTTTACATTAATCAGTACTGGGATGCATAGTGACCCCGATCAACGAGGGGCTACTAGAATCTGCAAAAGTGCTATGGTCGTTCTTCTAGTACTGACTGCTTGAGTCCCCAGTCTGCAGACAGGTCTGTTGAACAAATACTACCAATGCTTGGTCCTGCCCTTTGGGCTTTCTACAGTGCCCTGCATCCTCACCAAGTGTCTCATGGTGGTAGTGGCCCACCTAACAAGGATGGGCATCCAATTGTTCCCATACTTAGACAACTAGTTGGTCAGGGGCCATTCAGAATCTCAAGTCTGGGCCCACGTGGTGTCTGTACTTCAGCTGCTCACATGCTTGTGTTTGCTGGTGAATAAGAAGAAATCCAAGTTAACTCCCACACAACAGAATTCATCAGGGCCATACTCAATGTAGAGGCAGAGACTGCCTACCAACAACTCACCAGGTTTCACGTGATCTCTGCTCCCACTTGCAGCCCCGCTTCTTTGCCCAGGTGAAGACTTGTCTTAGCCTGCTACGTCTTATGGCAGTCTATACATACATTACCCCATACATGAGGCTTCACTTCCAGTGACTTAGCATAACTGTTCTCTGTTTAATACCTGATAAGAAACCACCTAGGCAGGGTGACGTGTCTTGTAGAACTGATGAATGAAATTGTTTTTAATTGTTCACTTTATTAATGTAACTTCATAAGTAAAGTTTTATGAATGAAACAATATTCATTCATAAAACCGGTTACCCCAATAACTGGCTAATTAACAATTAAGATGCTTGTTAAGAGCCATAGCTGTTCAGTCAGCTGCCTTTGTAAGTTTCACTATCAATCCAATTCCTGCGTAAATCGCTGAAACTTGCACTGTTTCAGTATTGTAACTTCTGTTCACCATTTATTACACTTGCCTACAGTGTAACTTCTGTTCACTGTTTGCCATCCATTATACTTGTCTATATTGTAACTTCTGTTCACTGTTTGCCATATTGTAATTCAAACCCCATTTTAAAATGCTTACTCCATTTTGTAAGGGCTTGCTGCAACCTTCATTTTTGCAAACCCTGCTGTAATCTTATTAGTTTAGTTTAGATGTGTGAATGAGGTATGTATGGATGATGGAATCAACCTCCAGCCCCAGCCTGTCCTGATTAAATAGAGTTCAAACACCAACGGCTGAAGATGCAGACTAGAGCCCTAACAAAGAAGAATCCACCCTAAAAAGAAAAGATACAATAAAAGGAAGATCAAAGCCGGGTCCGAGTCTGCGGGTACGTCTTCGCTTACCAGCAGCAGGAAATCTATGTTCTGGGATCGATCCCGGAAGTGCTCGCTGTCGACGCCGGTACTCCAGCTCGCCGAGAGGAGTACGCGGCATCGACGGGGGAGCCTCCGTGCCGCGTCTGGACCCGCGGTAAGATCGGACTAAGGTACTTCGAATTCACCTACGTTATTAACGTAGCTGAATTTGCGTACCTTAGTCCGAAGTGGGGGCTTAGTGGGGACCAGGCCTGAAAGTCATGTCTGCAATTGACAGATGATCAATCACCAAACCTGGAGGCAGCGTGACACAGCAAGACCTATAGACTCTGGATTCAAACTAAAGCCTACAAAAAGGATGGGTGAGATGGAAAACTTTAGAGGAGGGTAACATTCTGCTGCCAACATGGAAGGCATCGGTGCATGCCCAACAGAGACCCAGCTCATCCTTGTGCCCGGCTTTCCTGGCCAGTTAGCCGCCACAAGCTATGAACTCAAGCTGCAAACTCAAGCCACAGACTCAAGCAGGACTGGTAACTATGCAGCAGCTGCAGAACATCTGATGGATGTGTGTGTGTGTGTGTGTGTGGATGTGGGTGTGGGTATTAGGTATAATGTGTGTGTATAAGGATTAAGATATTAGTTATTGGTCATAAATCAAATTGTTATCATAATAAATGTGGCATCTTTATCTTGTCCCCTTTAATTAGATCCTGCTAGCTTTTATTGGTATAACAGTCTCCCCTGGCAGTCCTCCAGTCATGACTGTGGAAGCACCTGTGCGGTGTGTGCCAAAAGAAGTTCCAAACAGCCCCAGTTAGCCCTCAAGTACTGTAATCACCAGTGCCTCCATGTGGGCAGACTGGAGGCTTAGGGTCTTTGGTCCGTTACAGGAAGGTCCTCTCAAATCAATGCTCTAGAACTCAGGGCCATATACAGAGCATGTGTAGCCTTCCTTCTAGACATTTGCGTCTGGTCAGTCTTGGTAATGTCAGAAAACATGGCAGCAGTCTTCTAAACAGATAGGGAGGGGCCCAGTCACAGGCCTTGTGGCAAGAGGCCATCCAACTCTCGGATTTCCCCTTACAGTATGCTACTTTGTCAGCAATCCATCTCCCCACGGTGGACAATATAAAGGTAGATGGCCAGAGCAGGCATTTCTGCAACAATCATGAGTGGTTACTTCACATGGGGGTCCTTCAGAACATGTTCCTGTATTGGGAAAGCTCCCTACATAGACCTTATCGTGACAGTAGAGAACAAAAAGTGTCCCCACTTCTGCTTATGGGGAGATCCACTGGATAGGCTCTCTTCCTGACATTTTTCTCTTCCCAGAGACAGACAGCCTGTTGTGTGTGTTCCCTCCCATCTCTCTGATGCTCAAGGTTCTGTGGAAGATCAAGCTGAGAAAGCCAGGGTAATCCTCATAGCCCTGGCATGGCTGAGACAAACATGGTTCAGGGACTACCACCAGTCTTACTACCCTTTATCTGCGATGGGGGACTCACTCAGCCCTATACCTGAACCTGAGTTCCCTCCACCTGACAGTATGGGTGCTCTCTGGTTGACCTCAGTGCAGTTGGCCTGCAGGGAAATTTCCACTAGGTCCACCTCTCTAAATGGACATGCTGTTGGACCCAGATTGTAAACCATTGGGCAACCCCCATGTATTCTGGAATACAAGAAATTATGGACTATATGTTACACCTGAAGCAGACCAGTCTCTCATTAAACTCACTCCGGGTTCACCTGGCGGCCATATCTCTGATTCACCCAATCCTTAAGTGATCTTCAGTCTTCTCCCACCCTGTGGCAAAGAAGTTCTTGAAAGGCATCTCAAGACTGTACCCACTGGTCAGGGATCTGGCCTGAACATGGAACCTTATACTAGTCCTCTCAGAGCTAACGGATGCCTCTTTCAACCTATGGTTACATGCTCCTTGCCCTACCTCTTAATGAAAGTGGGCCTTCCTCTTGGGAATCATCTCTGTCAGGAGACTCAGGGGACTGCAGGCCTGATGGTAGAGCCACCTTGTATTGTTATTCAGAAAGACAGTGTATCCATGAGTTCACATCCCAAATGTTTGCCCAAGTTGATGTCAAATTCCATATTAATGAAGACATCCACTTGTGTTCTTTCCCGAACCTCATACTGACAGAACAGAGCAAAAACTGCATAATCTGGATGTACGCAGAGCCATATTGTTCAATTTGGATAGGACAAAATCCTCCTGGAAATTGACAGGGCTGTTTCTGGTTTATGCAGAAACAGTCAAAGGGTCTATATAGGAAATATCAAACTGAATTGCCCAATGAATCGGGTCATGAGACTGGCAAGAAGGCATTTAGTTTCCTGATTCACTCCACCACAGCACAATCTGCCTCTGTGGCCTCTCTAACAAACCTCCCAATTCACTGTCTAATTGTACATCAGCAACCTGTTTGTCCATCCATACACACGTTCACAAAGCACTATGCATGAGTACAGGGAGCCAGGAATGTTGTAAGATTTGGAAGATTTGTGTTGCAATTCATATTTAGAGACTCCTTGGGCCCACCCCTGCAAAGACTACTGCGGGGGAGTCACTAAATGTGACATATGTATACGGACTAGTGCTCAAAGAAGAAAGTGGTTACTGATCTGTACAGGAACTGCCATCCCCATTATTTCAGAGTCCTGATGTCATCGGCTTTCATGATAGCAAAGGAACTGTGTGTGATGGGTTGGCTCTGCCTTTTATATCTTTGCCAAGTGCATGAGGAAGGGAAAGGTGCATGAGCTGCCCAGTGGATACTGCTGACTAGAAAATTCTTTGGCACATGCACACTGGAGAATGCATTCACCTAATGCGTAATCAAATACATATTCCACTTCGCAAAGAACATCAGTTGCTGCACAGGTAATAACCTCTTTATGCTTTCCCCACATTGCCCCAGTAGTATGTCTCAACTGGAGGAAGCACCACCTGCAGGTGACTGCTAGTTTTGTGTCTACCCTTTCAGTCTTTGGTCTAGTTGTGGTGGTGGATTTCCATGATATGAGTCTTATAAGGACTGAATTGAGACCATCAATTCCAGTGAATGTGGCCAGTCAACCACTGACAGATAGAAGCTACTCTTCATCATTACCAACCTTAGATGAATGACACCTGGTGAGCTTCAGGGGACATTGCTAATCTTTAAATTATCCATTCTACTCAGAAAATCATGCCTCAAAATGTTGCATAGGCTCTTGTTTGCCTTGCTTGCTTTTAAAGAAGCCAGATATGAAATTATGGATTAGGCGTTAGATACTAAGTGGATCAATGTCATAGAAATGAGGTGTTTTAATTTGTCCCATTGATGTAGCATCAAATGACATAACTGAACATACAACACCTGCTGCATAGACTAGTTTAGTCAGCTGCATGGGTGAATGCTTGAGGATTTTATTAGCCACACTGTGCAGGTTATGGTAATTGGACATCTTGTCTATTTTGTCATCTTTGCTGCAGAACATTGATGGGTTTAAAGTAACATTGTCAAGTTAATTAGGGCAAAAATTGACTTACTTAAAGCTGTCACATATTATATGCTACATTATACATCTGAATATTTCCTGATGTGGCATTAAAAAAAATCAATGTTCTATTTGCATGTGTGTACTTATTTGCATGTCATTCAAACATGAAATATTCCATACATGTGGAATAGTGCAAGTGAATGGCATTATGTAAGACCTACAAGAAGTTAATCACGCTTCAATAAGTGATTTGGAAACCTCTGAGCAATGCTGGTTCTGTACAGTCATTTGATTTTGATGGCTTTGGAATTACGTGATGACTTCCACTCTTGATGGAAAACATAGAAAACGATGTGAAACTGAATTTAACAGGGGAGTAGCAACCAGTTGGTCTCGGTTCAAGATATTGCGGGTTATGAATTCTGTTTTTAAATCCTGGTATTAATCTGCCTAATTTCTAGTCTGCAGTCCTTTCTAAAAATAATTCTGCGTTTGCCCTTTCTTCTTTATGTTTGATTTAAAAACCTCAGTGAGCTCAGCCTGAATGGCATGGTGATTGTCTCTGCAATGACCTTGTCACCAAGGTTCTCCTTGATGTCCTTGTGAAGAGACTCTCTTGTTAAAGGTGTGTGTGTGTGTGTGTGTGAGGAAGTGTAAACTAAGACATTTTGGTGGGTGAGAACTCTTATGCTATAGATCCCCATATTAGAAGCACCTTTAACGAAAGACTGTTATTGGATTTTATTTTCTTCTTGAGGCCATTTTGATGCTAAACACTTTAGGCTTAAAACTGCACCCACATTCAAAGTGAAACTGACACTTCTTTAAAGCAAGTCACATTCTGCTGAAGCTCAAGTTTGATTAACTTTATTTTTAAAATCATATGTTAGAAGTTCAGTGAAGTTCCCCTCATTCCCCTTTTCTCTTATGTGCTTTAGCAGCCAGAACTTTATCAGCTATATTTAGCTCCTCATTGTTGCTTGCTTTCTTTTGCGGAAGTCTGATCATATTTAACATGTGTTAAGGGTTTTAATCAAAGTAGAAACCAGATTGCTTCAAGATTGGAGTGGGGTTGGGGCATAGAGGAGGGCAACTCTTATTGCACTTGCTATATTCTTTGATGGCCTGAGTTGCTGGGAAGCATCTGTGAGCTAATTGCTCCTTTTGCAATATGAAAATCATCCTGGAGCTCTAGATGACTTGCGTTGTCTGATCTCATTGCTTATCTCTATATCAGCTTTTTTCCTTCAGACTTTCCACTGATTTAGCACCATTGTTAGTGGTGTAGTTGAAACACTAGTGTAGACTCCTCTTTGTTTTTGTTGTTTTAAGTACCACAGCTTGTAACCTTTAACAGGTCTAGCTGATATAGCTGCTAAAAGATATTTGTGTCCGTGTTACACTAGAGCTCCACCGCCGCTAACAATGGTGCTAGCAATAGTGGGAAATCTGAAGAAAAATGCTAGTGTAGGCAAGGATGTTTAGGTGGCCTATAATTATGACATTTGCATGGTACCTTACTCTTAATTTTCTTGTCCAAAATTCTTTCCCGTAATGGTAGAACAAATGGAGAACAACATGCTAGTTTGCCAAAATCATCTTTGCAAGCTGACATAGTAGCTGAATTTCTGTCCCGTAGAATGCAGGAAAGGGAGAACCAACTGTCAGCTATATTTTTGTTTGCCTTTTTTCTTTGTTCATGCTTATGCTTAGTCATAGAAAGTAGTCATATCCCTTCTCAGCTTTCTTTTTGCTACACTAAACAAGCCAAGCTCTTCCAGTCTCCTCTCAAAAGATAGGCCCTCCATTCCTCTGATCATCCTAGTAGCTTTTTCTCAGCACCTGTACTAATTTAAATTTATTTTTCTTGAACATGCCTGACCAGAATTGTACACAGTATTCTAAATTGAGTCTTAACAGGTCTTTGTACAATAGCATTAATACTTCTGTGTCTACTAGAAATACCTTCCCTGATGTATCCTAGGGTCACATTTTCTTTTTTTTTTACAGCTGCATCACATTTGTGGCTCAGTCATCCTGTGGTCAACCCACAAATGCAGTGGTCTCTCGCCTCCTCTGTCACTTCCAACTGATGAGCCCCCAGTTTGTAGCATAAATTTCTTATTATTAGACTGTGTGTGCATGACCTTGCACTTTGCACTATTGAATTTCACCCCATTTCTGTCACTTCTGTCTTTAATGTCAATCCAGATCTTTCTGTATAGTATTCTGATCCTTATCCACGTTACAATTCTTGTTCTAATCCCCATTTTATCCAATTTAACTAATAATTTCCCATGTGGTACCATGTCAAATGCTTCACTGAAGTTCAAGAGTATTAGATCTACTGCATTCCCCTTATCTAAAAAAAGCAGGAAATCAGATTAGTCTGGCATCATCTACTTTTGGTAAAACCATGTGGCGTTACACCCCTTTATCATTTACCTGCATGAATTTAATTATTCTTTCCTTCACAATTTTGTTCTAAAGTTTTGATTACTACTGAGGTCAGACTAACGGGTCCGTAATTGCCCTGATCACTCTCCCCCTGTCCCCCTTAAATATAGGTACAACATTAGCTATTCTTCAGTCATCTGGTACTGCTCCTGAATAGATAATTTATGGAAAACCCTTGCTACCAGACTAGCAAGCTTGTGTGTCAGTTCTTTCAATAGTATGGCGTGGAAATTATCCAGTTCCCTCAATTTGAGTGCATTAAGCTCTTTGTTCTTCTTTGAGAAGTGTCCCTGTGAGTGCTCCATTTCAGGTGTTGGTGCGTCGCTGTGCCTTTGATTGGAAAATTTCAGTAGCAATGTCTGTCTGGGTCACAAATGCACTGTTCCTGTCTCGCTTTGTTGTCGGCGCTTATCTAGCATGCGTGACCTGACCCCCCCCCACAGTTCCTTTTTAACCATCCTCGGCCTGAGATGGAGCTCCCAGCAGTGCAACAGGTGATATCTTTACTGGGTAGAATAGTTGGAGAAGTGTTTGTTTACTGGTTAGATTTACTTATCCTTTTTCTTCTTCCTCTGTTTTTCTCAAAAAAAAAAAAAAAAAATATTCCTACCCTTGCCATAGTTTGTGTTCCCCCTCAGGGCTGAACCACCATAATTCAAGCCTTGCCCAGTTCCCCAGGTTTCAAGCGCTGCCTTTCCTGGTATCGGACGGTCACTCTCAATGTGTCCGATGCTTAGGTGAGACACATCCACAAAAGCAACTTAAAAGGCTTGCGCCAGGAAGGATCGAGACCAGCATCTAAAACTTATCCTTAAGGAAAAGTCTCTGCACCTGGCACCTGATCCCAGTCAGCAGACCCCGTCTGGATAGTGTTCTCCAGAGACTTCACCCTCTTCTCAGAGGAAGGATCATTCCTCCAAAAAGTAACAAGGAAAAGAGCAACATCTTCTCCTTTGAAAGAGCCACTGAAAAAAGCAGTCTCTGGCTCATTCGCTATCCTCTGTACCGACTGCACCGCGACTAAATATGTACGAGGTAGTGGGATCCTCTGGCACTGCCTGCGATGTACCTTCTGTTGAACTGAAGCGGGCAGACTCTGAGTTGAGAGGCAAACAAAAGCCCATTTCCTCCATTGTGGTACCAATGGAGCCACCGAAAGACGCGGCACCAAGACTCTCCCCACAGCCTATGGTGCCACCACCTGCTCCAAAAAGGCAGAGCATCTAGGCTTCAGCACCGACATTCACAGCTGCAATGGCACCATCAGCACTGACCATTTCAGCACCGAAACCATCAGCATTGCGCCATTTCCTGCAACATAAGGACTTAATGGTATCGACGACGCCTGAATGACCACTCTTCGGCACTGGTGTATCCCCAGCACACATGGTCCAGCCCAACCTGCTTCACCACTGGCCCCTCCAGTGAGGAGGAGGAAGAGGGTGTTTTTCTCATTGCAACACTCCACTCCTGTCCGACCTACTCCTGCACTAGGACCACCTATAGAGCCAAGACGTCATCCCAGTCCTGACACCCAGACCTGATATGGCCACCTGGGGATGCCTCCACTTATGCCGTTCCCCATACAGTGACCGTATTGGGACCCCTGGGCTGCCTTCCAGAGACAATATCCCAAGACCTTGAAATCCCTACAGGGAAAGGATTAGGTCTCCCCCACCATCCCCTGTGGCTGCACCATCAGAGCCCATTGAGGAGAGCTTTGAGGAACAAGATGAAGCCCTTGAACAGGACCCAACACCACCTGTTAACCAAAAGAAAACAGGGTAAATATTATCCTACCAGTGAACACGATCTGCCCCATACACTCAACAACAGAGACACTATGAGACATAGCGACAGAGGCAGAGACTTTCGAGTTGTCAACCACTTCCGCCTCAATTATCTGCGTCTCAGCTATTCTCAAACAATAATTTTGAGGATTTGGTCGAGGGTCCGAGCAAATTCCCTGACCCATCAGTGCTGACACTATCCCCTGTTTTGGCCACTGTTTGACTCCTTTCTATTTGACGTGGACTTCCATCACCACAGACACAAATGGGTCCTAGAAATAATCCATACTGGCAATGTGATATCATTCATCTCCAGCCCCACTACCCATCTTCCTTCCCCAACTCTCTTCAGGGACCCTTCTCACAAATAACTACGGAAGGAAGTAAGCAATCTATTACATCTGGGCGCCATAGAATTAGTACCATCTCAACACAGAGGGAAGGGCTTTTATTTCCACTACTACTTAACCCAGAAAAAGAACAGCAGATGGAGGCCTATTCTAGACCTCAGAAAACTCAGATTCGTAAAGGGCCAACGGTTCCGGATGGTCACACTAACAACAATAATACCAGCACTGGAACAGGGGGACTGGTTTTCAGTCTTCGACCTCCAAGATTTCCATGTAACCATGCGCCCCCTCTCACAGGAGGTTTCTCAGATTTATTCTGGGAACAGAACATTACCAATGCAAAGTTCTGCCTTTCGGTCTCTTGACAAATGTGCTAATAGTTGGAGGGAGGTTCGTGCCAATATGGGTGGACTGTTCAGTGACAAAGAAATGAGGTTGGTAAGAGTGATGAACCTGTTAGTTGGTAATGACACTCTGGCACTAGTTGAGAGAAGAGTGTCATTGCCAACTAGTGCCAGAGTGTCATTACCAACTAACAGGTTCATCACTCTAACCAACCTCATTTCTTCATCATTGAACAGTCCACCTGTATTGGCACGAACCTCCCTCCAACTATTAGCACATTTGTGATGCGACATGCATGTCTTCACATGCGCTGTCTTCAGGACTGGATAAGAACTGTGTACATACCACACAAACACAGCCTAAACAGACGCCTTTTAATGCCGATCAAAATCAGTCTCTCTCCACTGGTGGACGCAACCCAACAATGTGTGCATGGGAGTCCCATTCACCCAGACTCCTATCTTCAATAATAATCACAACTGTTGCTTCCTTGATAGGCCGGGGAGCCAGTATACAATACCACATGATCCAGGGCTGGTGGTCTCCTTCTGAGACTATTACACATAAACCTCTTAGAACTGCATGCAGTTTGCAATGTGTGCTTGCACTGCCTGCCACTGATCAGGAAAGAGAATATATGGGAAATGACAGACAACATTGCCTGCATGTTTTATATAAACCAACAGGGAGGTGCATATGCATACTCCTCATGCGCTGAAGCCATGAAGCTATGGAACTGGTGTATCCGGCACAATGTCAACATCTCAGCCTCATACCTCCTAGGTCATCAAAATACTACAGCGGATATGCTGAGCGGAGAATTTTCCTAGTATTACAAACGGGACCTAAACAACGCGACTATTTAGACTTTGGGGTCACCTATCTATTGACTTCTTCGCAACATCCCGGAACTACATATGCCCACAGTTCTGCTTGAGAGCAGGTTTGGGGCCCCAATCCTTGGGGGATGTCTTCCTCCTCAAACGGGATGCCCACCTGTTATACACATTCCCTCTGACCCTCTGTTATCGAGGGTGATACACAAAATACGTACTGATGAAGCCAAAGTCATATTGATAGCCCCAAAGTGTCCCAGACAGACTTGATACTCATACCTATTGCTGATGGACACACGCAGGACTCAATATTACATACCCTAGACATCAGCCGTGCACCAGCGTTCTACCTCGACAGAACTAAGTCTTTCAGAAAATCTCTGAGGCTTTTCAGTTCCACTACAGAGCGTTTTAAAGGTTACACTATTTCTACACAAGCAACTATCTAAATGCATCTCTGGGTGCATTCACCTCTGTTATCAACAAAAGAACCTGCAACCCCCGCCAGGGATCAGAACTCACTCTACCAGATACTTTTCAACTTCAGTAGCCTTTCTAAACAACGTATCAATCATGGACATGTGTAGAGCAGCCACTTGGGTTTCCATACACTCGTTTACAAAACACTACACAATCAACCAGAGTTCAAGATTGGATGTATTGCTAGATCTTAGTGTTATCACTTACATAGGCAACTCTGAAGCCCCTTTCATCCAATGTGGGGCACTGCTTGACAGTCACCTAAAGTGGAGCTTCTACAGGGACACTCCTCAAAAAAGAAGAGAAGGTTACACACCCTCTGCAGTAACTGACGTTCTTCAAGATGGGTGTCCCTGTGTCTGCTCCATTATTTACCCTTCTCTCCTCTATTTTGGTTCAATTTCTGAACTCTATGGTAGAAAAGGAACTGAGGTGGGTCGGATTACGAGCACTAGATAGGTGCCATCAACAGCACAAGTCTGAGACAGCGCATGCGCGACCTGGATGGACACTGCTGCTGAAATTCTCCAATCAAAGGCGCAGGGACACACCAACATCTGAAATGGAGCACCCACAGGGAGAACCATCTCGAAGAACTTCAGTTATTGCACAGGGTGAGTAATACTCTTTTTCTTCCACCTCAGGTATGGTAACTTCCATTTCTTGACACTCATTTCCATCAGCCATCTCACCTTCATGCCCATGTTCCATATTATCATCCCTATTGAAAACTGAGGCAAAGTATTCAGTGACTACTTGATTTATTCTGCTTTTTAAAAGGTACTAATATTGGGTCAGTGAGTACAGTTTTGAGCACAGTTTGTTGCAATTCTGTAATCGCTATTGCATTCTGCATGGCATACATTACTCTATCAAGCAGGACAGCAAAGCACATTTGGTGCTGTTTTGATCTCTACCCTACATCATAAGGGAAGAGGGAGATCCTAATTTAGCCCAATCATCTGAGTCTGTTGCCATTTGCATGGAAAACTTGCACCTGTTAACAAGGACATTTGCTTTGTGGCTCAGTGCACACAGCTGACTTTTATTATTAAAACAAAACAAAACTTTTGAAGCTAGTTTGTCTGATTTAATATTTCCAAACTGTAATTAAGCAATACTCTTACTGCTGATCATATCATCTTTCCACATATTTGACTGCAAGTTCTCTTGCTAGAGCAGGGAAGGGGTGGGTGTGGGGGTGTCTGTCTCTATCTGTAGGTACAATTCTTCTAGTATCTAACTTTTTTTTTCCCTGTGGCAGTCCCAGTGCTATGCCAATCAAATTATTAGCTATAGTATATGCCAAATGGCTAGTACGTTAATTGGTAGTGCTCTTGGGTTTGTTGGTTTGTTTGATGTTCCTGTTGTGGTGTTTTTTTTGTTTTTTTTTAATATACATTTTTTTTTGGGTAGCTTTTTGTTGGGGGTTTGTTGGAGGTTTTTGTTAGCTAATCCAAACACTCTTTAAGAAAATTGTTCTAGCTTTGTTTTTGAGAGTGCTTGTACTTTTTATAGACTGGCCAGCTGACTTTCTTCCCCTGCCAGCACATGACCCTCTTTCCTGTTTTCACAGTTAACCTCTCTTCTGAAGGAGTTAAAACGTAGATTTTTTTTTTTTCATTTTTTAGGGAATTTTTTTTTCTAAAAGAAACATGAATCTTCTCACCCATCTACATCTGTATGAGTATAGTTATGATCAGGAATATGACTAGGTGAAAATTAGACCTATGAATTCAACTGTTCTGCTCCCTGTATCTGTTCAGAATTGCACCTGCTGTTTTTCCTGACAAAAATAATTTTCTTTTCTGATTCGTGCATCAACAAAATTAACTACACTCCTATTGCAAAATTTCTGACTGGTAGTGATGCAGGAGTCAGAAACAGAGCCATCTCTGCTTTCGAATTTCAGACTGAGTTTGTTGGACTGGCACTTACATTTTGTGTGTGTGAAATTGTATCTTATGAACTATCAAATGTGATCCTGAGTAACCAAGACAACAAACATGGAAACTGATAAAGGCATTTTTACAGTGGCTTTTCAGAACAGAATTTTTGTGTGTGATTAGTGAATCATGGTGTAATATCTATGATCACATTTCTAGCGTACCACGAGCCATGCTACATGGTTCAGATGGGGTACAGACGTGATTAGTCTGAAAGATTTCTGGAACTATCACCATATGGCATGAAGCTTCTCAGCCTAGGAATATTTTCATATGGATAGATGAGATTCAATTTCATTCAACAAGAGGATTGACTTTTTTTTTTAAGTGTTAAGCATTGAGGTAGAGGATGCATTTTTCATAAGCTAAGAATTTTTTTGGCCATACTTCTGCACAGGGATAATTCATAACTGTTTTTGTTTCTAATTGAAACTTGGCGGAGATTTTCTTCAATGCCTTGGCCATGTTTCAATTTGATTCACAATTAATAAAATTAATGCTTTCATAAGCGGTGTGCTGCTCGTGTGCAATATAATCTTTCTTTTCAAAAATACTTTGAGATGCTATTTTCCAGATCAGTACACATTGAAACAAACTCTTCTACATTTATTATTTGCTTGCAGTGCCATAGGACTATTCTTACAGAACTTAGTCACACTTTTGAATGTACAGTTGTAGGTCTTTGAATATGGGATCACTTCTGAATATACAGTCAAACAGAGCAATGAGTCACATCTAAAAGCAAGGAAATTTTAAATGGAAAGTGACAGGCATTAGAAATTCAAAGTTGTGGTTTTTATAGATAGTGTAACTTGGCTCCCTTGGACCTAATGTATATTAAGGGCTTAAATTTCAATACCATTTATATGAATGCAACATACTATGTGTACAGCCTAAGCTTGTGGAGTGAAAATATCCTCTCTACCAAGGACAGCTGGAATGAAGAAGTTATAAACTATTTAAGATCACCCTTGCATACACATTACCAAAATTGATGGTTCTTCAACATGCATAAGCTCCTACTGGATTTATGCTTTGAACTCTCATGTTGTCAAGGAAATGATTTTTGACCCCACAGAACATTAAACATCTCTCTCTGTGGTGCAAACCACATGTCACTGCAGCCACGTAAATCAGAATAGTGAGAATTTAAATGAAGCCAGCTGACTTCTAGTTCTATATATCCAATGGTGGGGGTTTTACTGTGAAACAATGAAGCTGAGGCTGGAGCTGAGATTTAGTTCAAATTTTAGATCCAAGTTCTCATTTAAATTCTCTTGAAAACCCAATTAGAGGTTTCAGGTTTCAAGGACTCATTTCCTGCAAAGAGTGGCCTGCCAAAAATATAGCAAAACCCACTCTGAAAAGTTTGATTGCATCCTCCTCCATTTAACTTATTAAAGGCAAAAACTTACCATTGCAATTGGTCCCACTTGAAGACTTTGATAATAGTACTCTAAAAACCTGCCTTAAGCTGCCCAGTTAGATGCGAAAGTTATTGATAGCTATGAACAAGAGACTTCACCAAAATTAAGCATTGCAATATGGCAGCTTGATTCTTTGGCTTGTTTTTTTCTTTATTTACAAAGTTTTGTGCTACTGTCAGCAAAAATGAGAGTTGTCTCTTTAGGAAATGTTATATTCTGTGGAGTTTAGTAAAGAGGCCTTATGTGTAGTAAGTCCAAACAAAAAGGGTGACTCTTAAACTCAAAACTGTGGGGCTGGAAGGGACTTCTAGCTCACTTAGGCCATTCTACAATCCCTGTTAAGACAGGATTAAGTGTACCTAGACTGTCTTTGACAGGTATTTGTCTAATCTGTTCTTAAACCTCCAATGATGGTGATTCCATAACCTCCCTGTGTAGCTTGTTCCAGTGTCTAACTATCCTTACAGCTAAGTTAGATATTAAGAAACTTTCTAAATCTCCTTGGCTGCAAACTAAACTGGTTAATTTTGTTCTCAGTGAACATGGAGAACAATTGATCACCATCCCCTTCATAACAGCCTTTTACATTTTTCACAACTGTCGTCATGTCCCTCAGCCTTCTTTTCTCTAAACCACCCATGCCCAATTCTTTCAACCTTTCTTCGTAGGTGATGTTTTTCTAAACATTTTATCACCTTTGTTGCTGTCCTTTGAACTCTCTCCAATTTATCCACATTTTTCTTGAAGTGTGGTGCCCAAAACTGATACAGTGATCCAGTTGAAGCCTCACCAGTGCCAAATAAAATCGAACTGTTACCTCCCATTTCTTCCTTATGACACTCCGGTTAATACACCCTAGATAACATTTGCCTTTTTCGCAACAGCAGAATACTGACTCACCTTCTATTTGTGATGCACTATAATCCCTAAATCCTTTTCTGAATTCCTGCTGCTCACCCATCTATTCCCATTTTGCATTTGTGCATGTGATTATTTTCTTCCTAAGTGAAGTACCTTGCACTTCACTGAATTACAACTTGCTAATTTCAGACCATTTCTCCAATTTGTCAAAGTCCTTTTGAATTCTGATTCTGTCCTCCAAAGTGCTTGCAACCCCTCCCAGCTTGGTGTCATCTGCTAATTTTATAAGCATACTCTCTACTCCACCATCTAAGTCATTAATGAAAATATTGAATAGTTCCAGACCCAGGACTCCACTTGATATGTCGTTCCAGTTCGATAGTGAATTATTGATAGCTACACTTTGAGTATGGTCTTTTAACCAGTTGAGCACCTACCTTATAATAATTTCATCTAGACTGAATTTTCCTAGTTTGTGAGAATGTCCTGGGGACTGTTACAAACCTTACTAAAATCAAGATATCATGTCTACTGCTTCCCACTAGAGCAGTTACTCTGTAAAAGAAGAAATTTAATTTGTCCTCTGATTCACAAATGATTGTTCATTTTGTACAGTAACTTTGTTTTACAAAACAGCCACCCCTCATTAAACATATGTTTAATAGGCACAAGGGCTAGTTCAGATGGCCTGTACGTGTTTGTATTGGGAAATAAACCATGTCTCAAGAAAGGAATACAAATGCATAACTTAGTCCTATATATACTGGCTTCTGTTATGGCAATCTGAACATGTGAAAAGTGAGGTCTAGGCTACTTCAGGGAAGGGTGAATTTATAGTCCACTTATAAATCCTTTGAAAATAAGTATTTTGTAACTGAAACAGCACTACATGTAATCGTGTTTAATTTGATCACATAGTGCTGTTCATGATTAAGTTATTTGTAGGCACTGGTGTTGAAATAGTTCTGTGATTTGAGCATATACAATGTAATCAGCACTCTACAAGTCAAATATTTGATACCACAGATCTTTCAGAGGGCTCATTGAAGGACTTCTAAGTTTTTAAAGGAGGGATTTGAAAAGAGAAGGTGTTGTGATGTGTAAAAGGCAGTTTGATGTGTAAGGAGCAGCACAAAATGTGAAGGTGTTATTTTGGGAAGGAGGCTTGAGAGTAGAAGAGAGAAGAGTAGGAGCAGGAAGAAATTAAGAGTTAGCAGCTATTGTGTATTCATCTGTAATTGACCCTGTGACTCATAGGCACTTAAAATCTGTTATGAAAGGCTATGCTGCTTGAACTGCTGGGGTTGTCCTTAACTCCTCTTGAAAAAGTGTTAATGACTTGCCTCTACCAGAGACTTAGGCCTGGTCCACACTAACCCCCCATTTCGAACTAAGGTACGCAAATTCAGCTACGTTAATAACGTAGCTGAATTCGAAGTACCTTAGTTCGAACTTACGGCGGGTCCAGACGCGGCAGGCAGGCTCCCCCGTCGATGCCGTGTACTCCTCTCGCCGAGCTGGAGTACCGGTGTCGACGGCGAGCACTTCCGGGATTGATCCCAGAAGATCGATTGCTTACCGCCAGACCTGGAGGTAAGTGTAGACCTACCCTTACAAGAAGGTGTTGGTGTAACTTCTCAACAGAACACCATTTCTCTAGAAGTCTAGCATCTCTTCTCTCTCATTACTGCTCAGTAAACATCTGGTATAACATTTATAAATGAATGTTTCAGTGAGGGACTCAAATCTACAACTTTCTAGCTGCATGGCGAGTATACCAGCAACTGTGCTATGTGAATTCTTTCACAGTAGATTGGAATTGTACCCTGCTTGCGAACTGTTAAAGAACAAAATGATCTACCCCGTGGTGGAGCAGGCACAGAATCAGCAACAAGGAGTACACCATTGGCTGAAGCCCTGATGATGATTGGCAGGAAAGAGAATGGGGTTTCATTTGACAGTTTGTTTAGACAAAATGGATACACATCACCTTGCTAAATAGCTGAAGCCTCCTGCCAGAGTTGTAACGTATCCTGGCTGATCAATTATTTCTCTGCTATGGACAGTAGTCTTCAGAAGATGGGTGTCATATTCTGCCAGAATTTATCATTGCCAGCTCAAGTTTGCCATTTGGGATATCCAGTGTAACTTTAGAACTGAAGTCATTTGTCGTCAAATACTCTTTACCTTGTCTACCCTACAGCTTCTGCAGTTGTTGCCACTAGTTGAATTGCACGTGTATAGAAACATGCTTCCCAATTTTTATAGTATGGACAAGGCCCTTAATAGTTACATTGTGTTAAACAGTTGTCAAATTTGTTCTTAGTTGGCTGCATTTCTGGGGGGTGGGGTGGGGGGGGGGGGAAGTTGTATGTAAGTGTACAAAGAGCTTTGCAATAAGAGGTACAATATAAAAAACAAGATTATCAAAATGAAGTTTTCTCCATTAAATGTTTTAAGTCTATCTTATTACTTATTTCCCAAATGAGGGCTTTCAGTGGACTACAATGGACATAAGAACATATATGAGAACTACAGTGCTTCAAAATACTAAAATTATGTAGTGTGCTATTTTGAGTTGAGTATTTCAAAAAAATTATTCAGATTTCAAAATAGCCACATGGTTAACTGTGGCTAGAGAGAGAGAATAACAGACGCTACTCAGGCAAGGGTTGAAATTAGGAAATTACTTGAGTCTAAGGCTACAAGAAAAGGCCAAGGTGGGATGGTGGTAAATAAATCCATTTATTCGTGTCTGAATATCTGTGATCTCAAAGCAGAATCATTACAGTTCACCTTTAAGTAAAGGCAGTCAGGATGTCAATCATACAGGATTATGTTCCCTAGAACAGCAGCTGATGACATGACCCTGACTTCTATGAATGTCTTGAAGAGGTACTCACTAAAACACTAAGTTTAAAAATATCACCCTTGTAACTGGGGACTTGAATGCGAAAGTTGGGACTGTAAGCTCTCATAAAAAAGTAATGGGAAACAAAGGTCTAGGTTCCAAAATGAGGAAGGCATTTAGTTGAATTCTGCTCCTGTAATTACTTGGTCGTTGCAAATACCATTTTGACCCAACATCCTGGACATTTACATATGGAGGCATGACAAAGAACCAAATAGACTATGTAATGATACAGCAATGCTAGAGGCGAAGTGTCCAGTGGGCAAAAACTTTTTCCTGGGTGCAGACTGTGGGTCAGTACTCATGGACCATTGGTCTGTCCTAGTATGCCTGTTCTTATGTCAGACCATCAGCTGTTGGCCTCAAACATAAAATTAAAACTTAAAAATATGACATTTGACTGGTCAAATGCTTTTGGACTTGTTCAGAATCAACAAAAATTGTGTGACTTCTGTCCAGAATGGATTTGAGGCATTGGCACAGGTGAAAGACGAGAACAACTGAACTTGGAGGTGGGAAGGGGGACTGCACGTCATTTAAGCAGAAATATGAACTGCTTTTGAAACATGGAAGAAATTGACATTCTCCAAAGACACAGAAACAAATGCTGAACATACAAGCCATGCAGTAATCCTGTATTTAACAAATATGCTAGCATTTTAATAATTCTGCTGTGTCGGTCTGTTACGATGTGCTGATAAGCATCTTTTGGCACTACTGTTATTAAAAATCCATTTGATCCAAGCTTTATTCCCATCTGTCCCTGAATCTGGAGCTGCATACTTTCTCCATTTCTCTCCTTTCCCCCAACAGTTGGTTTGCCTTCAAAACAAGCTCTCAAAGTAGGTCAGAGCACCTTCATGAAATTCTGTAGTTTTTAGCAGGCATCTTTAAATACATTGGCTAATGCAATGTGGCATTGATTTGGCCTGTGCAGAGTGCTGGCTCAGCTGATGTAGCAGATGGGAGCAGAACTGTGGCAGTAAAGGTTCATTAGTAATTTATATAAATATATATAATTTTTCTTTGCTGTTCAGTATATAGGTCAGTGAAATAGTGAATAGTGATATTCCAGTGCAAAGAAATATTATGGAATAAAAAAAAGTATAGACGGTGTCAATTTGTGTGGAATGCAATCTGTTCCTTTCATCTCTTGTGACAGAACTGTGATCATGGGGGTCTGATCCTACGACTTTGTTCATCCAAATAGTTCTCCTTCAGGTAATGGGACTACTTGCGTAAATAAAGTCTGGCAGTGATGGGCCCTTAAGGAGGACCTGAACCTTTGTGAAGAATGAAGTGATGGAGCAGTAGTTGCCAAATGCCCTAAATTACAAGTGATAACAGATAACTAATGTCAACATTACTTTTTAATACTCTCTGCATTCAGCATATAACCCTAATTTAATCAGACAACTTCTTGGGTCACTTTTAATATTCTAGTTCACTGAAGTGGGTGGGGAAAGTTGCCAATATTTTCAGTATTGTACAGTTGAAAAACCAAACCTATTCATAGAAGGAACAAAATAGTAAGACACCTTTCATTATGGAAATAAACAAATTCTGTAATCCCATTGCAGCCCGTTATATGTGTTTTATGCCACATCCAGGTTTTTTTAAAGTGCAGCTCTTTTAAGGTGTGTCTTGAAGAGCTGTTGTATTCAAGTCATTTCTTATTTAATAGTAGTACAACTGCATTGTGCTTTTTTTTTTTTTTTTAAACTCCCAAAGTTCCTCTGGCATCAGTGAGACTGCATAGAAACTGCAACAACTTCTCCACTTATCACTGTGATCAGGATGTGTACATTTGTGCTAGAGTAAGGGAATTCAAAATGGTTATTGAACCATTGAGGCAAAGCAAGTTACTTTTATATTCACGAGTAGCATTTCTCATCTGTAACTTTACCTCTGTTGCGCATTTTTTTTTCTTGTTCAAATAATTTAAACCACTTAGTTTGTGTTTTCCAGAGCTGTGCTTTTTAAATATTTGAGCTTCTGATTTAAAGCAAAGGCGGCCAGTCCACCCCTTTATTCTGCCTAATTGTGCAGTTCTGGTGCGTCTTTTTATATTTTGTTCCTGCAAGGTACAGAGCATCTTCTAATTCCATTGGGAATCGAGGAGGCTCAGCATCGGGTCCCTTGGTTGCCAACCATTTCATTTCTGCTTGTGAGTTACGCATATCAGTGCGTGAAATGGATGACCATTTCCCTTTTCGGCACTAGGCAAATATGAGCGAGATAAGGTGGGTGAGGTAATATCTTTTATTAGACCAACTTCTATTGATGGAAGGGACAAGCTTTCAGGCTCCACAGAGCTATTCTTTGGGTCTGGAGAAGGAAACTAGGGGCTAATCTACACTGGCAACGCTAAAGCGCTGCGGCGGCAGTGCTTTAATGTGGCTTGTGTAGCCGCGGCAGAGAGCTCTCCCAGCGCTCTACAAAACCCACCCCCACGAGGGGCGTAGCTACTAGTGCTGGTGCGCTGTCTACACTGGCGCTTTACAGTGCTGAAACTTGCTGCGCTCAGGGAGGTGTTTTTTCACACCCCTGAGTGAGAAAATTGCAGCGCTGTAGATTACCAGTGTAGACAAGTCCTAGAATGTCCAAGCTAAATACAAGGTGGGACAGTTTGTTAAGCATAAGGTGTTCACACCTGTTGTGGGAGATAACTTAATTTTAAGTTGACACCTCTGCAGTCTTAGGACAATGGCCGGTTAGGCTGCAGCTATGCTGCTGTAGCTCTTCAGTGTAGACACTCATGACAGCAATGGGAGGGTTTCTTCCATCATTGTAGTTAGTCCACCTCCCAGAGAGGTGGTAGCTAGGTCAATGGAAGAATTCTTACGTCTGCCTAGTACTGTCTACACTGGAGTTTAGTTTGGCATGGCTACGTTTCTGAGGGGGGTGGATTTTCCACTTGCCTGGGAGACGTAGCTATGCCAATGCAAGTTTTCAATGTAAACCAGCCATTAGTAGTTGTAATGGGCCATGGTTTTTAGAGTCCAGCAGAGTTATGAATTTAAGTTTGCAGACTTGTCTTTTTTGAAGGTGTGCAGGTTTCCTTTGAGGATGAGTACTGAGAGGTCAGATATGGAGTGAGTGCTTGTGAGAAGTGTTCACTCACGGGCAATGGGGTGTTTTTTTTCTTGAATGGACTCACACAGGGAAAAGTTGGAGGTTTTTTTGAGCCCTTGAGGTACAAATTAAGTTGCACATGCATTCTTTATTGTAGCATGCATAGACAGGCTCTGTGTAGGAGTAGGCACATGAAGTTCATGTTCTTACATTACCTCATTTCTGGAGGGATAGGCTGTTGAAACAAGAACAAGCAGCAGGCACCATTACTGATAAATGTCATTGAATACAGGATCCATAGCACAGTGCAAATGATGGATTCTGTATTATAGTAGCTAACATCTGAAATGGTTGTTTTGGAGTAGCAGGAGGAAATGGAGTCTGTATCTGAAAATGGATAATCTGTTTCAAATAATTCAACTCAAATTAATGTTTAAATATTTGCAGGCACAGGTTTTTATCTTCTAAGCGCTGAACTCTGCTATACTAGTGCTTCTCAAACGTATTTGATTGCACCCCCTTTCTTTGTGTCTGTAGTAGTTTATGCATCCCCCTTTCGCCACACAAGTATATATACCGATATATGCGGTGGCGATGCTTCATTAGAATCAGTTTCAGCTTCTTGGTTTTTCAGTTGTTTTTTTTTCTGTTGCACGAATGAGCCAACGTTTCATTGTAATAAGAGCAAAAGCAAAACTGCAATTGTGGTCCATGCTGACAATTAAATGTGCACACTGTGTCGTAGCGAATGGATTAAAGTACAGATGGCAATGACTTTGTCTAATGCTATGCAAACTTAACAGAAATCTCTCAGAATGCACGGTGCCATCTGAGGATCTGTTATTTCTGGAGGAATCAATGTTGCTAGTTATTCATTGTGGTGGGTGAAGTGTGTGCAGTAAGTTTTTGGTTTTTTTACCCTCCAAAAGCTTCTCACAAGCAAGCCCCCCCCAATACATGCCATGCCCCCCTGGGGGGTCCTGTTTCCCGGTTTGAGAACCTCTGTGCTCTTCTACCCTTGTATGTACCATTAAATGCTTGTGAGCCTGCCAGACCTTGCACCCACGCCCCCTCTACCCCCAACCACTGCTACCTCTGCACAACTCCTTCCTTTCTCTCTCTCCCATGCTTTATTTGCCAACGTGGCTTCTTTAAGGGGCTTAAAAAGCCACTCTTCCATTCACTCTTAAGCAGACCAGCTTGATTTGAGGGGCAGCTGGCCCTTTGCAATTCCTACCTGATATCTGAAGAATGATCTTGGGCTTAAAAGTTTGCAATTTGAGTTAAGAGTTATATTCCTGGCTGTGCCCCACAGTTTATTTTTTAGATGATATTTTCAGGGCCAAATCCTGCTTGCCTTTTGAGGGTGTCGTATCTAATTTCAGTAGATCAATTTATGTGGGTAAGGTGAGAAGGATTTGGCGCCCCCTTTGATGCCATAGTCATGGCCATAGTCATGGTCTCAGAATTGTTTACCCACTCAAATGAATCATGCTAGTTACAAAACAGATTTCTGTGTTACATGATGATGCAAATATCTTGGTAAGTAGCAATGAAGGGAAAATAAAACAGACGCTGCATGGCACTTTAAAGTGAATTTAATGCACTTGCAGGTTGGGGTAAGCACATGTAATAAACGTGTTTGGAGGGTAAAGGGACTTATTAAATGGTGGCTGCTTTTTAAAATGCAAAATAGTTTGCCACAAGTCTCTCAATGTTACTAGATGAGAGTCTCTGTGTTCCCTGGGGTTGTAGAGTCCTTGGTGTAGTTTCTAGAATAGCTTTCCATGAATGCCTACTTCATTTGAGAATGAAAAGGTTGTGGTCTGCTTAATAAGCTTTGTGCATGTGTTTGCTAGCAGTTTTCTTTTTGCTTTCTTTTGAATGGTTGTTGCTCTTTATCCTGGACTATTTTTCTCATTTCTTTGAAGTGAATTGGTGCTCAAACTCATTTCTCTTTCTAGTGTCACTATAGTGTATTTTAAGGGAGGAAAATACAGAGGGAGTAGGTTTCAGAGTAACAGCCGTGTTAGTCTGTATCCGCAAAAAGAAGAACAGGAGTACTTGTGGCACCTTAGAGACTAACAAATTTATTAGAGCATAAGCTTTCGTGCACTACAGCCCACTTCTGCATCCGAAAAGCTTATGCTCTAATAAATTTGTTAGTCTCTAAGGTGCCACAAGTACTCCTGTTCTTCTTTTTACAGAGGGAGTAGTTAGGAAACCACTTTCCTCCCCTCCCCTCTCCCCCCAAAAAAACAACAACCTATTTTAGCTAATGTGGTTTTTACCTTCAATGTGAAAGGGTATAATGTAAAGTGTTTTCAAAAACTGTTATCAAGACAGTTAAAATGGGAAACCATTTTAAAAATCTGTTCTTAAAAATGGTTTTCTCACACACTCTCCTCTTTGTATTGTGTTTATAGGGCTTAATTAAAATAAATCAGTAATGGGATAAGAGGGAAGGTTCTGTCATGGATTGGTAACTGGTTAAAAGATAGGAAACAAAGGGTGGGAATAAATGGTCAGATTTCAGAATGGAGAGAGGTAAATAGTGGTGTCCCCCAGGGGTCTGTACTGGGCCCAGTCCTATTCAGCATATTCATAAATGATCTGGAAAAAGGGGTAAACAATGAGATGGCAAAATATGCAGATGATACAAAACTACTCAAGATAGTTAAGTCCCAGGCAGACTGCGAAGAGCTACAAAAGGATCTCTCAAAACTGACTGGGCAACAAAATGGTAGATGAAATTCAATGTTGATAAATCCAAAGTAATGCATGCTGGAAAACATAATCCCAACTATACATATAAAAGTGAGGGATCTAAATTAGCTGTTACTACTCAAGAAAGAGATCTTGGAGTGATTGTGGATAGTTCTCTGACAACATCCACTCAATGTGCAGCGGCAGTCAAAAAAGCAAACAGAATGTTGGGAATCATTAAGAAAGGGATAGATAATAAGACAGAAAATATCATATTGCCTCTACATAAATCCATGGTACGCCCACATCTTGAATACTGCATGCAGATATGGTCGCCCCATCTCAGAAAAGATATATTGGACTTGGCAAAGGTTCAGAAATGGGCAACAAAAATGATTGGGGGGATGGAACGGCTGCCATATGAGGAGAGATTAATAAAACTGGGACTTTTCAGCTTGGAAAAGAGATGACTAAGGGGGGATATGATAGAGGTCTATATAATCATGACTGGTGTGGAGAAAATAAATAAGGAAGTGTTACTTACTCCTTCTCATAACACAAGAACTAGGGGCCACCAAATGAAATCAATAGGCAGCAGGTTTAAAACAAACAAAAGGAAGTCTTTTTTTTTTTTTCACACAACACACAGTTAACCTGTGTATCTCTTATTGCCAGAGGATGTTGTGAAGGCCAAGACTATAACAGGGTTCAAAAAAGAACCAGATAAGTTCATGGAGGATCGGTCCATCAATGGCTATTAGCCAGGATGGGCAAGGGTGGTGTCCCTAGCGTCTGTTTGCCAGAAGCTGGGGATGAGCAACAGGAGATATATCACTTGATGATTACCTGTTCTGTTCATTCGCTCTGGGGCACCTGGCATTGGCCACTATTGGAAGACAGGGTACTGGGCTAGATGGATCTTTGGTCTGACCCAGTATGGCTGTTCTTATGTAACTGGCCTGAACTAGACTAATCTGGCTGTTGCTTCTAAATTCAAACTGATCATGGAGCACCTCCCTCTGCTACTTCACCCACCAATAAGTTCTCCTTAAAAGCTTCACAGCCATAGTGGGAGTGGGAGGAAGGGTGCGGGGGAGCATTGTGCAAACAGTTAAAGGAGTCTTCATTAGGAAAACTGCGACCTGTGAATTCATCTGGCAGTAGCAATTGTGGAAGTGGTAGTGTAGATTTGGCTTGGGTGTTTCCTACCACTGTCCTTTACAGTGGTTTAAAAGCTCTTGAATCCTGTCTGCCTTACAGCTCCACTAGTGGAGTTGGATTGGTGATGAACTATGAGCCTGTTTTCTTAGTATAGACTTTGCTCAACCGGAACTTCATTCTACAACTGGAATGTGAAAGTCAGAGGAAGGTTACAGAGCAGTCCTGAGCCTTCAGTTGAATTTAGACTTTCATTGTAACAAACAATTTAACAGGTTTCATACACAGAATCCAAAGTCACTGTAATTTCTTAACCAAAAATTTAAATGTATCAGTAGTATAAAGCACTGTATCAGCTGACTTGCTTAAAGTTACACAAAGGATACACTTAGCCTCTGGTAACTATAGCAGTGAAGGGGAAAAAAAGATGTCTGACAAACAAAAGTGTGAAAGGTGTTTACTGTTCACGTTTTAAAATAATTTTCTACTAGTATTGCTCATGTACAAACCATAGGGGTTTTTGAAGTCTGTCTCCTATAAAACGTAGCCGTCATTCTTTCTGTACAAGTTGCAGAAGTGATACATCAATAGTTCATGCAGGGAGGAAGTATAACCCACACCTCTGCTGGATGTGGTGCTCTGTCCCATGTAGTGGCACTGAGCCCACTTAGAGATGAGTGAGTTTGCTACAGCCCTAGCTAACAGCCATGTGGCTTTTAGCTCATGCAGCAGAAGCTCATCCACTGAGCTCCAGAGACCCCAGGTTCAATCCTGCCTGCTGATGACCAGGGTCTGTTGGTGTTACAGAAGCATGGTCTGTTGGTGAAAACAGGATCTTAAGTTGGGAGATCTGGATTTTTTTCTGGTTCTGCTATTAATTCCGTGTGACCTGTGGAAAGTGAGGGGTAGAAGTTGAGTTCCCCAGTTTGTAAAATGAGGATACAGTCTGGTGTGACGTTTCCTGAGGGTATCTAGGGTTCTGAGGCACCTCGGTACTACCTGGCCTTGGAGTGAGGAAGCCCTGTCTGTGTCTGCCATGGGTCAGCTCCCCAATTCCACTGGCAACACAAATACTCCTCTTTCAGCCTATGCAGGCTCTGCTGTCCCTCTGGAGGTTAGTGATAGGCACTCTCAAACCTCTGAGCGTCCCCCTGGAATGTCTAGCCCCTATATCACTAGACACTCGCAGTATTCATAGATTCACTTCTCCCAAAGGAACAGTACACCCCAGCTTACTAGATGTGGTTCAGTTCACTGCTCTGCTTAACCCTTAGCACTTAAGAGCAGTTGACAGCGAAAGCAAATGAAAGTTTATTTAACAAAATATAGAAATTCAAGTGACAGCAAGCGGAAATACTGGAAAGAAACGGTTACATATAAAATAAAGTCATAACATGCATTTTAGAACCTAGACTTAACTAAGTACTGTCCTGTCTTGTAGGGGAAGCTCACTTAAAATCCTTTCAGCATATTACAGCCAGGCTTCCATTCATGAGACAAGCCATGTTTTCAGCTTGCTTCCTCTGTGGAAAAGATTCAGGGTGCTTCCCTATAATCCCAGTTATACTCCCCAAACCATTCTTTACTTGGAGACAGGATGCCCCCTACTGGTTATTTTTTCCTGCAGGCCTCTTGTCTGTTTCGCAGCTCAGACTGTAGTTAGGCCTCCATTGTGAAGCAGAAGATAACAGATACAGGATCAGCCAGATACATGACAGATAAACATCTCTTCCATCTTACTTCACCAGAGTGTGTTTATCAGCTTCTGGTGACCTGCCATAATTCACATACTTTAAGAACATAATTATCAATGCAGATACCTAATTCCTTAAACATGATCCGTACATACATTTTTCAATTATTATGATGACCAGTGGGTTCTTGGCTCTTTGAAGAGACCTCACATGCCACCCTTTGGTAAATGTAATATGCATATATCTGACTCAGGGGATTCTTGCAAAATTCTATGACACCCTGTACCCTCTGCCAAGAAGGTCCTGAGCACACCTGGCTCTTAATAAAAAAATAAAATAAAAATAATAATAATAAAAAAAAGACAAATTATTTGACTGAAGAGTGTTATATAAATGTATTTTACTAGGAAATAATCCAGTCACAGGAAAGACATTAAGCACTATATTCTGATGTCAAAAACAAACAAAAATACCATTTGCTTTCTTAGGAGGAAGGGAAAAAGGCATAAAACAAGTTCTTTTAAAGCAGTGTCAGTGGGTGCAGGCTTCTGATGTTGAACAGTGAAAGAAGTAAAAACATGCTGACTGACTTCGTGACCTGCTAATCCTTCCTTCCATTCTTCTGTGTCATGTCCTCCTCCTTTCTGATTTGGCAATTAATGCAAAACCTTGACACTGCCTTGCTTAGGCCTGGGCCATGCATTATTTTGTACCGGTATAATTATTTTGTTTAACGTGAATGTTTTTAATTGAATTAGATATACTGGTACAACTGCTATCATGAATGGTTATATTGGTATAAATGTGCTATATAACAATATAATTTATTCCCCTTCCATTAAATGAATAAGTTATACTGGTGTAAGCATCTTTATACTTGTATAACTGTCTACACTAGGAGGGTTGTACCACTTTAACTATACTGGTATAGTTAGTAGTACAACTTTTGTGTGTAGACAAAGCCTTATTTTTCCTTCTTAATGATTTTTCAGTGATGGTTCTTGTGGTCTACTTTTTTTTTTGGTATTGTTCTGCAATTTAGGCCTATGTGCCAGTGTGGCTTTTGTATGTGGTTAAATGATTGCTTTAATGTAAACTAATTGCTTTATATTTTAGTGAGCAGTTATACGATTACATTAGATCACTCTGGGCTAAATTCTGTATATTAAGGAATTTTTTTTTTTTCAAGATACCATTACTTCACCAGTATTGGACTCTCTAACCCATTGTTTTGAATTACATTTTATGCTGATTTAGTGTATTGTGCACTAAGGAACTATAGTAGTTGGTGGTGTATTGAGAGATTGTCAGATTCCTCCAGCATTTCCCTTTTGTTCTCATTCCCACAAAAGTCTTGTGCTGTTGCTTTTGGAGTTGATCATTGCTGCTGCTGGGTTGGCTAAAGGACATCACTTCTGAGTAAAGTAATCTATGCAGTTGTCCCAGAGGCAGAGTACACTGTTTGTGCCAAGTCCCAGGCCTGGGACCTTTTCATTGCCATGTGGAGCACTGTCTACATATGAGATTTCATGCATGTTTTTTTAAAAATGTTAGTAACATCAACATTTATGGAAAGTTGGGATAATTCACAATAAAACTGTAAGTTTGGATTGGTGCTCTGAGGCAGTGGCTCTCAACCTTTCCAGACTACTATACCCCTTTCAGGAGTCTGATTTGTCTGGTGTACCCCCAAGTTTCACCTCACTTAAAAACTGCTTGCCTACAAAATCAAACATAAAAATACAAAAGTGTCACAGCACACTGTAACTAACAAATTACTTACTTTCTCATTTTTACCATATAATTACAATATTTATATTCCAATTGATTTATTTTATATTTACATTTCAACGAAGTATATAGAGCAGTATAAAAAAGTTATTGTCTGTGTGAACATGTAGTTTGTACTGACTTCTCTAGTGTTTTTTATGTAGCCTGCTGTAAAAATAGGCAAATATCCAGATTAGTTGATGTACCCCCAAGGGTATGCATACCTCTGGTTGAGAAGCACTGCTCTGTGGCAGTACACCAACATCTAAATGTCTACTGACAAAAGGATAACATTTTAATCCTTTTGTCATAACACAAGCTTTATGGGATACTGCAAGAGCTCAAATGTGATGAGGGACTAAGCAGATTATACCATACTGAGACTAATAATTCAGAAAATTTATCTTCAGCCAGATAATACTAAAAGCCCACAAAACTGCTCTTCTACATCTGACTTAGAAAAGTGAACTAGCAGAAATTAGTCCTCAGTTAGTAGAAACTAAGTAACTTCAAATTATGCTTGGAATGCGTTGCTGTTATGAAGGAATTTAAGTAACAGTGATTTCTTTTGTTTTTGTTAACGAAACAGTTTTAGGATTTGAACTGCATATAAACTTTCACATTTACTCTGGCTTTTTTGCTTTAAAGAGCATATTTAATTCTAAAAAGGAAAACTTTGCCAAGCTTATGGGAAAAAAAATTCTCCCAAAATGTTCAGTATTAACATGAAGAGATATGTAGATGGAAGCTTTATAAAGTGATACCCGTGGGAGGGAGTGTGGTCTAGACTCTAGGGTACTGATAGCCAGAATTCTGTAATGCTATTGTGCTTTAGTTTACCTACATGTAAGGAGGAGGAATGTTTATAAATGTTTAAAGCACTTTGCAATCCTCTGAAATGTGCTAGGAAATAAGTTGTTAAATGTGGTGGGCTACAGAAACCTAAAGTGAACAGAATTTCCTTAGTGGACACTTCCTATCTCAGGCATATCGTGCTGCAATTAGACGCAGCACTAGTTGTCTACCTTTAGTACCATGAAGAAACAAGAGGAAAAATCATCTTAATGAAATCCTCTTATATATGCCGGGCATAGCCAAAATATCTTCTCAGTTAGCCAATATATTTTCTTGGGGTAAATGGTTTTGAAAGTTTTTGAGAAATAGTTTAACCTGATTGGTTGCTTGCTTTCCATTTAAGCCTGGGAACAGAGTCTGCAGCTGGTGTCTTGACCATGAAGTTTCGACATGAGAATGTATCCTCTCTCTGTTGGGACTTCTAAACATTGTGTACATTTTTTTCTGAACTCCTTCATCTGTTGATTACTCAGAGTAAGAAAGGTCAAAGTGAACTTAATCTTGGTACCAGATAGGCCTGATAAAAAGATGGAGTACAACCAGCTCATTTATCTTAAGCCAGTGCGAGGCCTTCTCTTATACAGACTGTGGCTGCATCCTGGTCCAACACAGCTCAAGCTATCTGCATGGTTTTTGATTGAGCATTGCTAGTGATGTTCAGTATGCTCCTGGATACCTTACCTGCTTCTTGTAAGTGGGAAGCCTCTGTAGTATATACTACAGGGTGTGGGCTGATGGTGAAATATAAACTTAAAACCCACAAGTCCATTGTCGCACCTCTCAGTGAAGTACCTGCAAAAAACAGTTCAGTAAAGCTTTGCAACTAATCTTCTAAAGGTGTAGGATCCATGTCTTAATGTCAATAGAAGAAAAACTGACATGAACCAAGTATCAGGGGGTAGCCGTGTTAGTCTGTATCTACAAAAACAAGAAGGAGTCTGGTGGCACCTTAAAGACTGACATGAACCAAGCTGCACTAATCCTTTAGTATTTGGATTTCTAAAGGGCTGACCCTAAGCTTCTCCCCAGTACTGCTCAAGAAAACATCTTTGGCCAGTGTCCAAGTCTGAAATTCACCTTTCAAGCTGAAATGCTTCTTAGGTCCACAGGAGATCCTTTTCCTTCACCTTTGGACCCATAGTCCCTCAATCTGGGCTTTATTTAGTCATTCCTTCCCTTATAGTCCTAGGTTAGCTCTGCTTGCTGTCCTTTCCTGGAAGGTGGCATTCCCAGTTTCCTTTTCACTGGCTTTGAGGATTAATGATCTGGATGATGGGATGAATTGCACCCTCAGAAAGTTCACGGATGACACTAAACTGGGGGGAGACGTGGATATGTTGGAGGGTTGGAATAGGGTCCAAATTGACCTAGACAAATCGGAGGATTGGGCCAAAAGAAATCTGATAAGGTTCAACAAGGGCAAGTGCAAGTGCAGAGTCCTGCACTTAGGACGGAAGAATCCCATGCACTGCTATAGGCTGGGGACCAACTGTCTAAGCAGCAGTTCTGCGGGGAAGGACGTGGGGATTACAGTGAAGGAGAAGCTGGATATGAGTCAACAGTGTGCCCTTGTTGCCAAGAAGGCTAACGGCATATTGGGCTGCGCTGTTAGGAGCATTGCCAGCAGATCGTGGGCAGTGATTATTCTCCTCTATTCGGCACTCGTGAGGCCACATCTGGAGTATTGCGTCCAGTTTTGAGCCCCCCAGAAAGGATGTGGACAAATTGGAGAGTCCAGCAGAGGGCAACGAAAATGCTTAGGGGGCTGGAGCACATGACTTATGAGGAGAGGCTGAAGGAACTGGGCTTATTTAGTCTTCAGGAGAGAAGAGTGAGGGGAGATTTGCTAGCAGCCTTCAACTACCTGAAGGGGAGTTCCAAAGAGGATGAAGCTAGGCTGTTCTCAGTGGAGGCAGATGACAAAACAAGGAGTAATGGTCTCAAGTTGCAGTGGGGGAGGTCTAGGTTGGATATTAGGAAACACTATTTCGCTAGGAGGGTGGTGAAGCACTGGAATGGGTTACCTAGGGAGGTGATGGAATCTCCTTCCTTAGAGGTTTTTAAGGCCTGGCTTGACAAAGCTCTGGCTGGGATGATTTAGTAGGGGTTGGTCCTGCTTTGAGCAGGGAGTTGGACTAGATGACCTCCTGAGGTCCCTTCCAAACCTAATCTTCTATGATTCATGGCCTTTGCTGTGCCTTTTTTTTTTCTTCTAGCCTTCTATCAAGTTACAGTGGACCTATGTACCTGACTTAATTTTCTGCTCAAAGTGGTTAGCCACAGGTCCAAAGACTTGCAGGAAGACCAAGCTGCTGTTTGGGAATTCACAGCAAAGGTCAGCAGCATCTAGGTTCATGCTTAAGACTGAGACGGCCCTGCCCAATGAAAATCAACTCAATCCACAAAAGCTTTCTGTCTTTCTGTCTTTCTTTCTTGCTGTAAAAGGGAAATTTACTCAAGATGGACTTCATAAACAGCCACCATGTATTCCCTGTATAACTCTCAAGCCATTGCAGATTCAATGGACCAGGCTTAGCTTGATATAGATTTGGCTTCATGGCACTTATGCAAGTAGTCAGAGAATCCCTTTTCTTGTCCTGGAGCACCACACAACTTATTTTCTGTCCTCCTAGATACAGCTATTTATAGGGTATTCTGTTGACAGAGATTACTGAGAGCATCCACATGACTGAAAAGGGGTCTTTCTTGTAGAAAGTAAGAGAGACTAATTTTAACCAGGTTCTGACATACTTCTCGTGGGGTAGGGGAGGTGGATTAGGTGTTGAAAAGATTGGTAGTAGGAATTTCTTGTAATTTATGTGGGCTTTTTCTCCATTTTATGTTTGTCATATGATTTGCTCTTCTCCTCCCACCACTCCCATCTTGACTCACTAATTGTTACTGTAGCTTAACTTTGGAACAACTTTTACAAATTGCCTGAATGACTAAATGCTCTGATCCCATACATTCAAGCGCTTCGATACCTTGGTGTCACTAAGCAGCAGCAACAGACTGGAAACTGAGCCACTTGTAGCCTGAGGCTAGGTCTACACTACCCGCCTGAATCGGCGGGTAGAAATCGATCTCTCCAGGATCGAATTATCGCATCTCGTTGGGATGCGACAATCGATCCCCGAATCGACGCTCTTACTCCACCAGCAGAGGTGGGAGTAAGCGCCGTCGACGGGGAGCCGCGGAGGTCGATTTTACCACCGTCCTCACAGCGGGGTAAGTTGGCTCTGATAGGTTGAATTCAGCTACGCTATTCGCGTAGCTGAATTTGCATATCTTAAATCGACCCCCCCCGGTAGTGAAGACCTGCCCTGAATGTTGCATTCAGCACTGGTTTAGGAAGTGGCCTAAAGAAAAAAGAAAAGGAATGTGATTTTAAGATGTTGCCAAAATGAGCAAAAATAACTTTTTAAAATGTCACTGCTGATGTCAGGTTAAGTAGGTGTAAATATTAAACATGATTTAATTTTCTGAGATTAGTGATTTTGAATGAATGGTAATAAGAAATGCAGGAATCTAATTTCATAGGCATATTCTCTGACCCCCAATGTTGGAAACCAGGGTCTCTTTTGATTTGATACTTAGTGTGCTAAATATCTGTGTAACCTGCCTTCTCTCATTTCTAGTGAGAATAGGTGTATGTGGGTCAAGAATCATGTATGGTACAAGGGTTTTAGGTTCAAAAGAAATGATTACTCAGGGCTGCATATCTTTTGTCATTCTGAAACACCATACAGATTCCCCTACCTACACTAAATAAAACTAGTAAACAAAACTGTCTGGTTTAACAGGAGGAAGGGCATTGGAGGTCTGTCAGCACCAGAGTGATTTTGTTTTTGTTTTGCCTGTCTCTTCACTGCAAAATATCTGGTTCCAGCCATAGCTGAAGTGCAGTTTATGCTCTAACTTATACCCCCCAGCTGAGTAAACTGGCCCAGGCTTAAAGCACTCCAAACCTGGATTGGATGTTTTCTATATGGATGGTGGGGGGCAGGAGACGGGGAAGGTTGTGCTAAAACCTGCGTAAGAGCCGAGTTAACATTGTAATGTAGGCCTATCCTTGCAAATGCTTCAACAACATTGCAACTGATACTATCTACAAATTTAGCTGTGAAACTTGTTTGACTGCTCTTATGTATCTTCCTGCTCTGCTGCATGTGTACTCTGCAACTGCAGCATTGGGTATCTTAAAGCTACACACCACAAACAAATATTTAATTTAAAACAGAGATATAGAGATAAAGATTTATAGTTGTATAGGTTTCTCTGTGGTAGATTGTGGTGTGACACAGTATAATGCAAGAATGCAAAGCAAGCTTGTAAATGAATAGGCTACTTAAAATAGTTAATTATGTGTCTTATGAGTGGAACCGTCATGGAAGGAGCAAAGAAGAGGTCCAGTCATGAAGACAATCTTGAAGGGAGGATAGGGAATTCAGTGAGTGTACAAAAAAAAGTTGGAGTGCCCAGCTGCAGGGAAGTATGGCAACGTACACAGAGAGGTATATAAAACTAAAAATGTGGTCTTTTTTTTTTTCCCAGAGAAATAATTCCATGAGTTCTGGTAACTGCATAAACAGCTCAAACTGTGCTCTAGAGCAGTGACTCCCCACCTCTCCAGACTACTGTACCCCTTTCAAGAGTCTGATTTGTTTTGTGTACTCCCAAGTTTTACAAAATCAAACCTAGAAATACAAGTGTCACAGCACACTATTACTGAAAAATTGCTGATTTTCTCATTTTACCATATAATATACATCCATTGGAATATAAATATTGTACTTACATTTCAGCGTATAGTATATAGAGCAGTATAGACAAGTCATTGACTTTATGAAATTTTAGTTTGTACTGACTTTGCTGCTGCTTTTTATGTAGCCTGTTGTAAAACTAGGCAACTATCTAGAGGAGTTGATATACCCCCGGAAGACCTCTGCGTACCCCCGGAAGACCTCTGCATACCCCCAGGGGTACTTGTACCCCTGGTTGAGAATCACTGCTCTAGTGGTCTGAAGTCCACAGAGCCAGGGCTAAAATTATGGCTCCAAACTTCGGTTTCTTTTCTAGATGCCTTTGTATACTCTGAATGCAGTATACTAGCGCTTCTCGGCTCTCCGAGCTCTGGTCCAGCGTAGTATCTGTTCCTATGAGCCATTCTCAGTAGGTAGTGAAATTATGCTTTACGTTCTTTGATTTAGGTCTTCTCTTTATGTACAGCCAGATTAACAATAATTGAGGCTACAAAAATTACAGGATATAATGTGCATATGCATATCTCTGAAGAGAACAAGGTGCTTATTTAGTATCAAGCCTTTAGTCTATATTAAGCTTGATGTTTTATGCAGCCTAGTGCAATCCCGGTTCTGAAAACTACAGATGTGATGTATGACTTTTGAGATTATCTCCTTATTGCTACTTTAATCCAAACACTGAATAATATGTGCTCCAGCAAGGCCTGAAAGTTTAAGTACCATGTGATAACATAATCCTGCTTTGAAATTCAAGACAGGATAAAACAAACATAAATGCATCTGGGTTTACGGTAGAGTCCTTTCTTCTCATAAATTCAAACTCAGATTTGCAAAGAAGGTGAGAATTTTTGGATGGCATCCTTTAGAAATACCATTATGCCTTTAGGTAAATAAGAGTTCCTACAAAAGCCTATGAGGAACCTTTAGTCAAATAGCATAAACATTTGAGGCCCGAGAGCAGAAATGTCAATGTGCTTTGTTTACTTTTGAACATTCCAAAATCTGATATGAGGATCCTAGAGGATCACTCCCCATAATTTTATGCCCTCTCTCTGGTCTTGAATCAGTTTGTCCTATGTCAGGCTCCCCTATCTCTGACCAACTGAAGAAGTGATATAGGGTGACAAGTGCCACTACCTACCCGTGGGTCTGATCATGCTTCCTGTGATGAACTCTGTATCCAAGCTTTGGTTTTTGTTTGGCAGACAAACTGTTACTGCCCTCTTGCGTTATTATCTTGTTTTTGGTGCATATTCTGCTGTAGCAAGAGTGAGTAACTCTCTTGACTTGAACATGCGCCAACCTGCCAGAAGGGTCACACTCTGACTCTGCTCCTGACCCAAGGCTGCTGTCATTGCTGTTTGGTCGGAACAAATCCTAATATTTGGTCTGAACCAGAGCCAGAAAAAGTTTTTCTCCATGATGGACTGATAAGCAAACCTTCATTCTTTGAGGCAGACCCAGTGACACAAAAATAACCATGAATCTAAATTAGCTTCCCAGCCTAAATTGACCAGTAAGAAATATATCTTATTCTCATCTCATTACCCTTCCCTTCCCTGCCAAAAGAAATAAATGTGATGTGTCAAAACAGCTTTCTGATTTCATTTGTAAGGTTCTGGAGTGAAGGAGGCTGGCTGTTTCCAAAGTTGTGTATTTCCTATACTTCTCAAGTCTTCTGTAGGGTGGGTTGTGGGGAGAGATTCCTTAAATTGATGCCAGTCTACATATTTACATTTTTTTAATCTGATGTTCTCATTTACTGTATCGAATAATATGGTATGATCTTTTCTGAATTGACCAACCTTCTTGAAAACATGTATACCATCATTTCTCCCCTGGAGAAAAGTGCCAAGAAGAGTCACTCTGGATCTTGCTGTTGTGTATAAAGCCCTTAACCTAGGTCTGAGACACTCTGGAGAGTGCTCCTTTTCTCCACTCACCCTTTCAAGGCAACCTAGATTGGCTAGGTTGTCGATGGAATCTTGAGACTGAGATCAGAACTGGGTATGGGTAAAAGCTTTACCTTTGGTTCATGGACAGAGGCTGTGTCTATACTTAAACCTGTGCAGCACTTCAGTGTGGACGCTCACTACAGTGATGGGAGGGGTTCTCCTGTCACCGTGGTTAATCCACCTCCCTGAGAGGCAGTAGCTAGGTTGACAGTAGATTTCTTCTGTCAACCTACTGCTGTCTACATTGCGGATTATGTCAAAATAGCTACGTCTTTTGGGTGTGAATTTTTCACATGCTTGAGAGACATAGCTATGCCAATATATGTTTTCAGTGTAGACCAGTCCAGAGTCTGTGCAATTCCTTCTTAGTCAGTCTGCCAAACTTCATTTGCAACTATTTTCAGGGCTCACTAAAAGGCACTTCTGTTTGGCTATTTATAACCAAGGCCTACCAATTTAATGACTGTGAAAAACATGTCACAGACCATGAAATAAGTCATTCCCTGTGAAATCTGATCTCCCCATGCTTCTGGGGGCGCCCCAGCTGTGGGGACTCCTAGCTGCTAGTCAGGGCTGGGCTGAGGAGGGACAGGACTTGTTCTTCCCCTGCACCGTCGCTCTTGGTGGGAAGATCAGACATACCTCCAGAGGCAGCACAGAAGTGAAGGTGGTAGAACCTCACTTCTGCGCTGCAGCAGCCCTGGAGCTGTGCTTGGGGCTTTCGTGCCCTCCCCCTCCCCCCCAACGGCTCCTGCTGTGGCTCAGGGCGCCTGGTCACGGGGCTTCTGCCCCCTGTGGCTCCCGGAGCGCCCATGTGTGCTAATCCATCACTGGCTGGGGCTAGCAGCTAGGAGTCCCTGGCTGGGGTGCTCACAGCAACACGGGCAGATCAGCTTCACATCCATCTCTGTGAGCCTCCTCCCATTTCAGGAACCTTCGGGGCTGCTGCGCAGCTGTGAAGGCATCACAGAAGTGAGGTGGCAATCCCATGACCCCCCTATAACAGCTTTGTGACTTCCCCCTCCCTCCCCCCTTGATCACCTTTTAGGTCGGAACCCCATGGTTACAACATCCTGAAATTTCAGATCTAAACATCTGAAATAGTGAAATTGACAATTTTAAAAACCTTCTGACCATGAAATTGACCAAAAATGGACCTTGAATTTGGTAGGGCTGTACTTGTGACCATATTGTCCCCATCCCTGTTTGTACTATCATAGTGCCTACTAGCCCTAGTTATTGACCAGCACCCTATTGTGCTAGGTATGTCCTTAGAGACTTTTGCCCAGTTTTGTTGGTATGGCTGGCTCCTCTAAGAATTAAGCTTCGTTTAATTGGATTTTTTTTTTTTTTTAAAGTTAGGTTACTACGGAAAATATCCCAGATACTGCTTTTGGAAAGGGTGCTTCATAAGCTTTAGTTCCTATATTTGAAAGCGATTTTGAACTTGAAGCTGAAAGGGGAGTTATGGGGAAAGTTGAAGTTTCTAGTTAACATGTTATCTTCAATTTCATATTTAATTGGTTGTATTTCTTTCTCAGATCTGAGAGCCCTATAATTAACTGTATTTTTGTCTGTTTTTTTCTTACATGTGCCCCTTCTCATTTGTCCCTGATGATGATTCCTCTGGGAACTGCAGAAGCCAGCCAAAGGTAAGTTTCTGATTTCACTTTAAACCAGTGTTGTGAAAAGCTGTGGTATATTACTTGTTCAGCCTTCAAATATCCAAATATTTACTATTTTGTTTAAAAAGTGCAGTTGATCAGCTGTTGTTTCTCAAAAGAAAAACAAAAAAGCTCCAAACCACACATTCCTCAAAAAATTTCCTTGCTGCAGAGTCTAGCCAAAAAATGAGTCTCAGAAACAAGTGAGAACATAGTTGCGTATTAAGCATTGAGGACTGTGAATGAATGGACTGCTTGTCTTAAAGCATTTTCTGGTATCTGCATTAGAGCAAAGTCATTGCTGCTGACTTATGTTCCCTTCATTTTTTGCATTTTATATGCAGATGCTTCTTATCTCCTTTTCCCACCTCTAAAAATGTAGTTTATTGGCATGTTTATATACTCCTGGCTTATTGTTTTAAACAACTTGTAAATGGGACTGATAAAATAAACCATATAAAAATTACAGTAAAGTAAATTAGCTTGAATTTGATTAAGCGCAAAAATAGAAAGCAAATGAAGGTGTCTTGTGGAGGATGGTTAGAATGGCAGCAGAGGCATATATATCAGCTAACCATGGCTAACAAAACAAGGATACCTTTTTTGGTTTGATTTGACTACAGTTTTTATAAGATGTCCTGTTTTTTTTATTACAGGTTTTTGCTTACGATCACTGTTTCTGGTCTTTGGATGAATCTGTAAAAGAAAAATATGCAGGTAATATTTACTGTAGTTTTGTGATTGCACTCTGTTTACGTGACAGCTATGAAAAGGAAAGTATTAAGAAATCAGTTTGCAAACACCTAGAAGATAACTAGGTGATAAGGAACAGTCAGCATGGATTTGTCAAGAACAAATAGTGTCAAACCAATGTGAGAGCTTTCTTTGACAGGGTAACAAGCCTTGGGGATGGGGGGAAGTGGTAGATGTGGTAACAAGCCTTGCGGATGGGGGGAAGCGGTAGATGTGGTCAGTCTGTCTGTCTATCTAACTTTAGTAAGGCTTTTGATACTGTCTTGCATGACCTTCTCATAAACAAACTAGGGAAATACAACCTAGATGGAGCTACTGTAAGGTGGGTGCATAACTGGTTGGAAAATTGTTCCAAGAGAGTAGTTATCATTGTTTCACAGTCATGCTGGAAGGGCATAACGAGTGGGGTCCCACAGGGATCAGTTCTGGGTCCAGTTCTGTTCAATATCTTCATCAATGATTTAGATAATGGCATAGAGAGTACACTTATAAAGTTTGTAGACGATACCAAGCTGGGAGGGGTTGCAAGTGCTTTGGAGGATAGGATTAAAATTCAAAATGATCTGGAGAAACTGGAGAAATGGTCTGAAGTAAATAGGATGCAATTCAATAAGGACAAATGCAAAGTACTCCACTTGGGAAGAAACAATCAGTTGCACACATACAAAATGGGAAATGACTGCCTAGGAAGGAGTACTGTGGAAAGGAATCTGGGGCTCATAGTGAGCTACATATGAGTCAACAGTGTAACACAGCTGCAAAAAAGGCAAACCTCATTCTGTGATTTATTAGCAGGAGTATTATCAGCAAGACACGAGAAGTAATTCTTCTGCTTTACTCTGCACTGATTAGGCCTCAACTGGAGTATTGTGTCTAGATCTCGGTGCCACATTTCAGGAAGGATGTGGACAAATTGGAGAAAGTCCAGAGAAGAGCAACAAAAATGATTAAAGGTCTAGAAAACATGACCTATGAGGGAAGGTTGAAAAAATTGGGTTTGTTTAGTCTGGTGAAGAGACGACTAAGAGGGGACAGGATAACAGTTTTCAAGTACATAAAAGGTTGTTACAAGGAGGAGGGAGAAAAATTGTTCTTCTTAACCTCTGAGGATTGGACAAGAAGCAATGGGCTTAAAATTGCAGCAAGGGCGGTTTAGGTTGGACATTAGGAAAAACTTCCTAATTGTCAGGGTGGTTAAGCACTGGAATAAATTGCCTAGAGAGGTTGTGGAATCTCCATCATTGGGGATTTTTAAGAGCAGGTTAGACAAACACCTGTCAGGGATGGTCTAGATAATACATAGTCCTGCCTTGAGTGCAGGGGACTGGACTAGATGACCTCTCAAGGTCCCTTCCACTTCTATGATTCTATGATAATTACAATCCTGTATTTGGTAAAGGGAAAAGACCATATGGCATGGAAAACCTTTTCTTCATGTGGTTGCCCATTGTCAAGAGAGAAGGCAAAGTCTTAAAACTGTTACCTTAATCCTTCTTTCTTTCTAGCCAAACATAATGTTTAGAGTAGTGGCAGCCAATAAACACGCATTACAATCTATATACAGTATAAGTAATTGATGAATGTAACTAATTTGCCGTTTTGATTCATACGGATATCTCCATTAAAATACTTAATCCAGATATATGAATTAAAACATTTCTATTCCTATTTCTGCCCATAATTTGAGGATCAATGCCAAGTTCACCTTTGTGGTAAAGCTTGCCCCCACTCAGGCCAGTTCAGCAACACACGAGTAATTTCCCTGTAGTACCTTTCAGAATTGGGACCTAATTCTTTAGTGGTTTAAGTTGCAGTGGTTTAAAAGGTCCAATCCTGCTCCCACTGAAGTCAATGTGAGTTTTATTGATCTGAATGGGAGCAAGACTGGGCCTTATATACCCAAACATAGGTCCTGATCCTACAAATCAGTGCTGTATGTGAAGAGAAGAAGTACAGTATAACTAAATTCATGGACTACTTTGGTCATCGAGTGAAAGAAATTTTTCAGGGAAGGGAAAACTTTTTGAGAGAGGAGTTCTGAATATTTGATGTATGATTTAAAGTATCTTGCCATCTGCCTATGTGTTGCATAATTATCAGAATGACACATTCTTGGACAGTTAACAAGACTTGTGGATGGGGAGAAGCAGTAGATGTGATGCATCTCAAATTTAGTAAGGTTTTTGATACTGTCTCACACGACCTTCTCGTAAACAAACTAGGGCAGCGTAGCATAGATGAACCTACTATAAGGTGGGTGGACAACTGATTGCAAAACCGTACTCAAGAGTAGTTCCTCAGTGGGTTCATAGGAAGGCTGGAAGAGCATATCGAGTGGAGGGCATATCAGGGATCTGTCCTGGTTCCAGTTCTATTCAATATCTTCCAAAATGATTTGGATAATGGCATCGAGAGTACCCTTACAAAGTTTGCACATGATACCAAGCTGGGAGAGATTGCAAATATTTTGGAGGACAGGATTAGAATTCAAAATGGATCTTGACAAATGGTCTGAAATAAATAGGATGAAATTTAATAAGGACAAATGCAAAGTACTGCACTTATGAAGGATGAATCAGTTGCACAAATACAAAATGGGAAATGACTGCCTAGGAAGGAGGACTGCGGAAAAGGATATGGGGGCTATAGTGGATCACAAACTAAATATGAGTCATCAGCATAATACTGTTATAAAAAACTTATCATTTTGGATGTATTATCAGTAGTGTTGTAAGCAAGACGCAAGAATTCTTTCTACTTTACTCAACAATGACCAGGCTTCAACTAGAGCATTGTGTCCCATTCTGGGCACCACATTTCGGGAAAGATGTGGAGAAAGTCCAGAGGAGAGCAACAAAAATGATTTAAGGTGTAGAAAACATGACCTATGAGGAAAAATTGAAAAAATTGGGCTTGTTTAAAGGAGAAGAGACGACTGAGGGGGTACATAACAGTCTTCAAGTAGGTAAAAGGCTGTTATAAACAGGAAGGTGATAAGTTCTCTTTAACCGCTGATGGCAGGACAAGAAGTAATGAGCTTAAATTGCAGGAAGGGAGATTTAGGTTAGGCGTTAGGAAAAACTTCCCAACTGTAAGGGTAATTAAGCACTGGATTGGACTACCTGGGGAGATTGTGGAATCTCCATCATTGGACGTTTTTTTAACAGGTTAGGGTTAGGGAGTGGTCTGAGTAATACTTTGCCCTGCCTCAGTGCAAAGGACTGAATTATCCTCTGACTTTATCGAGGTTCCTTCCAGTCCTACATTTCTATGATTCTGTGATTCACTGTATTACTGCTTTAAACAAAATGAAATTGACAAACTTTCCTCCACTCTAGCTGGAAAAGAGGCAAACAAAAATTTTAAGGGTGGCTAGGTTTACACATACTGTTACAGTAGAAAAACTATCCTATATTTTGTTGATCCACATGCCTTATACTGTAATTCTCTCCAACAAAATTATGGTCTCTTCTCTGCAAAGATTTAATAACAGTGATATGGCAAAGTCTATTACTAAATTTTCACTTATATTACAGAATACTGTAAAGTACACTTACTAGTAGTCCATAAAGTATTACCTTAAATTTAAAATTAAACTGCAATTGTCAAAATAAACGAATGAGGTACATTTTGTGGGTCTTTCTTTGTTTTGCTGATGCACAAAATTCTGTAATTGTCAATAGATGGTAGTTGAGGTTCTAGTGGGTCTGTGGATTGCTAATATTGTGTTCATAGAAAACACAGATACAGAACCAGTTTCTAGCTTAATTTGCAGCAATATAAATCAGGAGTAACTCCACGGACTTCAATGTAGTTATTCCAGATTTATATCCATTGTCCCTCTCTCAAACACCCTACTGTCTAATTGAGATACATTATGAAAGATGTAAATCTTTCATACAGTTAGTTCTTTTCGCCTGATTTGGAGTCTGAAAGGCATGACTGTAAAAGCAGTTATCATTTTTCCCTGAACGTCAGCTTTTATTTTATTTTTAGGTCAAGATGTTGTTTTCAAGTGCCTTGGAGAGAATATTCTTCAGAATGCCTTTGAGGGCTACAATGCATGTATCTTTGCCTATGGACAGACTGGTAAGTCATTGCAGAGTGTAAAAAGTGCTGTTGATGAGAAACGTGTTGTGACAGAAATAATTGTTCTTGGGTTAGCTTTTTGACATTGCTAGGTTTTTCCCAATATAGCAATGTAGATAAGATGTGGGCTTTTTTCTGTTTGTTTTGTGTTGGGGCTGAGATCAGAAGGCATTTTGGAATAACATTGCTAATTTCTGATGCCCTGCTACCCTGCTTTCCCAAGCTGTGGATAAGTGTTTCCTGAATGTTCTGGTTCATGAATGTCCTTGGGTTTGTTGTATCTTTAATATTCTGTAATGGAAGATCTCTGACTCTGCATTTAGATAGTCATTGCTCATCATTTTTTAATTTGATAAACAAAGATGGCTTGGCTTGTTCAATTGGCTTACTTGAACTGTGTAGTTATGAAACTCAGGTAGGCATTAAATTGATGTCCATGATAAGGATGCATCTCTCTAAGTGCTTTCAATCAATTTAAGTAGCTTGGCTTTTCCTTTTCAGCTTGATTTAATAAGTAGGTTGTCCTTTTATTGGTGTCTTGGTTCCTTTATATATAGAAAATTGTGTTTAAAGAATATTCAATGAAAAGTTCCAAACCATTATTTGCCCTTTACTTCCCCCTTATTCCCATCACCTAAAAAAATCTGTTGTAAAAGCAATAACACTAGTTTCAAATGCACAGGGTCTGGAAAATCTTACACAATGATGGGTACAGCCGACCAGCCTGGATTAATCCCGAGACTCTGCAGTGGTCTCTTTGAAAGAGCACAGAAAGAGGAAAACGAAGAACAGAGTTTCAAAGTGGAAGTGTCCTACATGGAGATTTACAATGAGAAAGTTAGAGATCTCCTTGACCCCAAAGGGTAAGCAGTATACATATAGAGGATGCTTGACCTTGGACAATGTAACATGTTCTTGTTTCCATGAGCTACGGCTGTCTCCCTACCTTGCCCTAATGGACTCCCTCTCAGGCATCCTATCAGGGTACAAGACTTATCCCTGTTATGGGATCGTGTTGTCTTCCTGACTGCCCCCTAGACCCCCCCCCCCCAAATAGCTACTTTATTATTATTTAAAGGCCCAATATATGCCAAACACTTACTCTCATGCTCACATTGATTTTCATGAAGTGAGGTACGGGGAAATGCCAACACTGTAGGTATAGACAAGTGGGTTTTTTGTCTAGAGCACTATAACACTAAAGCATTCCTGCTTTGAATGGTAGCTAGAGGGTCTTGTTATCTTGTCTATTCCTTTGAATGGTAAGTTGATAAAAATTGTGGTTTTACTAAAAACCTTATTGTACTTGGATAGCTGCACTTTTATAAGTACAAATCTTTTTTTATTTTTTTTTTTAAACAGAAGCCGTCAGTCATTAAAAGTTAGAGAGCACAACGTCTTTGGTCCTTATGTAGATGGACTATCTAAACTGGCTGTCGCCAGCTACAAGGTAAGGGACAATTTTAGGGACGGAATAGATCTTGAAACTGGTAATTCTTATAGTCGCTGCTCAAGTATTGTTAATAGTAGCGAGATTATTTTTATATTATGTTTCTGTAATTAAGGGATTAAGAGAGAATATGCTTAAAGAAATCCTTTATGAAAGTCTTAAACATGTGAGTACTGCTCTTACCACCTAACATTGGGAAGAAGAAAAAAAAGGAAATGGAAGATTTACAAGGCTGATTTAATAGTTCTTCCTTACTGCAACCTTAACTCGTAGTCTCAGTAACCTAGGCTATACAAACAAAAACAGTTTGGACATGTAACAGGCTCACAAGGAAGGGTGGTAGGAAGCCTTTGCTGGAGAAAGTAATACCCAGCTATGTGCTTTGAGGCTTGGTTAGGTCATTTCATCTCTCTGTACCTCCATTTCCTCAGATGGGAACAAAGGATTAACTAGTTAGTAGTTGTAAAGCACTTAAGATCCTTGGATGGAATGTACTAAATAAATGAAGAGTATTATTGATGATCATGTAGCAACCCTGTGTTCAATCTAAGTAATTCAGATTCTAAGGATTGTGCAGCACAATGTCTTCGTGGAGCTATTTGATATGCTGTCAGAAAAGCTAGTAATTATAAGATGGAATTACAAAACTCTTATGCCTCTAAGCAGACACACTTGTAATACAGAGGTTGGTTCATGAGTACTGTTATGAGCACCCTGTTAATTCTTCCAGTCCTTACTACTACTTTCTATAAATAAAATTATTTCGTGTACATTTTCCATACGCACTACACGGCAGTCTTGCAAAATTCCACACACACACAGCGCAGGAAAGCATTGTGGTTTTGTTTTGCTTTTTCCTTCCCCAGCATCATCCTGCTAAAGGTTGGGTGAATAGATTTTGTGTAGGGGCAGTAAGTCTGTGACCATTTTGCAAGATTGATGTACAACATGCAGCTCCTATGCCTCAGGGTGTCTCTGAAGCCACTGATGAATTATGGCATTCTAGGACTTCCCAAGCTTTTGTCCAGGAGAGAAACATCATAATCTGTTCTGTTGATTGTTTTGCTTTTATAAAATGTAAGGTTCTAGGTATGAATTAAAATGCATGTTAATGAAAAGCTCTAACTACTGAGTGAGCTAAAGTGCTGCACTATTGAGGGGAGGGATAGCACAGCAGTTTGAGCATTGGCCTGCTAAACCCAGGGTTGTGAGTTCAATCCTTACGGGGGCCACTTAGGGATCTGGGGCAAAAATCTGTCTGGGGATTGGTCCTGCTTTGAGCAGGGGGTTGGACTAGGTAACCTTCTGAGGTACCTTCCAACCCTGATATTCTATGATTTCACAAATGGAATGCCATTTTACTTTGTTCATTGCAGTAAATTAATGTTTTCTTCAGCCAGCCAACCAATAAAAAGGAATACAGTATCCCCCACCTTGAGACCCTAATAAAGTTAATGGGTAACATACAAATAGTGATGTTGTTTAAATTGCATTAGGCTCAGTGACTGTTTACTGCTTACTCTTTAACTTAAAATAGTACAATATTGTGATTTCATCTTTAGAGACTTAAAAAAAAAAAAAATCCAACCCAGGGAGATACTTGTCTATTTTACGTTTAACAAAATTATTTTTACTATCTATTGAAGTAGTTTAGTGAAAGCAATGTTTGTGCAGATAGTGCCTAGCACATATTATTAAAGGCCTTACGATTTTATTTAGGACATAGAGTCTTTGATGTCAGAAGGTAACAAATCTCGAACAGTGGCTGCAACCAACATGAATGAAGAGAGCAGTCGGTCACATGCAGTCTTCAAAATCATCCTCACACACACACTGTATGATGTACAATCAGGGGTAAGTAATAGCAGAAGATTTGCAGGTAGAGACTTTGACCTCTGATGTCTAATCCAAGCTACAGATTCTAATCATGGCTTTTGTAACATGTTCCAATAGACTGCTGTGCTTGTGCACATATGTAATGAAGCTAGGTTTATTTAGATGTTTTGATGGACATGTAAGATTGAAATCTGGCTTTTGAAATGCAATGATATAAGGATGCAAGCCCAAAGCTGCAGTAGATTTAATGAGGATTCCTCAATCCTAATATCTGAAGCAATAAAACATGTATTTTAAAACAAGAGTTTGTAATATAGATTTTGGGGCTAGATGGAAAGTAAAACTTCTGTGAAACTGACTCAGCATCCTCCAGATCCCTCCTTAAAGCACCCCTTTGCCACGGTGCCCATAAAAAGTTTGACAATGGTCAGGCTGCTGATGTGCTGAAACCAGTGCCTATCACGCTGACCAATATTGTCTGTTTTCTTGTACTCCCCTATTGGTCAGTCTGTATCCATCTGTTGCCTCTTTTCTTATGTTTAGATTGTAATCTCTTTGGGCACAGACTGTTGTTTTGTGCTGTGTTTGTACTGCACCTAGCACAGTGGGGTCCTGTTCCATGACTGGGGCTCCTAAGCGCTACAGTAATACTAGTGTAATAATAATAGTGTGTGTGTGGGGGTGGGAAACTGAAGTGTTGGAAGAGTGTTTGAATGTAAAACTGGCTTTGTCCTTTACGAGAAAATATTTGATGGAGATATTTTGTGATAGTATCAGAATGAAGAAACCTTTGTGCAGGTATGAAGATTTCAGGTTGTAATTTTTTTCATGGACTATTTCCAAATGTATGTTTGCTGAAAATGTTACAAAGATTTCACTTTCTCAGTCAGGAGTACTTTCTTTCCTTTAATTTTGTTTACCTGTTTTTGATGAGAAACGTATTTACTTTTCCATTTTCTTTTACTTAACCTCTGCAACCTAGCGGTGACGGCATAACAAATTTAACTTGAAAATACAAAAATTGGAGAGAACTTCTGAAGACAGACTTAAACAAGTTTGGTTAATCTTATTAAGCTAAATTTATCTTTTTCCTGTTAGCCATGTGGTAAGCCTGTGGCCCTTCTAAAGGCAAAGCTAAAAATGATCAGGTAACCAGTCTTAAGCTTCACAACTCTTTTGTCTCATCAGTCCCCAGGAGTCAGTAAAATAATCAGATGTAGGAATAGAGAGCATACTGATCAAATTTTCAGATAACACAAAGCTGGAAGTAATGGGGTTGCAAAACTTCAGATGATAGAGCAAAAATTCAAAGGGATCTTGATAAATTGGAGAACTGGGCTATAGACAACAAAATGAAATTCAACGAAGACAAATGTAAGGTGCCGTATTTCTTAAGTAAGAAAAAGCAAATTCACAAATACAGAATGGGGGATAACTGGCCTGGCACCTGACCTGCAGAGAAGTATCTGGGAGTTGTGGTTGATCAGAATTTCAACATGAGTCACCGTGCTGCTGCAAAATAAAAATAAAAATAAAAAATGCAATTTTGGGTTGCATTAACAGAGGCATAGCATGCAAGTCACAGGAGGTGATAGTACTGTGAGTAGACCTCAGCTGTACTACTGTGTCCAATTTTGGTCACCGCTGTATAGAAAGGATGTAGAGAAACTGGAGAGGATCCAGAGGTGAACGACAAAGATGGAATGCAATCTGTATGAGCAAAGGCTGAAGGAACTGGGTATGCTTAGTTTGGAAAAGAGGAGATTAAGGGGGATATGATAGCGATCTTCAAATACCTGAAAAGCTGCCATAAAAAAGATGGAGAAAAATTGTTCTCTCTTGCCCCGGAGGGTAGGACAAGAGTCAATGGGTTCAAACTACAGCAGAGCAGATTTAGATTAAAGCTCAGGAAAAACTTCCTAGCTGTAAGAACAGTAGGACAATGGCGCAAACTGCCGAGGGAAGTCGTGGAAGCGCCTTCACTGGAGATTATTCAAGAAGAGGCTGGATAGCTATCTGTCATGGTTTGTTTAGACACAAGAAGTCCTACATCTTGGCAGGGGGTTAGACTAGATGACACTTTTGGTCCCTTCTAACCCTATGGTTCTATGAGTTTGATTCTATGAAAAGTGAACAATGTAATGCTAGCTGAACATCCAACATCATTGATTAAATTCTCCCCTCACTTTGAGGAGAGTATGGGAAAACAAATTATACTGAATGTAGAATTAACATAAAGCATTTAGCTTAAATGAGTTTTATTCTTTGATTTCACACACACACCCAATTCGTGCCCCCCCTCTCCCCCCCCCGTCTACCCGGATGTGGGAATGTGTGGGGTCTGGGAATGATGGGTACCAGGCAGGAAATAGGTCTTTTCCGCTTGTGCTCTGTTTGCAGCCCCCATGGTTAATGGTTGAACAAGGAAGAACCAGAAAAAACCCCAACAAAAACTATTAATCACATTCTGTATTTTTTTTGTTGATTAAGCTATTTTGGGTTTTAAATAAAGGTTTTGTCCCTCTCGGCTCCACTGCTTTTGTCTGATTCCCTCGAAGAAATTTGAATTCTGGGCACATTTTCTCAGTTTGTTATGGAAATATGTCTCAGATTCAGTGTTAGGACTCCACTGCTCTATCTAATATGGGTTCTGAAGAGTGAGTGTGTGTGTGTGTGTGTGTGTGTGTGTGTTCATGTCACCTGCATAATTTAGTAAGATTTTGTCTGTCTTATATTTCCTGAATATTGAGTGCCTAAAAGTGGTATTCATCTGAATAGCTGATCTATACAGTAGTGTTTCCCCCAAAGTGCTCTCCAACTCCTGTTCTCCATTTCCTTATTTCTCTCTCCTCACATCCTTAATCTTTTTCTTATTGTCTAACCATTTTCTCTTTCTTTCATTCTTTAACTCCCCTCACCCCCACCCACCATGCTATATTTCTCTCTCAATTCTATCTTTCCCCCCAGCCTCCAGATCACTCTCTTTGCTGTGTCACACTCCCTACAATGCTGAACTTTTCGTGGTTCTCTAGTTTTTCTGTTGCTACATTGCATTTTTGGTTTCTTTGATGCTTCTGGTTAGGCTTGGCCCAAGATAGTTGTTTTGCTTTCCTCATTCCTGTCCTGTCCTCCAGTGACCACCCTGCTGACTATGCAGTTATATGAATTTCTGGAACACTGGGCTTCTGGCCTGGCATTTTTTTTCTGCTGTCTTCGGGTTCTGAAATTAGATGATCCAACATACAGTGCTATGAGATGGAAGTGCAACGTGCTTTGAGACAAAGTTACATTTTCATAAGTAGCTATATCCCAGTGGAAAAAATCAGTCGCATTGATTTTTTTTTTTCAATGAGACACAAGTACTTTTGAAAATGTAATTATACTCTTAGCACTTGCATATTACAGTGATGGGAGCTAAAGAAAAGCTTAAGATACCTATTAATTTAAGGGAAATCCAAATCCCAGGTTGAATGTTTGGAAAAATTTATTTTTGGTCCAGCTATAACTTGCAAGAGTAATAAGAATTTATGATAAAACTTCTATTGGGTTAAAGTTGAGAATTGAAAATTTTTTAATCAGCTTGAAATTCCTTCTTTAAGGAGAAGGTCTTTGGAGGGGATGTGAGAAACCTTGCCTGTCATCTTAGTATTTTTGTAAATATCTGCCCTTCATAAAATGTGGAATTATTACATACTTCCTGCTTTGCTCATTCTTATTTTCAGAGTGATGCAGTCTGAGCACTGGACTGGGAATCAGTGTCAAAAAAGGGGGGCTGTTTATGCTACAAGCACTACAGCAGCACAGCCATGGCACTATAGCTATGTTGCTGTAGTGTACGGGTTATTTATGTCGCTGTAGTAAATCCACCTTCTTAAGAGGCAATAGCTAGGTTGATGGAAAAATTCATTTGTCAACCTAAAGGTGTCTATAGCAGGACTTAAGTCAGCCTATCTATCTCTCTCAAGGGTAAGAATTTTTCACACCTCTGAGTGGCATAGCTAAATCATCCTAAAGTTTAAGTGTACAGCAGGCCTGAGATTGGCATTCAGGAGTCCCGACTCCCACTGTCGCTTTGGACAAGCAACAGTTTTCTCATCTTGAAAATAGGAATCAAAGTTAGAGATGTTGCCCCCGATTAGATTGAGCATCCTGATCTGTGACTCCTGGTCCATTGCCTGTGTTCCCTCTTCCCACTGTTCTTGCTTTATACCTGTCTGATACTGGCTGTGTTCCTCCCTTCTGGTACTTAGGTGTCCAGCTAGAGGTCTTGGAGTTCTTTGTGCATCCCACATTACCACTTTTGAGGCAGCAACTAAAGTAATAGAAGGATTATTTTTGATTCAAAACGCTATGTTTAAATATTCAATACTGGTTATAATATTTATTTTAAAATGTGTCGGATAAAAGGTCGGAGGTAAGGAATACAACCTGCATTCTTATTTGAAAACATGGCAAACTGTGAAACTTAACTAGAAATTTGAGTGAGTAAAATCTTTTAACAGTAACTCTTCTCTTGTCCATTCCTCAGACATCGGGTGAGAAAGTGGGCAAACTGAGTCTGGTGGACTTAGCGGGCAGCGAAAGGGCAACTAAGACTGGTGCTGCAGGTGACAGACTGAAGGAAGGAAGCAACATTAACAAGTAAGGCTTTTAATGATTTTTCTGACTGCTGTTTTGTTAAAATAGGCAATAAAGGAAAGCTACGTCAAACTTGTAATGCACTGTTTAATCAGTAAGATTTCTGCAAGGTACTTGTAACCAATTCAGGCTTTTCTGAGGTTGTTTTGTATTTGAATGTTATTTCTATAGAAATTCTTAAGTGATCTGTGCACATTTTAAGTATTTAAAATGTGTTTTATGCTGGCTTATACTCCCTGCAACAGTTATGCATGTAATTTGTGTTGCAAGGACATGATTATAAAGGCTGAAAACTTTTTATCTTGTGAGTTTCTCACATAGAAAATTGATACATTGCTAAGCAATGTAGCTTGTGTTGGAAGAGAATATTAGTGGAAATGCCACTGACTAACTTTTTTTTTCATAGCTGCTTTTTGGAAAAGCAGGGTCTTGCCTTACTTCTGACACTCCTGCACTTGCAGTTATCTTCATGAATAGAGACTAATAATTATGGCAAATTGATGTGTACAAAAAGGGGAGACCACCAAACTAAATTTCATTTGTCTGAAGTGGGTGTTGGATGGGCAAGGGCTGTTACTGCTTTAGGTATTTGTTACACTGAAGATGTCGGTACTAATCAGATAAATATTAATTCTGTGAAACTGAGATAAAGGTACTCTACTGAAATGACAATGGTTTTGTTCTTCTTTGAGTGATTACACGTGCATTCCACTCTTGGTGTGCGTGTGCCATGAGCACAATGGTCAGAAATTTTCCCCTCGGCAGTAGGCATCAGACCAGCTCAAGTGCCATCTGCTGCCACACACCACCACGTGCAGTATAAAAGGCAAAGCCACTCCCGGCCCCCCTCAGTTCCTTCTTGCTGCCCATGAGAGTTGTTAGAATCTGGTCTTGCTTTAGCAAGTTCTCGGTATTTTTTTCTTATATATAGTTACCTAGTTACATAGTTCTTGGTGTGTGTTAGTGATAGATACGTTTGTTTAGTATCCGTTAGTTTTTTCTCAGTTCCCCAATTTTGGGGTTCCGTTTGTCAGTACCAAGGAATTCCTCGGTCCCAGGCTTCAAGCCCTGTCTGTCTTACTCAAAGCTGATGCCTAAGAGCAAGCTGCGCTCTAGCTGTTTAAAGTGTTTCGGTGAGACTCACGTTAGGGATCTGTGCCAGATTGACAAGGACTTCAAGCTGAGAACCAAAAGAGATGGAGAGACTAGGCGGAAGTTTCTTTTGATGGAGGCTGCTCTGAGCACACCTTCAGAGTCTTCTCTGTCAGAGAGGGTACTGAGCACTTTGGCATGTGTGAGCAGTACACCTCCATTGCTGTCTGAGTCCCGGCACTGCTCATCCTTGCGGGTGTCCGGGAAGAAACAGAAGCCTTCCAAAGACATTGCTGGGAGAGGCAGATCTCTGATCCCTAAGTCTGCCAAGAAAGGGGGCAAAGTATTGACTAGAGAGCAATCAAAATCGAAGCACTCTTCCACTCACTTTTTGGATAAAATGGCACCATTGATTCAGGCATTGAGGCAGACAACATTGAGTCCCGGGCCCAAAGCGGCACATTTATCATCTGCAGCACATCTTAGTTTCTTGTGAACTGGTCAGTGACTATTCCAGTACCATCCATGCCAGAGGCATTTGCAGCTGCAAGGAACTTGTTGAGCTTATTGGCACTGCTCTCCCAAGTGGGGCAGATCTCTCCTACAGTATAGGTAGACCGTTCAGCATCAGTCTCCTTCCCCTTTGTTTGCAAACCATCTCTCCTATTTCTTCAGACCAATGGGTCTTATGTACCGTGGAAATAGGGTACACTCTGCAGTTTGTTTCTTTCCGTATTCAGGAACCACTCTCACTAGGTGCTCCTCCTTCAGGAATTTCAAACTCTCATCTGGGTGGGAGCCACAAAAGAGGTTCCTCAAAGTCACAGAGGAACAGGGATTTATTCCTGTTATTTTCTAATACTGAAAGCAAAGGGACGTCTCAGGCCAATTTTAGGACCACATCAGCTCATCAGATATCTCAAAAAGATAATTTTGTATTGTATCACTAGCTTCCATTTTCCCCTTCCTGTATCCTGGAGACTGCTATGCTACCCTCAACTTAAATAATGCCTGTTTCCATTTGAGGATTTATCAAGACCATAGGAAGTATGTCAGATTGGTTTACCAACAATCTTGCTACCAGTTCACAGTGCTGCCTTTCAGCCTGTTGGCAGCTCCCTGGATTTTCACAAAATGTATGGGACTGGTAGCTGCCTTCCTGAGATAGTTAGGAGTATATATCTATCCCTATCTGGACTACTGGCTTGCGAGAGGCCATTTCAAGATTCAGGTACTATAATTCTTATCCAGTCAAATTGTAAGGCACTGGGACTGTTGAGCAACTCAGAAAAGTCTGTCCTCTCACCCGTTCAGAGGAGAGAGTTTATAGGGGCTATACTGGATGCACGCACACCAACCAAGAGTGGCATGGATATGTGCAACACATCTCCAAGAACAACAGTTACAGAATAGATAAGTAAGCTGCTTCTTCGGGTAGTGTCCCTATGGGTGCTCCACTGTAGGTGCGCCTGCGTCCCTGCACAGTTGATCAGACAACTTTGGTAGCCGTCTGTCCCACCCATGCATGCACTGCTCCTCACCTGCCACAAAGCTAGCCAGCATGTGTGAGCAATCCCTCCGCAGTTCCTTCTGTTTGGCCATGTCTAAAAAAGAAGAAGAAAGAGTTTGCTTCCCACCAACCCCGATGGGGGTGACCTCCCCCCCCGGACAAGGGTATGCCCGGCTCCCCGGGCTTCAAAAAGTGCCTCAGTTGCATGGAATCTATCCCAGTGATTGATGGACACTCGCAGTGCATTCGCTGCCTGGGAGAAAAGCACATTCCACAAAAGTGTGGCTTGTGCCAGCAGCTGAAACCTAGGTCCAGGAAAGACAGAGAGTTAATTCTCAAACTCCTGCTCATGGAGTTGGTGTTTCAACCCCTGAGTCCCTGCAGAAACTCTCACCACAACCCTCTACATCGAAGGGAGGTGAGCCTAGAGAGATGAGCTACTCACACAAGGCCTCTAAGAGAAGGTCTGTGAGTCCCCGTAGTGAGCCCTGATGGAACCGAAAACTATTTCCAGCTTCATCAGTATCATTGGTACCAACAGCACCAAAGCCATCTAAAACTGGTACCCAGGGCACAAGCGGTACCATATGACAGAGAAAATTTGACTGCCCAAAGACCCAATAGGCATGGGCAAAGAAGCATCGGTACTGCAGGGGCATGAAAAACATAGAAGATCCGCCCCAGGGAAGGCTCTGTCGGTATGGATATCAGCACTGGTACCGACTCCGGTGCATCTGGCATCAATGGATTTTGCGGCCAAGTCCACATCTCCAACTCCACCGGTGCAAGCCTCTCTGCACTAACAACTACGGGCAGTACCGACGCCATCTGCACCACTGGATTTCCAGTGCGTGACAGATCTTTCAGTTTCCAACGCACCTGACTCACTGCTACTCAGTATCGGGGCCCCAGTACCAAGTTTGCCCAGAGCCCTGGACTCACTGACATCTCCCTGCCGTGCACTGCTTTTCTCATCATCAGAGTCAGAAAGTGAGTGAGAAAACGTGGGTTCCCGCCACTCTTCTCACCTGTCATATGGGGTTCAATTTTACTATGGGCATCAGGCATATCATCCACCTCACTCACAGCCTCCCTGGTTTGGTCAGCCACGGTACCCACCACAATGGCCATACTGGGACCCTTAGTAGGATCATAAACAGCAAGCCTTCCATGCCTCTAGTGTGGCATGTCAGCAAACAAGGAGACACCCTCCTTCAGCTGTGGTTTCGAGGGCTTCTGAACTTCCAGAACAAGTAGGAGAGGAGATTGAGGTGGAGGAAGAAGTCACTCCTCAAGCCTGCTTCTCATCATCGTCACCAGACAAGACGGTGATGCCCCCTCTGCCATCAATGGCTGATTACACATTATTTCAGGGCCTGGCACAGAGGGTGGCAGAAGCCCTACGAATACCCTTGCAGGAGAATACCGAATCTTACCACAACCTGGTGGACATTTTACATTCCTCCACCTCCTCCAGAGTGGCCCTCCCTATTAATGAGGCATTCCTGGATCCTGCCAAAGTCATATAGAAGACCCCTGCGTCTGTCCAGCCAGTATGCAGGCGGATGGACAAAAAGTATTACGTGCCTGCAAAGAACATAGAATTTATCTTTTCCCACCCACTTCCTAATTCCATCATTTTGGATGCAGTTAACTGTAGGGGCCGCCAGCACCAGTTCAGAACCACCCCTTATGACCGGGACTGGAAATGTTTGGATCTGTTCGGCAGGAAGGCATATTCATCAGCTACTCTCCAGTTCCGTGTAGCAAACTACCAAGTCTTATTGGCAAAGTATGACTACCAAAACTACACAAAATTCAGTTCCTTTATTGAGCAACTGCCTAATTCTCACAAAGAACAATTCAAGGCAATAGTCAATGAGGGCCAGCAGTTGGCTAAAGTTTCCCTCCAATCCGCGCAAAATGCAGCTGACACAGTGGTGCACTTGATTTCTATGGACATTGTGATGAGACATGCTTTGTGGTTTTACTTGTCTGGCTTCCCTGAAAAGGTCCAAAATAGTGGAACGACCTTGCTTTTGAAGGGACAAAGTTATTTGCTGAGAAGACTGATGCATCCCTTCACATGTTGAAGGATTCTAGGGCAACTCTTTGGTCCCTTGGGATCTATACTTCTGAGGAGGGATTTCCCACATGTGCTGGCTAGCCTCGTAGCAAGTGAGGAATAGTGCATGGCGAGCGGGATGGACTGCTACCAAAGTTCTCTGATCAACAGCACAGGGATGCAGACACACCCACAGTGGAACGTCCATAGGGGGACACATCTTGAAGAACCATAGTTACTGCACAAGGTGAGTAACTTCTTCAATTTATTTGGGCATCCATCATATTTAAAAGGGTTTTTTGAATTATAGATCTCTTCACTTGTTCATGGGTTGGTTACTTTCTCCATGCAGGTCCCTTACAACTCTTGGGCTGGTTATTTCTGCTCTAGCGGATCAGGCTGCTGGCAAGAACAAGAACAAATTTGTTCCATATCGTGATTCTGTGCTCACCTGGTTACTTAAAGTAAGTGAACTTCTCATACATCTTTGGAGTGGGTGGCATGAGGCAAGAGAGAGAGAGAAGAATTTTTCCTTCGTAATGTGTAAAATACAATTGTTCCATCATCTAACCCTAGTTTTGTATGCAGCAGCCTCATATTTGAAGAATTAGAAGGGTATTAGCCATTAGTGTCTCTAGAGGATACATTCTATCTCCCGTGCTTATTGGGAATAACTCTGTGATGGCCAAAAGTATAGGGCGTATTTTTTTTAAGTGATCTAATAAATATTTAAGTCCAGCTCTTTGAGTCAACTCACTAACAGCTACACTTAGAACCCTGGGGCTGATTTAGCCTGGACCATCTCCTTATGACCTAAGTTTACCCAATGTCATGGTTGACATGATTAACTTCAGAGATTTTGGATAAGATGTTTAGCCCTTTGCTTCAACTCAGCAGGGGTGTATTCACAAAACATATTCCAGTCTGCAGTCCAGTTGCAGTCATATTCTCATGTTCATGTGAAATGCGCAATTATGGAGTCAGTTTCTATACTGCAAATCATTCTGATTTGAAGTTTACTGTTGCAAAAAGAAACTGGATCTAGGAGGGCTTTAAATGAAGCTCATTGATATCTAAATGTTTGTTTGTTTTTTGCTCCTGCTGCCTCCTTTAATATATAGTGGTTATAAAAGGATGGTAAGCTGCAGTTAACCAAAAAGAGAGAAGTTTGGGCAGTGACTGGGTAGTTTCACTTAAGGAAGATCCTGTTTTCTCCTGGTCTTTGAATAGACTACCTTTAGAGCTACCTGGTTGCTTTCATATCTAAAGCCAAAGAGGCAAGTGCTTTCCTTATAATGAGATACGTTTTCCTTCCCTTGGTACAGATCAAGTGACTGACAGGCAGATTGGCTAGGTTTTAAAGGAACTGCATTATAGAGGTGCAGACCCAATAGGGGCATCAGGACTAGAGTATCCCATAATGTTTATTACATTTTTTTCTGTTTTTCCACATCAAAATTGTGAAGTACAAAATGTTTCTATCAGACTTAGTTATGAATCTTGGAAAGCTGGTATCGCTTCCTTCCTTACCTTTGTCCTATGCTTCCTTGCTATCAAGAGGTAGTTATGATATATGGTATAAAGAAATAAGCTGGAAAAGAAATATTTATGTCAGCTCTATTACCCAGTGATTGCTAAAGCTAGATTCTATCCTTTTGTAGACTGCACCCAGTCTAACCACCCGCACATAATCCTTAGGTGATCTCTTTAAACATAATGTGATCTGAATCCTCCATTCCCATAGTTTACTTACAAGTGTTAAAAAAAAAAAAAAAAAAAGTGAACTGCAGGATATAGAGGTACTTAAAATGTTTAAACTTTTTCCTATAATAAAATTTGGAAAAAAACAAACAACCCACCTTCCCTCCCCCCAATAGTTGACCTTCAGTGCAGTTCATTGCCTCTTGGGCTAGATACAGTAGTGAAATAAAAGGTCAACTGATGTAGTGTCTTAGCACTATGAGTCTTGATTTTCCCAGTAGTTACCTTTAACAAACCTTCCCACAATATTGTTTTGTAATAGTTAACATTGGGGAATTCAGTTAACAAGTTAACCTTGTAGATACTAAGATTTCAAACATCACATACTGCGGTGATGAAGCTGTATAAAAGTTTGAATAGAATAGCAGAAGTAATACATTTTATTTTTCTTATAATATAGTAAATCTTCTTTTCACAATGCTGCCTCACTCAACACTTCTCATCTATGCTAAAATATAGCCTTGCCTTTATATTCACTGTCTCCAAGTTTGTTGAAACAAATGTACTTTGCTTCTCTGCAATGTTGTAATCAACTATGCTCGGTTTGTTTCAGTTTACTGCAGTAGTGAGACCTATGTATGGGTAACAGAATCTGAGGAAGCAGAAATGGAAACCTTTTCAGAGGCTTTCCCATGTTGTTGTTAGAATTTGTTATGCTGATCCTTTTCTAGATATAATCCAGCAAATAGATTGAGATTCATGTTTAGCCCCTGCCCGATACATTGTAGCAAAAATGGCAATGCATGCATAGTAAGTGCTGAAGCTCAGAAACAGACTTTTGTTATGCCTTCCTCCAAGCAACTCATTTCCTTTGTCCTGTTCATGTTCAGCCATGTTAAAATCCTAACAAAGGCTTAATTTCAAAAACCAGCTCATTTAAGTGAAACTCAAGGACGAAATTTTTAACTAATACCTAGTGAAAAAGATAATTTGATTATATTTTAAAGAAAGCTCAAACTAAAAATTCATCAAGTAAAGATGTCCAAGCTTGTTTTTAAACTCTAAGCATTTGGGGGTTGTTATAATACAATGTGCCACTCCTTTTCAATGTGGTGCAGGAGAGAGAATGTATTCTAGGATACTAGGAGTACTTAGGAATAATCTATATTTTAGAACAGTGGTTTTCAACCTATTTTCATTTGCGGACCCCTAGAACATTTTGAATGGAGATGCAGATCCCTTTGGAAATCTTAGACCTAGTCTGTGGTCCTCCAGGGGTCTGTGGACCACAGGTTGAAAGCCACTGTTTTAGAGCAAATTTGAATAACCATTGACATAATCAAGACTTTGTATTGCAAGATGGGCCATCTACTAGCTTTACTACTTGTATGTTGCCTCTATCCCTTTTCCATTTATTTTCCTGTCCTGGTCTTTTTATCTTGGATTCTAAACTCTTCAGAGCAGGGACCATACTCTTTTATCTCCGGAAAGCTCCTTGCGTATTGTCGGCATTACTGGAAACAAACTTTAACAACAATGCCAGTTGCAGCTTCTGGGTTCTGTACCCAGTTGTGTGACTTTGGGCAAGTCCATTCAGTATTTCTGTGCCCATCTTCCTCATTGTAAAACAGATATAACAACAATTATTTATGTCAAAGGAATGTTGTGAATCTCAGAACCAGCTCAGAGTCTGGCCCTTCATGTTTATAACTTACTTGAAGATCCTTGGATGACAGATGGTAGGGGCACAATTCTGTTCACATTGAAGCCATTAGGAGCAGCACCAGAACCTAAATGCAAGTGAGAACTTGGTCGAAAATAATAACCAATCTTCTTACCAACTTATCAGGCTTTTGATGTGTCTTATCAATTATATATTTATATTTACCCTGCCTTCTGTGTGGGTGTTCTGCAGTTTGAGGCACATTAAAATGAAAAAAATGTAGGAACTGAGAACAGTGATCGCCTCGTAAACTATTTTCTTGTTCTAGGTGTAAGTAATGTCTAAATTTTCACATTCCAATAGTGTTCTCACAATAATTTTAGTGCCGACACATAGTTGGCTGGTTTTAGTCTTTTTTTTCCTTAGTTATTTCCATTCTGTTCTTGTCTCTGACATAAACAGCCCCCCACCTGTTGCAAACTTACTCTTTTTCATTATGAGAGTCTAGCTTATTCTCCATTCACCCTTCCCACTGTGCAATAAAGGGACCAATGCCACTGCACAACAGAGAATTATATATACAAATAAATTGGATGCCCTGGAGCTGGGCCTGAGCAGTCAACACAGTAATGGAGGGACCATTAGAAAATTAATAATGGATAGGTTCCAATTTAGTGGTTCTAGTATAAGCTCTGCTTTGGAGCTAATTGATGCAATGGAAGTTCTCAAAGTGTAAACTATGAACACTTTCTGTGGATTCCAAAAAGTGTCTGATTTTGGACATACCGTATATACAAACCTGGGATCATTTGCCAGTTACTTCACATTTTTGAAAATGTTCGGGAGAGGAAAAAAAGTCCCTGGCTCAAGGAAAATACCCCATATTGAACAGGACCAGTTCACACTGGATCCCATATAGTCTTCAATGGCTGTGATGTGAGTACATTGCTATTTTATTTGGAGTGGGCCCTGCAAGACAAAGTAATTTGCAGACATGTAGGGATGGGACTATATTTATGCAGACAAAAAGTGTATTCCCATAAGCTAGTGGTATTTATTCTGTGAATTTAAACACGTTGAGGATTGTTATGGAAAGCTTCAATGCGTTCGCCTGAATGAAATGATTAGACAAATAGTTTTAATGATGCCCAGTGGCAATCTTTGACCTACATTTCATGGATTACTTAAGATTAGAGCTCGTTGGGAATTTTCCATTAGAATGATTTTCTGATAGGAAAATAAAGTTTCCACAAAATTTAAATTGTCCATGGGAAAATTAAAATAAATATTTCATTTTCAGATCAATTCCACCCAAATTGGAATATTTAGTTTGTTTAACAGATCCGAAATATTATATTTCTGACTAGTTCAACAAAACATCAGACTGCATTTCTCTATCAGGGCATTGCCTTATGGGAATTGTAGTTCAGGCCCCCATTCTATTATATGGGCCAGGCTCCTGGAGGACTACATCTCCTATAATGCAATCCAGATTTCCCTCTGACTAATCTGTGTGGTGGGTCATGGAAGTCCCATGTAGAAGTATTTGCTACAATCACAAATAAAACCAGTTATACCGTTAAACTCTAGGGCTCTGTCTACAGTACAGCAGTGCATTTAGCTGTTAATATAAAAGAGATGGTTTGTAAAAAGGTCTGTATTCCTTTACATGTAAAGCTAGTACACTAGAAAGTTAACTGTCATTCAGATTCAGGCCTAAAAGTGCCAGCTGGAAAAAACTGGAAGACAAGTGAAATGGTGACATCACAAAACACACAGTGAAAGTAGACCTATTAAGAGGGGAATTTTTGGTCAGATTGTTCTAAACTGTTTGTTTTGTTAACACCTATTGTAAATGAGTAATATTTCTGGTAGAGAAAACTAGGGTTGTCAAGCAATTAAAAAGATTAATCGTGATTAATTGCACGATTAAAAAAATTAATTGCGATTAATCACACAGTTAATCGCGCTATTAAACAATAATACAATACCATTTATTTAAATATTTTGGATGTTTTCTACATTTTCAAATATATTGATTTCAATTACAACACAATACAAAGTGTACAGTGTTCACTTTATATTTATTTTTATTACAAATATTTGCACAGTAAAAAACAAAAGAAATAGTATTTTTCAATTCACCTAATACAAATACTGTAGTGCAATCTCTTTATCATGAAAGTTGAATTTACAAATATAGAATTATGTACAAAAAATAACTACACTCAAAAACAACACAATGTAAAATTTTAGAGCCTACAAGTCCACTCAGTCCTACTTCTTGTTCAGCCAATCACTCAGAAAAACAAGTTTGATTACAATTTGAAGGAGATAATGTAAGGTGACATTGTAAATAAGAAGCAGGCAGCATTATCTCCCGTAAATGTAAACAAATTGTTTTAGCAATTGGCTGAACAAGAAGTAGGACTAGCAAAATGGCCACTGAATCCTCAAAACCATTTCATTTAGTAACTGGCCCATAAACTATTGTGGGTTGTATGGTATTACATGTAACTTAGTGCTACACGTGCCATGTTGGTTACATTTACACTAAGGCAGGGGCTCAACCTGAGGATCAAGACCACCCTGTCCTTCCCATCTTGCAGGATAAGGGAGGAGCCCCAATATGTAAAAAGGGTCACAGTATGGAATAGATGAAGAACTACTGCACTAAAAAGTTTTTTCCCTTTGGCTCAGAGAATATGGCTATATGACCTCAATAACTGTAGCTCCTAGATGGGGTTATCTTTATGGCACCTTTTAAAGTGATGTCCACTTTTTGAGGAACACCTTCATTTTTATTTTGTGGCATGATTTTCCTTTTTGGAAGATCTGTTCCTGTTGTGTTAAACAGTTTAGATTCCATTCTGAGTGTAGCAAATTCTAGCTACAACTTGCTGTATTTTAAAAAACAAAAAAAAATGTAAACCTTTGTATGGCAAATTGGCCAAGAACAACATCTTTGATCTGTTTCTGTTTTTGTTTTTATTTTTAAACAGATAGCCTTAAGCTATTTACATTCTAGGACAAATATTTTGTTTGGTATTTTTACAAACCCTTCTGTATTGAACAAGCATTTATTATTAGCCTGCTCTCCAATTTGCTGATTAAAACGATGCACAGTAATATACTGTTTTCTTGCTGGTGTAACTTTTGTTGAAAACATTTTATTGCTGTCCGCTTCTGCATCCTATATGGGCTCATCATAGATGTGCTTGTTAGAGGAGGACACCCCACCAATGAGCTTAACTAGAACACAGCGCTAAGGCCAGCAAAGCGGACACAAGAATGGATAAATTACGTCCTCTCCTGCCTGTCGCATCATATCCATTGACTCAAAGTTTAATTCCTGTGGATGGCAGGAGATGCTACTGCTGGTTGGCTTCACTGGAGTTCTCCCAGTGATAGGAAGCAGCTTTAAACACTAGTAGAACAGTTTTGAAAAGCTGCTGAATCTGCAGTTCTTGCTATATTGGCTTATGCCTCATTTAGAGCTGGGTTGCATTAGTCTCTTACGATCTCTCTTCCCTTTCTCTCCCCCTCCACCCCACCCCAAATGGAGTCCTAGCCATTTTGTGCCTCTGAAACATGCTTCCTGCATCAAGGGATCTCTACCAGAGCTTGCTGATGTAAACAACTACTGAATGTAACCTACAAAATACATAGATTGGATGAGGTCCTACGTTTCTGTCTGAAATAGTCCCTGACAATCATCCCTGGCATGCAATTGCTGATGTGAGGTTGCCAGATACATTAGAATTACTTTTTTTAAATCTACACTCAGTATTTGTGAAAGTTGCCAGACTATTTGTCAACATGGAATGGTAGATGGATCTCACTAAAACAATAAAAGTCCCATGCCCTCAGATGAGTGGAGGCCACTGATACCCCGAGATGAACTTGATAGCTCTGAAGATTAGTCCTCTGTGTCAACCATAGAACAAATACAGCATAGGTAACAACAATGCAACTTTCCCTCGCCCTTGGTCAGGAGGGACTACATCTAGGGACAAGAAAGTAGCTTAGCCTCCATGATACAGTCCTTAGCCGATCTGTTTAGATGGACAATGCTGCTGTCAGCAATTACAGGCCTAACTTTTCAGAAATCTCAATCAGATTGGCTTAATCTACCTGAAAGATGAGGTGTCTCTCTTCCTCCTGCCCTCTCTTGCTTCATTCTGCTTTAATACTGACACACTGGACCAGTGAGGAAGGCTCATGACTGCCAGAAAGAGAACATTCATAAGTGGCTTCTTTTCCTGGGGGAGGCACCAATAGAAGACCAAAGGAGGCCACCAAACCAATATACATAGGCCACCAAATAGCCTTTAGATGCAAACAGCTTTTAGTTACTACCTACATGGACTGGATTTGAACTGGTGGGCTTGGGGTGAAAGGCTCTCATTACCAGTCCCCTCCTTTATTATTCGGTGCTCTTTTTAAAAAACAAATGAACAAAAAATCCTCCCTGATTTTTTTTTCCTTTGCTCTCCTACAGGACAGCCTTGGTGGTAACAGCAAGACTGCTATGGTGGCAACAGTCAGCCCAGCAGCAGATAACTACGATGAGACCCTTTCCACATTGAGGTACGCAGACCGGGCGAAGAACATAGTTAATCATGCCGTGGTAAATGAAGACCCCAATGCCCGCATCATCCGAGAACTCCGAGAGGAGGTGGAGAAGCTCCGAGAACAGCTCACCAAAGCAGAGGTACAATATACTAGCTGTTCAAGGCTCCTATGGGTGTTCTACTTCATGGTGCTGCAATCCTATGAAGACACTGGTTAGATATTTTGTCTGGGCTTGAAGATAAACATCAGTAAGGCAATACTAGACAGTATTTATGGGGAAAATCCATGTCATCTTTCTTCACCTCCGCTTTCTTCCTCTCCCCGTTTTTCCTCTTATCAATATGAGGCTGCTGAGTGTTGACTAGTGGGGGTGATAATGTGAGAGGCAAGCTTCCCTTGAAATGTTTCATTAAGTGGTCACATGGTAGTGTCCAAGCTTGGGCAGAGATCAAGAAGGAAGGAAGACATACAGATAGAACTAGGGATACAGACATTTGAAAGACTGCTTGCTATTGGGAGAGCTTTACCTAACTACCCAGGAATACAGCAGAATTACAACACTTTCTTCAAGATATAAATATATTCACATGACTTCTGTTTACCTTACAACTTTCAAAAAATTTAACAATATTTATTATGAATTTATCCCCTATTTCAGGTGTTGAAGACAAGATACTTGTGGTTAATTTGTGCCTCAAACTGAAGCATGCAGGAGCATGATCTAATGGTTAGAAAACAGGGCTAGGAGTTAGGGTAGTTTTTGGTTCTCTTCCCAGAACCGCCAAAGAAGTTGCTGTGATTATGGCCCCAGCCAAGTTATTTAATCTGTGTCTGTTTCTCAGTCTGGAAAATTGGGATAATACTACTTCCATCAGAGGAGTGTTATGGGGCTCAATGGTTGAGGCTTTCAAAAGTGACTAGTGATTTTTTTGGTGCTTCAGTGTTGGGGTGTTTAAATTGAGACATGTGAACTTGCTGAGCATCGCCCCGCCCTCTCTGAAAATTAATCCCTTTTAAGGTATCTCAAGTCAGGCACCCAAAATCAATAGTCACTCTTGAGAACAAAAACAAAAGCCAATAAAAAGCGCACACATGCCAAAATTTTCAGATCCTTGGAGATCCTTTGAGAATACTGTGTGTTTATTTTATGGTTTTGTTTTCATTTTCTAGCTGGTTGTTGATGGAAAGGGATTAGTGCCCAAATAATGGAAGCCAGCTCTCTAAAACAATGTAATATAAGTGATCATTCCTTTTCTGTGTGTTAAATCCTACCCCCACCATCATCTCAATGGAATTGACACAAAATACAAAAATGCTATACAGCTTGTAGCTAAAAGTCTGCACTGTTAAGATCATAAGCTATATTTGTATCCTCTCTTCCCCTCCAGCTTATTGCATTTGTATATGACCTATTTATCTTCATAAAATAATCGCTTACACATATTTCTAAAAAAAAATGTTTAGTGACCCATATGGACAGTCGCAGAATTACATTCTGAAGTTCCCATCTAAATTTAGACCTTACAGTGTATTTTTCCTTTTGGTGTCAGTGTCTCTCACTTTCTCTCTCAAATAGCTGTAAGCAGAACAATATCTGACACTTTCATTTTTTACTGGACGAATGAGATTCATTCCTCTCTTTTGATCTTTTTATTTTATCTATACTAGTTGAGTCAAGTTAACCTAACTCTTCTGGAACTAATTCCAAAATGTGGTACTGTGTCCACACTAAGTCTACCAACATTTCTCTGCTGATCTTGGAAACTAAACAACCAACTAATTCAGACTCTCTGGGGATGCGCCTGCTTTCCTACATTCTGGTTTTGGTCCTGTGTATCTGAGAGCTTTGTATTTTGTTCTAATAAATATGCAATGTTGTGTCACCTGGGTGTCAAAATAAGGTTGTTAATGCTTAGCGCTAATTTTATATATCTCATGCACATACACTATCCAAACAGCAATCAAAAAATCCTCCTTGTGTAGGTATAATTGCTCTCCATGCTGATGGAGAAGCAGACACAGATGTTAAGTGATTTGTCATATGAATAACCAAAGCAGATTTAGAACTTGAAAATAACTTATTTCCAACTTTCTGCTTTGCTCACTGGATCCCTTTGCCTTTGCTTACTCAATACTTTATTAGAATTAGGCATATTAGATCTAGAGACTGCACTGGCTTCCGTTTCCTTCCTGGATACAATCCGTGCTGTTGGTTTATGAGCTGTGAATTCCTTATGATTTAGATATGTAAAAGGTGGCCTTTCTGCTGCTGAGATGCTCCAGCTGACAGTTCCTAGACTAGTATATCTGGGGGCTGGGGAAACTCCAGTACAGGGGAGGAACCTACACTCCTAGCTCTTGCTTCTGCTCTTGGTCGAAGAGATCTGGAGTCTGTTCAGGGCATGCAGCGAAGTCTCTGTGCTTACCTTGGATTCTGCTTGAAGGAATTATGGTTGTGGGGTTAGGAAGTTGGTCCAATGAGGAGCTATGTTTCACAGAAGAAATGAAAGGTCAGAAGTGACCTCGAGAAGTCATAGAGTCCAGACCCCTCTGCTGAGGCAGGATTAAGTATACCTAAAAGCATCCCTGACAGGTGCTTGTCTAACCTGTTCTTAAAAAGCTCCAATGATGGGGATTCCACAACCTCGCTTGGAAACCTTTTCCAGTGCTTAATTATCCTTATAGTTAGAAAGCTTTTCCTAATATCTAACCTAAATCTCCCTTGCTTGCATGATTGACATTGTGTAAACACCAAGTGGTTGACAGTATTTTCATTTGGTAAATGGAAATGATACACAAATAAGCATAAATTATTATAACAAATCTACTTCCTATTGAAGATAGTATAAGAAGAATACCCCAGTACTAGTACTGGTGGGCATTACATATGATACAGAAACATCAGCCCCATTCCAATCTCATGGGGAAAATATCTATCCACTTGCCTCCTTGAATAAGCATGAGGCTCTGACTCAGTCATGAAGGCCAACAAACTTGATGAATTGACAAGGGGAGAGAATTCCAGTGTTAAGCATTCTGTTAGGATCACCCTGCCTCCAGCTTTGCAAAATACAAACAGGAGTGTTTCAGCTGTCTGAGTGATCCATGTGGAGAAAAGTGATCTCTTAGGAGCCGAACCCCGGACCATGCAAAATTAAATCTCCACATTCCAATAATCATTGGGACCCTAACTGCCTTTTTGTGGGGAAAATCATTGAGAAAGTGATGGCAGGCCAACCCCAGCATTTCTGACAATCTCTCTGATTCTTCTAGATACCAACCAGTGAGGCTTCAGAATTGAACATGGCAACAAAATGGGCTTAGTATATGGTTGATCTCTTCATGGCAATGGAAAGACTTCTTGTAATTGATTTACATTAGGGCAGATAAACTCTCTCTTTTGAGGGTCTGTATTTGGAACTAGCAGTACACGAGAGAAGTGGTGGTGATAAGTGATTTGGTTAAATGTGTCGAGGGAAATGAATTCTTTCTGCGGTAGGAGTGGGGGTTAAGTTTCCTTTATTGACCTGTCAAATTGATGTCTAATCTATAAGGATAATCTAGGTACTAATATCAAGGAATTGAATGTCTTGTTTTTTCATTTGCAGGCTATGAAATCACCAGAACTAAAGGATCGGTTGGAGGAATCTGAGAAATTGATCCAGGAAATGACTGTCACCTGGGAAGAGAAATTAAGAAAAACAGAGGAGATAGCACAGGTTTGCATTTTCTTTGATTTTGGCAGTTAGGGAGAAAATCTTATTACTTACTTCCTTTCTTTATCCCTTCATAATAGTTGTCAGGATAGCCCTTCACGTTTATGGGTAAGTAGGTCAAGTTCATTGCCCTTTTAAAGGGCTTCTGCTTAATTCCTGGGATAGCGGGTTACATCACAGATTACTGCTCTGGGGACAATAATAAACCTTCAGACTCTATGTAAATTGAGAGATTGCTTTTAAAAAATCCATGGATGGAGAGGATTAGAGGGTTTTTATACCTTTCAGACAGTGAAATTGTCGACTGTGGTTAAAGATAGAGTGTGAGTGCATTAAATACAGGGTTATGTGCTGAATACCTCAAAAAACAAAGTTAAGGAGCATTCAGAATATTAAAAAATAATTGAACTTGTCTTTTTTCCTTTTTGTAACTTCAAAATCTCCCTGTATGCTCAACACTTCTCTTATCCCTGATGTTTAGAGCATTCAGCACATAACAGCAAACAATAAAGTTGAAAGTTTGTGCAGTTCACCATGACGCTTCCCATCCTCACCAAACAAGTGTTGATGTAAGCACTTGCGCTGAAAAACCTATTGAAAGCTCATGTAGATAGCATATTAAATAATGAGAAAATATAACCCTGTGATACCAAAGTGGTTTTGTAGGTGACATGATCAGAAACAAGGTTAGCTTATTGGCCTCAGACCTCTTGAAAGAAATGTTATTTACCTTTTTTTCTTTATGCTCCTAAATTCTTGACCTGTTATAACATGTTTACAGAGCTGAGATCTTCAAGAGCCTTATCATAGTTTCTGGGGAAAAAAGTGAAATGTTGGCAGTGAAAGAATAAGAACTAGTGCTTGTGCAATGCTAAGTTTAAAAGGTTTAATTGTTAAGCTGTGTCAAGTGGAGTGATTTATTTTTGGTCTTGTGGCTTATATCCAACCTGCATTTTAGAGTGGGGGAAAATGTAAATGTGCAAAACCTCACTTCCATGTCAAACCTTTTACCGATTCTTGGTTTGCTAAAGATGAATACTTTCGCTTTTGCTGCATCAGGTTTTTAAATAGTAAAGTCTTAAGGTGTTTTTTTTCTAATACTGTCTATGATCAAACTGCTGGAATTCGTTTGTAAAATGGTGTGAGGGTATTTTGTTTGTTTCTCTCTGTTTTTATTAGAAAAAAAGTGCTAGCTTATCGGGTTCTTCAATACAAACTTTACATCTTCACCTACCGTAATATTTCTTCCACACCAGAAAGCATTAATAATATAAATATACATCTCCAAGAACAGATGATTCAATACAATAGAACTTTCAAGAATCCACCTTGTCCTTCCCAGGAGCATGAGGGAAGGAAATACTAAAAATGCCCAATATCGGATGCAAAATTACAGGGTTGAAAAGAAAAGCAGTGAGCTGTGGTGATGAGGAAACAAAGTTATCAAAGCATTATGGGGAATTTAAATAAATGTCCATTCTCTCAAAATTTTAGAAGCATACAATAGGAAAAGCACACGTTATGAAAATTACTTAGACAAGTTAGATGTCTGCAAGTCACCAGATTCTGATGTAATATATCCTAGAATATTCAAGAAGCTGACTGAGGAGATATCTGAGACATTAGCAATTATCTTTGAAAAGTCATGGAAGATTGGAGAGATTCCAGAGGACCAGAAAAGGGCAAATATAGTGCCCATCTATAAAAAGAGGAATAAGGACAACCCGGGGAATTACAGACTAGTCAGCTTAATTTCAGTACCCACAAAAATGGAGCAAATAATTAAGCAATCAATCTGCGAACACCTAGAAGATAATAAGGTGATAAGTAACAGTCAGCATGGATTTGTCAAGAGCAAATTGTGTCAAACCAACATAATATCTTTCCTTGACAGGCTAACAAGCTTTGTTGATAGCGGGGAAGTGGTAGATGAGGTATATCTTGACTTTAGCAAGGCTTTTGATACTGTCTCACATGACTTCTCATAAACAAACCAGGTAAATGCAATCTAGATGGAGCTACTACAAGGTGGGTGCATAACTAGTTGGAAAACCATTCCCAGGAGAGTAGTTATCAGTGGTTCACAATCAAGCTGGAAGGGCATATCAAGTTGGGTCCTGCAGGAATCAGTTCTGAATCCGGTTCTGTTCAATAGCTTCATCAATGATGTAGAAAATAACACAGAAAGTACACGTATAAAGTTTGCGGAAGATATCAACCTGGGTGGGGTTGCAAGTGCTTTGGAGGATAGGATTAATATTCAAAATGATCTGAACAAACTGGAGTAATGGTCTGAAGTAAATAGGATGAAATTTAACAAGGACAAAGTACTCTTTAAGAAGGAACAATCAGTTGCACACCTACAAAATGGAAATGACTGACTAGGAAGGAGTACTGTGGAAAGGGATCTGGGGCTCATAGTGGGTCATAAGCTAAATATGAGTCAACAGTGTAACACTGTTGCAAAAAAAAAATCATTCTGGGATGTATTAGCAGGAGTATTGTAAGCAGGACACAAGAAGTAATTTTTCTGCACTGATTAGGCCTCAACTGGAGTATTATGTTCAGTTCTGGGTGCCACATTTCAGGAAACATGAGGACAAATTGGAGAAAGTCCAGAGAAGAGCAACAAAAATTATTAAAGGTGTAGAAAACATGACCTGTGAGGGAAGATTGAAAAAATTGGGTTTGTTTAGTCTGGAGAAGAAAAGACTGAGAGGGGACATAACAGTTTTCAAGTACATAAAAGGTTGTTACAAGGAGGAGGGAGAAAAATTGTCCTCCTTAACCTCTGAGGAATGGACAAGAAGCAATGGGCTTAAATTGCAGCAAGAGCGGTTTAGGTTGGACATTAAGAAAAACTTCCTAACTGTCAGGGTAATAAAGCACTGGAATAAATTGCCTAAGGAGGTTGTGGAATCTCTGTCATTAGAGATTTTTAAGAGCAGGTTAGACAAACACCTGACAGGGATGGTCTAGATAATACTTACTCCAGCCATGAGTGCTGGGGACTAGACTAGCTGAGTTCATGAGGTCCCTTCTGGTCCTATGATTCTATGATTGTTTGCTATACTATTGAAGATTTTAGTTTAATTTTTTCCCTGGGCCTATGCACTTAAATTTTTTGCATAATACAGAAACTCTGGCTCTCATATTTTTTTAAAGAAAATCTTGCATGATTCAGACCAGGAATCAACTCTTTCTTTGGCCTATGGGTCCTGTGTCTACCAATAGGTTATAGAGAACAACAGCCTCGAGTTTATAGACTGGAACTGAGTGAGGAAATAGCGATTTTGATCATGGTTCTGCCGTGGACTTCTTGTGAAAGTTACTTAACCCTTCTATTTCTCAATTGCCCCTCTGCTTAAAAAAAAAAAAAAAAAAGTAGGGGGATTACTTCTTTTGCTCACATGAAACAAGACTATAACAGAGTTCTAAAAATAACTAGATACGTTCATGGAGGATGGGTCTATCAATGTCTATTAGCCAGGATGGGTACAGATGGTGTCCCTAGCTTCTGTTTGCCAGAAGCTGAGAATGGGCGACAGGGGATGGATCACTTGATAATTAGCTGTTCTGTTCATTCCCTCTGGGGCACCTGGCATTGGCCATTGTTGGAAGACAGGATACTGGGCTAGATGGACCTTTGGTCTGACCCAGTATGTCAGTACTTATGTTCTTATGAGCATTGTGAGACAACTCTGGGAAATTCCTTGTATTACGGTGGTGGGGAATTCTCTCCTCTGCAATCCTAGCTTTAGTAGATGATGGACCCTCACCCGATTCTCAGTTTTCTGTTCAATTTCTGAGCTAGATGGTATTATTAACCAAACTGTGGCCATTCTTTTAGGAAAGAATGGCAAGATAGAAAGATATCTATCCACTACAAAGTCAAAAATGTTTGGGTGAAGAGTGGAATACTGGGAGAAAAACTTTTAACATTTCCCTGTAAAAGATGTACACTTGTAATAAAGAACTGCTTTGTTGTTGCACTCTAAGAAGTCAATTGATGAGAATAATATACCATCTTAAATTCTACTGTTTTTGTTTAGCAGGAAATCTTTCCTGCATTACTTAAATAGAATTTCAAATTTGTTGGTGTTCAGTTTCTATGGGACAAAGATGAACAGAGTTTGACTTGGCAAGGATTTGGCTGAACTTGTTGCCTCCTAGCTAAGAATGGGAAACAAAAGGTGGTAGAGATGGCTTTGTGTTGCTGTTTCACTATTTCAAGGAGGCTATATTGAAGCCCAGGCAGATCTACAGTGTGATCCTCACAACTACACTCGTCTTTCGCTAACAAGATGTAACCCTCTGAGACTATAGGGTTCCAACATTCAGTGGCAAGAGGCTCATCAAAATTAGTTTCCTGGTTACCTTGTTTAATCTAATAAATTGCTGCCTATTATGTTGGTTTGATTTCTTAGCAGGTAGTAATGTGCACTGTAATATATCTGTTTCTTAAACTTCTTAAACATTAATATTTTGGAGGTTTCTCTTACAGGAGCGGCAGAAACAACTGGAAAGTCTTGGCATATCTCTTCAGTCTTCTGGAATCAAAGTTGGGGATAACAAGTGCTTCCTCGTTAATTTGAATGCAGATCCTGCTCTCAATGAACTTCTGGTCTACTACTTAAAGGTGAAATAACACTTCGTTTCAACATGTTTAAGTGGATCATTTAACCCTGTGAAAATGCATATGGATAGAGAGTTCCTTATGAGAAACAGACTACAGAGGCGTTGTTTAGTGTCCAGTGGTTAGCAAAAATGGCACAAATACAGCTTGTTTTTAATTGCAGGTCATCTTTACTGTTACAGAGAACCAGAAAGCAGTGTAAATGTGTCTTAGTAGCATTTTGTATCTTTAGAAATTTTCCCTTTTACAAGCAGTTGTCTGGCCTTTACAGCTCTCTTTGTGTAGCTTTACTCAGAAAAGTGATTATGCAAAAATGGGGGCATCTTACTAAATCAATTTGCTTCTCCATGTATGTTCACAGTTATATATACTGACTTCTAAAATGAGCTTTTACTTCTGTTATCACTGCAGAATCAATATGGCTCTGGGGAGAGAGCTGGGTTCTGTTGACGAGCAACTTCTGATTGTAGAATTCCATATTATTGGTGATGGGTGCAAAAGAATGAACCCAGTTTAAGTCTTGGATTCTGGGCTAGTTTGTAAATTGAGCAGGTTTGATCTGGAGGCAGAGTGACAAATGGAATCTACGCTGCAGTTTTAAGACACTTTTCAGCAATTTAATATTAAGTTCAAGTGCCAAAGTTCTCACATTGTTTGTTGTTAATGATTTCCCTCCCACTGAAGTGGAATACAGTAATTTGTCTTGAGGCAGTCACATGATTAGCATTTGGGCTAAAAGTGGTTTTGTGCTGCCTCTCTTCGGAGATGTATGTTATCTTCTTTTTAGATCAGTCATTGTATATCACAGAGCAAACCGCTACCCAAAGAATTAAAACAAAAGAAAAAACCCTTATTCATCACTGCCCCTTATAACCATTAATAAACAACAAAAGAGCTGATTCAGGATTTTTGGAGAGGAGTCAAAGCATTTCCAGGCATCTTGTATGTAGGAGTCTGGATTCTGATTCATACTGCTAAGTCAGCCTCAACTCTGACAGCTGTTGAGACTGTGATGATTTCTTTGTTGCTTAATATGAATACATAACAAGAATACATTAATGACAAAGCACATTCGGAAGGATGACCTCAGTCCATGGGCAAAATGCACTCATTGTTATGTGGTGTAGAATGGGGAAACTAGTAAAAATAATACTCAATGTTCTTGCAATTCCCTTTCAGAAAGAACCAGAACTATCTATCTTAGAGTTGTATTTTGCTTCTCATTACTGTTATAGTCACTAAAATTCAAATTTAGAAGCCATGTCATGCTCGACTCCTCCCATTTGGGGGTAAAAATCTCAGCCTGGGCTAGGGTTTGTGTTTGGATTATTTTTTAGATTCTTTTTTGTTTTTTTTTATTTCGGATTGATTTGTTTCAGACTTTCTTTTTGGGTGATTTCAGATTTCTGAGTAGAATGGGGTTTCAGTTTTGTGTCATTCTGGTGGAGAAAAGGCTTTTTCAAAGAGGAAAGTTTTTGCAGAATTTCCTGAAGAAGATCAGAATTTGAATCCACCAAATCTCAGAGCCAACTCCCTTTTGTCAGTCTAGCCATCATCTTCGACCTCTTTTGTGTTGAGCCATCTGAGCTCTGCAAGAGCTGGGTAGCACTTTCTAGAGCAGGGGTTCTCAAACTGGGGGTCGAGACCCCCTCAGAAGGTCGTTAGGTTATGTGGGGGGTTGCGAGCTGTCAGCCTCCACCCCAAACCCCACTTTCCCCCAGCATTTATAATGGTGTTAAATATATATTAAAAAAAAATTAATTTATAAGGGGGGGTCGCACTCAAAGGCTTGCTATGTGAAAGGGGTCACTAATATAAAAGTTTAAGAATCACTGGTCTAGAGCTCCCTTTGGTTGGGGAAGTATTAGCTAAATTGGAAAAGATGGGGATCAATATGAAAATTGAAAGGTGGATAAGGACCTGGTTAAAGGGGAGACTACAACGGGTCATACTGAAAGGTGAACTGTCAGGCTGGAAGGAGGTTACTAGTGGAGTTCCTCAGGGATCGGTTTTGGGACCAATCTTATTTAATCTTTTTATTACTGACCTTGGCACAAAAAGTGGGAATGTGCTAATAAAGTTTGCGGATGACACAAAGCTGGGAGGTATTGCTAATACAGAGAAGGACTGGGATATCATACAGGAAGATCTGGATGACCTTGTAAACTGGAGTAATAGTAATAGGATGAAATTTAATAGTGAAAAGTGCAAGGTCATGCATTTAGGGATTAATAAGAAGAATTTTGGTTATAAATTGGGGACATATCAGTTGGAAGTAACAGAGGAGGAGAAGGATCTCAAAGTATTGGTTGATCACAAGATGACTATGAGCCGCCAATGTGATATGGCCGTTAAAAAAGCTAATGTGGTCTTGGGATGCATCAGGCGAGGTATTTCCAGTAAAGATAAGGAGGTGTTAGTACCGTTATACAAGGCACTGGTGAGACCTCATTTGGAATATTGTGTGCAGTTCTGGTCTTCCATGTTTAAGAAGGATGAATTCAAATTGGAACAGGTACAGAAAAGGGCTACTAGGATGATCCAAGGAATGGAAAACCTGTCTTATGACAGGAGACTCAAAGAGCTTGGCTTGTTTAGCCTAACCAAAAGAAGGCTGAGGGGAGATATGATTGCTCTTTATAAATATATCAGAGGGATAAATATCAGAGAGGGAGAGGAATTATTTAAGCTTAGTACCAGTGTGGACACAAGAACAAATGGATATAAACTGGACATTAGGAAGTTTAAATTTGAAATTAGACGAAGGTTTCTAACCATTAGAGGAGTGAAGTTCTGAAACAGCCTTGCAAGGGGAGTAGTGGGGGCAAAAGACCTATCTGGCTTCAAGACTAAGCTTGATAAGTTTATGGAGTGGATGGTATGATGGGATAGCCTAATTTTGGCAATTAATTGTTCTTTGATTATTAGCAAGTAAATATGCCCAATGGTCTGTGATAGGATGTTAGATGGGGTGGGATCTGAATTACTACAGAGAATTCTTTCCTGGGAGCTGGCTGGTGAGTCTTGCCCACATGCTCAGGGTTTAACTGATTGCCATATTTGGGGTCGGGAAGGAATTTTCCTCCAGGGCAGATTGGCAGAGGCCCTGGAGGTTTTTAGCCTTCCTCTGCAGTGTGGGGCACGGGTCACTTGCTGGAGGATTCTCTGCACCTTGAGGTCTTTAAACCACGATTTGAGGACTTCAATAACTCAGGCATAGGTTAGGGGTTTGTTACAGGAGTGGGTGGGTGAGATTCTGTGGCCTGCGTTGTGCAGGAGGTCAGACTAGATGATCATAATGGTCCCTTCTGACCTTAAAGTCTATGAGTCTATGGTTGATGGAGAGCTCTATTCTAGGGTGTAAAGAGAAGTTGTGCCCAATTGTTCTGGGTATTCTACATGTAGACTAGTGCCCCATACAACTTGCGTCATACTGTAAGTGGTCTGTATGCTACCATTATCTGTTCTTAACTAGTAGTCCCTTGTTAGCCTTTTACCATTGCTACTGTCACTGCTTTACATTGAAGGTACGTCTACGTGCTGCCAAAAGAAGCATGCAGTGTAGAGTACACACCTGTGTAGCTGCCCTAGCAGGGATATAACTAACATTGTAGCTGGTGAGGCATGGCTTAGGCAAGTAAAGAAACATCTGAAGGGTGGGGGTACGTAAGTAAGTAGAGGAAGACTCTGGTAGTGGGGCAGGGCTCTCCCAGCTCCCTGTTGCTGGAGCCTTTCCCTGCTGCAGAAAAAACTCTGGCGGGGGAGGGAGGTGGTGGGAGCAGGGAAAGGCTGAGCCATTCCTGTCTGCCTCTCCACTGCAAGAGCCTTTCCTGGGCAACTGTAGCTACACACTGAAGTGTGGATGCGGCATGTAGCTACACGCTGCTGCTGCTGGTGTGTAGTGTAGTGTAGATGTAGCTCAGCATAGCACTTCTCGGTCGCTAAAGGATTCCAAAGTGTGGGCCTTTTTCTCTCTTTGACGTGAAGGTCTAGTTCGATTTAAAATTTGTTGTTATTCATGTCACCTATAAATCAGTTCAATTCCATTTCTCTGATTGTTTCTAGTTATAGTGTCTCCTTCCCCTTTTTTAAAGATTACTAAGTAGCTTTCAAAACTTCAGTAATTAAGGAATGGGCATGTCCAAAAGGTAGGATGTAAGAGTGTGAGGTGTGCACGCACTATAGAGTAATCAGGGGGAAATTTCTGCTACCTGTTGCTAACATCTGAATTTGATTCTTCCACAGGAGCACACATTAATAGGGTCAGATGACTCCCAAGATATCCAGTTATGTGGAATGGGAATTCTTCCTGAACATTGTATTATAGAAATAACCTCAGAAGGACAGGTTATGCTAACACCTCAGAAAAATACTAGGTAATGTTACAAAATATTGTAAAGTCAGTTCCATAACTTTAATATTAGTAAATAGGGTGAATGGTGCATGAAGATGATTTCTAAATAAGCTTTTTTCCTTAATCTCAAGATAAAATGCCACTTGGGTTCTGTTTAGATTTTAATAATTAGCTTGCTGTGTTCCCCATGAACAGCTCTGTCAGTGCATCTCATTCCTAATAGATAGTATCCTCGCTCTTCCAGTTCTGGGTCTTTTTGGATTAGATTTCAAACAGAATATCTGGGATATGTGTCTCTTTTTTCTTAATGATGAGACAAAAGTAAATTCTAGTTTCAGCAAACACGTGCTAACTTATTTGCACTTGTCTAAATTTAGCTGTGAGTGTCAAGATTTAAACTAATCTTCTGTAAACACTGTTCATATGTGACATTTTATTGAAGCACTTGCTATGTTTTCCAATTAACGGATAACGGTACTTGGAAAGTAAACGCTACGTTCCAACAAACCACAAAATGCCATGTACCTTTGGGGTCTCTATCAAAAGCTTAATGTTCCATATAATTTGGTGATGAACATGTAATGGGCATGAAATTCCTGTACTTTATCAAAGTTCTGTATGTGCAGGCCTAGGAGCTTGGTCTATTTTAGAAATCAACAGTATAAAAGTATAGTTTTTGCCAGTATGAACCATAACACTGGAGTTGATGATGTCTCCAGTAAACCCTGCATATAGCCAAGATTGCCAACATTTTCTTTACATGGTGTATGTTTATTCTCCCTGTATTTCTAAACAGTGTAAAAATAGCTGTGTTTGCTTCCAATAGGCTATATTCAAAGCCATACACTTTTTTTAGGCCCAATAGGTTTTTTTCAATTATGCTCTTCAAGTACAGTCTGTGTTTAAAAAAAAAAAAAAAAAATACTAAATATTATGGAGCTTAAACGAGAGTTTAAATCAGCTCAGGGATTGGTGAAACAGTGCCGAGTTACAGGAGATATGCTTGCTTATTAATTTGTAATCCTCAAACCTGCTTTCCTCCCCCAAACTAATTGGGAGAATGAAACAAACTATTCTCCCCCCACAAAAAATAAAACCTATCTGGATGTATGTGTAATAGCTTTTCTTCTTCTTCTCCTCACAGAACATTTGTAAATGGTTCTGCTGTTGTGGGTCCTACTCTGCTACACCATGGAGACAGAATACTGTGGGGAAACAACCACTTCTTCAGGTATAAAAGGTCTTAATCCAGTTATGAGCTTGAGCCAGTTTTGCTTTAGCTTTGAGCACAAAGAATAATTATGGGCCTCTACCCGAGCTCTCAAGATGCAGATGGACCACATGCTGCCCGTTCTATGGGTTTGTAGAGGCAATGCTGGCTAGAGGATGTTTTCGAATGACCAGTGTCATAGCCGCTGTGCACAGTCTTGGCTTGGTTGTAATGTGCTGAGGAGGATTTTAATTTATGTATTTCCAGGAGGTTGTGGCCCATTTTGATGTGGACCATGCTACCGTCATTAGCACCTTTGTCATCTCCAGATTAGATTACTACAGTGCACTGTATTTGGGGCTACAGTTTACATTTTTCTAAAAGCTAAAGTTGGTGTGGAATTCTGAAGCATCCTTGGTAAATAGTATGTCTCATTGTGAGCATATTACGCTGATCTGCAGTGTCTGCCTCTTGGTTTCTGGATGGAGTTTAAAGTGATTGACTTGGACTTATAATTTCCTAAGTGACATGGGACGTACTTACCCGAAAGACCACCATACACTGTGGCATACTGCTGCAGTTCCGGTCATTGGAGACCCTCAGAATGGAGTTCCCTCTGCTTAAAAAAAGAAAAGTGATGATTGCTGGCAGATGTTCTCTAGGAAGGGCCTCTCAGCTTTGTAACTCGCTCCCCACTCTTGGTCTGAAATGGCCCAACTCTTTTGACCTGTAGGGCATGCTGTAAAACCTAATTATTCTCCTTCCCTTTTGGAAAGGAGGAGGCTTGTGAAAGGGGAGGAAGAGGGAGATAAGTGTGACCAGACAGTTTGTTGGTGAATGTGTGGGAGGGTTGATAAAATTGATGGGGTTGTAAATTATATCTGTATTTTTAAATGCTGTCAGAGGTGCCTAGGGCCATAGATAATCAGTGGATTATTAGATGAACACAGGCTCCCAGTATGACGCTGTGGCCAAAAGAGCTAATGTGATCCTGGAAACATAAACAAGGAAATCTTGAGCAGAAGTAGAGATATTATATTACTTCTATATATGGCACTGGTGCAAACGCTGCTGGAATCCTGTGTCCAGTTCTGGTGCCCACACTTCAAGAAGGATGTTGATAAATTGAAGAGGGTTCAGAGAAGACCCATGAGAATAATTAAAGGATTAGAAAAACATGCCTTATATAGTTATAGACTCAAGGAGCTCAGTCTATTTAGCTAGGAAAGACAAGGTTAAGGAGTGACTTGATTAGTCTACAGGTATGTCTACACTACCCTCTGGATCAGCGGGCAGCGATCGATCCAGTGGGGGTCGATTTATCGCATCTAGTCTAGACCCAATAAATCGACCCCAAGCGCTCACCCATCGACTCCTATACTCCACGAGAGGCGCAGGCAGAGTCGACGGGGGAGTGGCAGCAGTCGACTCACCGCAGTGAAGACGCTGCGGTGAGTAGGTCTAAGTTCGTCGACTTCAGCTACGTTATTCACGTAGCTGAAGTTGTGTAACTTAGATCGATCACCACCCCCCACTGTAGACCAGGCCTTTAAGTATTTACATAGGGAACAAATATTTAATAATGGGCTCATCAATCTAGCAGAGAAAGGTGTACCATGGATGTTTTTTTAAAAGATACACTCCCGGATTTATTTTGGGTAGATTCTCTGGTCTGTGTTATACAGGAGGTCAACCTGGATGATCACAATGGTTGCTTCTGGCTTTAGAATCTCTAGGTGTCCATCTGGTATAAATGGCTGTATCTGAAGGAGAGGAGAGAAGGGCTGTTGCACTTCCAGTGTGATGTAGTGGTCCCGGTTAGGGTGCTTTGGAACCTTTATTTTGACTCTACTACGGAAGGCACCATTTTCATCCACACAATATTTTAAAAGGAAAATCTGTGGCTTGTGGGGACTCGCCTTTGTTTTAAGAATCTTCTAAAAGCAACAGTTTTATTACAGAGGCAGGGGATACAAATGGTTTGTTTGTTAGACATTGCTTTTTTCCCCCTTTCTTTTTTTAAAGATTGAATTTGCCAAAAAAGAAAAAGAAATTAGAGCATGAGGATGAAGAGCAAGAAAACTCTCTGGGGTGCAGCAACAGTGTCGAGCAGCTAGATATAGATGGAGACAATTCCAGTGAAGTGTCCAGTGAAATGAACTTCAGCTATGAATATGCCCAAATGGAAGTTATCATGAAGGCACTCAGTGGCAATGGTAAGAGGCAGCAGATCTATTAAGAATACAAGCAGGGAATAGGATTACATCCTGAGTCCCTTGTAACCCAGGAATCATTTTCCTTTATAGTTTCCTACTGAATACACTTTCTTCTCTTAGTCACTTTGCCCTTGAAGGGAAAAAAAACTACAAAACTTGTTAGAATTCAGAGTTTCTGTTCAGGCAAGACCCAGAACTAGAACATCGGGGGTATCATGGTCTAGCATTGAGGTATTTGAGCAGAGCTGTGTACTCTCTGATCCTGCAATTGACTTTGAAGTCAAGTTTTTTGGTTTCAGTAGCCTTATATAGCTGCCAAAGGTGTCCCATTTTGCAAAGGTGAGGGGAATTGATTCAACCTGACCTTGTCCATCTCCAACTTCCATTAGGTCACCTACCTATCCCTCTCTGATTTCTAATGCTAAACCATAGAACAAAACACTTGGTTTATTATACTTTGACAAAATATAATAGTCCAACTCTTTTAGTTATTGTTAATCTTTAGAGTACTCTTCATCCATTGATCTTAGAGCTTTACAAAGGCGGAAAACTAGCAGTATCCTTATTTTATAGATGAGGAATGAGCCATAGAAAAGTGGTAACTTGTTCAAAATCATGTAATAAATTCATGGCAGAGCCAGGAATACAATCCAGGTCCCCTTAGTCCCAAACTCTGTGCCCTGTTCACTGGATCACTGCTTCCCTCTAATAGCTCTGCACACCGTGAGTGTCCAAACACGTCACTACTAGCTTCTTTATTTTCCACACCCGTTTAGACCCGATGCAGTCAATCTTGCAGAGCGTGGAACAGCAGTACGAAGAGGAGAAGCAATCCGCACTGGAGCGGCAGAGATTAATGTATGAGCACGAACTAGAGCAGTTGCGAAGGCGTCTGTCTCCAGAGAAACAACACTTCCGCAGCATGGACAAGTTCTCTCACTCGCCCAGCGCTCAGCAGCGCTTGCGCCAGTGGGCAGAAGAGAGGTGGGTGATGAGAACATGCAGCATTTCTTAAGCAGTGGTGGTCAGGCTTGAGGTCCTCTAATGCCAGTGAAGTCTCTTATAGATTTCAGATGCATTTGACTACAACACGTGTCCTTGGCTCCCAAGAAGAGCCCTGCAGAGAAACAACAATGTTGTGGGGATACCATCAGCCAAGAGGAAATGTCAGTGTAAGGATTATCAGACCACGCATTTTGTTCCAATAAGTTCTCGAAAATAAAGGTGGAAAAGAACTATTTTGTCACCTTATCTAGTTATGCGGGAATGCTATCTACAGTGTATTCTCAAATGGCTCATCCATTTTAATTTTAAGTGAAGAATAGGAGATTGGGGGAAGTTTATGGACTCCTCTCTAAACTATAGCACAGGGTTGGCCAAACTTATTGACCCTCCGAGCTGCATAGGATAATCTTCAGAAATTTGAGAGCCGGCTACACCTGCTGGGGCTGGGGCTTGAGTTCTGGGTCATGCCAGCTGGGGCTCAGGGCTTCAACCCTGCAGTGGGGTGGTGGGGCTAGAGGCTTCTGCCCCTTGGGGGAGGGGGATATCAGGGCTTCTGCTCTGCTGAAGGTGCCTGCCTGGGCTTGGGGCTTCACAGCTGAAGCCCCGAGCCCCGACAGACACTTCCTGTGGGGTTGAAGTCCCGAGCTCTTGCAGAATCCCTGAGCTCCTCCCCCACAGTCTGGTAGGTGGAGATTGGGGGGAGCATGGGGAACTCTGCGAGCTTCACTTTAACTGTAAAAGAGTCGTATGCAGCTCGCGAGCCATGGTTTGACCATCCCTGCTATAGCAACAGTTATCCCAAGATCCTCCACCCCGAAAGCAACTCCTTTCAGAGGCTGCAAACCTACCTTTACAGCCACTGCATTTCTTCCACTCATGTTAATCTATCTGACCTGAGCAGTCCTAGGATAGAGAGTGGAATAGCACTAGATGAAGGGAGGATTGTCCCACAGTCCCTACAAGAGTTGGTCGCTGGCTCTAGTAATTCATTTTAGGTCCATGAGAGGGATCCTTGTGCCCCTTCCTAGAAAATTCCAGAGAAGGTGCTCAGGGTTTCTGCCTCCTGTCATAACAGAATCACTGGCCATGTTTCTGACAGTAACAGCAGCCTTATGGTGAAAGAAGTGCTTTGCCTAAAGCAGAGGGTGAGGCAGAAGACACTGAATGTAGTACTAATTAAAACACACACACACACAGGCACAATCCAAAAAACCAATAATCCACTGTTAACTTAAACTGCCAAAGAAATATCATTTTTTGAAAAAATAAGTATTGTAATGAAGGATGGAGCATTTCATCTCTAGGTCACAGGTTCAAATCCAGCCCAGATCAGTTGTGACCATCTCATAATATTTTGGTGGCTTGTGTAGAAGGACTTTGGTGTCAGCATATATCCCTGTGAAGCGTTTTCTGTATCACAGTAGGCACTAATTTGTTGCACTCTTCTCAGAGAACAAATATTGACTGGATCGTGGAGACTGAATTATCCTTTCATCTTAACACAGTTTTTCCACTTCTGGGGTGGGAAAGGTGTGAATAGCTCACACAGATGCTGCCTGTTCTATGGATACAGGGAGAGGCCTTTGGGTCTCTAGACTTGGGAGCCAGGCAACTTTTGTATTCACTAAATTCATATAAATTTCAAATATCTTTTTTTTTTCAAAGGGACCAAGTTAGTGTTTAACTAATCTTTCTATTTTAAAATCAGTTTCTTTCGATATTGATTCCTATGAATACCCTACCTACATGGTAGTGATCAGCCCAATGGTCCTTTGTGTTCTCTCTAAGGTGCCACAAGTACTCCTGTTCTTTTTGTGTTCTACTGCAAATCTAGTTAAGTTTCCTCACTAAATAAAACAATTTATTGGTTGTCCTCTTTTCTTTTTTTTTTTTTCCCCCTTTAAAAGAGAAGAAATGTTGAACCACAGCCTGAGGAAGCTGAGAGAGCAAATTGTTAAAGCTAATTTGTATGTGAGAGAAGCCAGTTTCATCTCAGAGGAATTGGACAAGAGCACGGAGTATAAGGTCACTCTGCAGATCCCAGCTTCAAGCCTTAATGCTAACAGAAAGGTGAGGCAGCAGCTCACTGAGCTTAATCATTGTTCAATAAAGGGTTGCCTCGTGGAGCACTTCACATTGTGATCCAATGGCTCTAGTGATCTAGATAATTTGCCAACATGTTCACACTCATTTTGAGAACCTCTGGGTTAGAACACCTATTAGGGATGGTGTAGGTTTGCTTGGTCCTGCCTCGGTACAGGGGGCGGGACTTAATGACTTCTCAAGGGACCTTTCAACCCTACATTTTTATAATTCTATGTTAAACATTTTATTGTAATTTTGCCTTAATAAAAAGTTATAAGGAAATAAATAAAAGGAAGGAAATGATTAAGCAACTGCATGAGTTTGGACACTGTAGGTGGAAATAATCTTACTTTGAATTTAGAGCCTCTTTTATTTGAGGCTCTTTATGAAATGCTTAAATATTCATCCTTGCAACGCTTTTGTAAAGGAAGGGATCTATGAAGATCTCTGCCATTGTCACTGGGATAAAATGTGACAGTTTAATAGGACATGGCAATGCTATGTTGACAGTTGGACTTGGATTCTACTATTCCAAATTTGGCTGCTTAAACAAGAGGGTTTTTTTAATCAAAAAGTTACTTTCTGTTTAACTTTGTGCCAGTTGTCATGACATGGATTCCTTACTCAGGCCGCCTTCTCTAATGGTTTTGTTTCTGCAGCGAGGTGCAGTTCTCAGTGAGCCTGCTATTCAGGTGAGAAGGAAAGCGAAAGGCAAACAGATCTGGTCACTGGAGAAATTGGAAAACCGGCTGATAGATATGAGAGAACTTTATCAAGAGTGGCTGGGGTGTGAGAAGGATGACCCAGTAAGTAAGAATGGGGAAGAGGAGAAACCAGTAATGTGGTGATAAAATTAAGTGCCTGTTATGTTTTAAAAAAAATAGGATGGGAAACTATTGGGTGAGGGGAGGGTTGGCAAAAAGATGCCAGTTATCTTGAAACCTTGCTTATTTCTAATATTGAACAGAGACTCCGAAGGTTCTTTAATATTTCATTGACCTGCTGTATCTGATCACTTTCATATTTCTTTCCACTTGTGGTTTGACAGTGGATCCTAGAAGGAATAGGATTACAAGGAGAGAAGCTAAGTCAAGAGAACAAGAATTGTGCTCCTGGTCAACTTTTGAATGGTGTGAATTTAAAATGGTTAATATAACCTGTCTGCAGATAGGCCCCAAATTTATCTTACTGTAGTCTACACTACAAAATTACTTTGATATAACTACATTGCTCAGAGGTGTGACTAATCCACATCCCTGAATGAGAGAGTTAAACCAACCCTATGCGCCGGTGTAGACAGCACTATGTCGGTGGGCACATAGCTACCGCCTTTCGTGGAGGTGAAATTAATAAGCTATGGGAGAGCTCTCGCCCTTAGAGTGTCGTCAGCAGAAGTGGTACAGCAACACAGCTGCAGATTTGTACTGTAGACTTGCCCTGACAGTTACCATGGTTGTTCGGATCACTCTGATCAATTTTCATCTCTTGCCTATGTCAGACACTCTAGAGGAAGAGAACAAAAGCCTGTGAAACCTCACCAGTTCATCCGTGCTGTGCAAATGACATTCTATTATAAACTTAGTTTTTACATAATTTTGAATTTGATTCAAGTTAACCAGGTCTTACTTCAAGCGAGCTGATCCATTCTATGATGAACAAGAAAACCATAGTCTCATCGGAGTGGCCAATGTTTTTCTTGAGTCCCTGTCTTATGATGTGAAGCTGCAATATGCTGTCCCTATCATCAATCAGAAGGGAGAGGTTTGTCATTCCTATACATCATACTTTTGAGCTGTTTAATGGAAGTCATTAGGGCTTTTCAGTATTGTACGAAAGGTGATCCCCAGCCACTGGCACATGCTTCTAATGATATTTCAGGATCGAGTGGCTAGTCCTTTACCTTCTCCCTCTGGTATCTTAATGATGCACCTGTGTGTTACTTGGGCAGCTCCAGATCCAGGTAGAGCAGTCATAAATGAATGGGAGGCAATTGGGTACAGTCAAAGTAATGCCTTGCTAATGGTAATGCTCAGAGGTCCCAATTGGGATTGAGGCTCCACTGTGGTAGGTTCTGTACAAGCTCATAGGAAGACTGTCCTTTCCCCAAAGAGCTTGCGATCTAAAACAAGTAGGGGGGAGGGATAGCTCAGTGGTTTGAGCGTTGGCCTGCTAAACCCAGGGTTGTGAGTTCAATCCTTGAGGGGGCCATTTGGGGATTTAGTTGGGGATTGATCGTGCTTTGAGCAGGGGGTTGGACTAGATGATCTCCTGAGGTCCCTTCCAAACCCTAATAATCTATGAAGATAAGTGAATGGGACAAAACAGTAGAAGGGAAGTGGAGGAGGGAGGAAGAGGTCCCATGATGACAGATTAGGTATGCTCATAACATAGCAGTGCACTGGCATAGCTACCTGAAAAGGTTAGAAACCATTGTCTGGTGGCACCTGATAATCTTTCCCACCCACCTTTTTTCATTAGGTGTCAGGTCGTCTTCATGTTGAAGTGGTACGAGTGAGTGGAGCGATTGGGGAGAGAATCGTAGGAGGTGATGATAGCGCAGACTGTTCAAGAGAGAACGACATACAGGAGAACAAACTAGTTTGCATGGTGAGTTCTAAATGCATTCAATAAAAGCTATTGTCACATCCTCAATATTGAGCCAACTTCTTCCTTTCTGTTACTTACTACCCAAGGGTAAAAAACGTGATTAAATGTTTGTGATGCATTAGCTTCCATGTTGATGATAAATTACACTGTATATTCTTTTGTTTACCACCTATGTTCAGTTATACTATCGTTATCCTACCATGTGAATTGTTCAGTTTATAAAGCCTGTTTGAAAGAATCTTGGTGTTTCAAGATTTAAAGAAAACAAATAGCTATGAATGCTCAGTGATGTGTGCAGTCTACTACGCTGGTTGTATTTTTCATGAGCTTGCTTAATGCCCTGGGGTTCAAAATTGGCCCTGAAATATCTCTGTCATGTCTCCTCTCAAAGAATTTCATTTTCTGAATGGTGGAAATAATGCAAGAAGTCTGAATCTTGTGATCCTTTGGTCCCATAATGGCATTTTTCTGGTCCCTGTGGCATTTATTAAAAATTAAAACAAAAAAACTAAGATTTGCCCTCGAACATTTTTATCAGCCTTATATGGGGCCCTAATAAAACCAAATGTGTAGTCTTATTCTTATATTCAACTAAAAAATAGATTTTGAGTCAAATAACCCTGGTCTCTCACATGTATATATGGGAAGTGTGTGGGGGGGAACCTGTTCTCTTGTGCATGGTCGAGGTGGGATGGGAGGGAAAGCATGGTGGATGCCCAGAAGAGGGAGCTAAGTGTGCAACAGCTCTAAATGGTGTCTGCATGCAAATGGAAGGCACGGGTCGCCACTAGCATGTCATGATACACGCAAATTACATGATCCAGAAATTAGGAAGCTATAATTATCTAGAAAATCCTAATTCAGTTGAACTTAGTTCTACTAGTAAAAAGGGAAACTTACTTCGCAAAATATTACAACCTGTTTTAAAATAATGGATTGTACATTTAGAACTGAATATGAATTTGAAGTTAAGGTTCCGCTGCGCCTTGGTAAAACATGCAAAACAGTTCAAGAGAGATGGCAGTTTTTCAGAGAGACATTATTAAAGGCACAAGAGCAAACTATCCCACTGCGTAGGAAAAAAAGAAAGTATGGCAAGAGACCACCCTGGCTCAACCAGGAGATCTTCAATGATCTGAAACTAAAAAAGGAACCCTACAAAAAGTAGAAACTAGGTCAAATTTCAAAGAATGAATATAAACAAATAACACAAGTTTGTAGGGACAAAATTAGAAAGGCTAAGGCACAAAATGAGACTAAACTACCTAGAGACATAAAGGGTAACAAGAAAACGTTCTACAAATACATTAGAAGCAAGAGGAAGATCAAGGACAGAGTAGGCCCATTAGGTAGTGAAGAAGGAAAAAAATAACAGAAAATATGGAAATGGCAGAAGTGTTAAATGACATTTTTGTTTGTTTTCACCAAGAAGGTTAGTAGCAGTTGGACATCTAACATAGTGAATGCCAGTGAAAGTGAGGTAGGATCAGAGGCTAAAATAGGGAAAGAAAAAGTTAACAATGATTTAGTCAATTTAGATATCTTCAAATCACCAGGATGGGATGAAATACATCTTAGAATACTTAAGGAGCTGACTGAGGGAGGTATTTGAGCCATTAGCGATTATCTTTGAAAAGTCATGGAAGATGGGGAGATTCCAGAGGACTGGAAAAGGGTAAATATAGTGACCATCTATAAAAAGGGGAATAAGGACAACCCAGGGAATTACAGACCAGTCATCTTAACTTCAGTATCCAGAAAGATAAGGGAGCAAATAATTAAGCAATCAATTTGCAAATACCTGGAGGATAATAAGGTGATAAGTAATAGTCAACAGGGATTTGTCAAGAACAATCAAATTAACTTGATAGCTTTCTTTGACAGGGTAATAAGTCTTGCGCATAGAGGAGAAGCTGTAGATGTGGTATATCTTGACTTTAGTAAGGCTTTTGATACTGTCTCACATGGCCTTTTTGTAAATAAACTAGTAAAATACAACCTAGATGGGGCTACTATAAGGTGGGTGCAAAACTGGTTGGAAAACCCTTCCCAGAGAGTAGTTATCACTGGTTCACAGTCATGCTGGAAGTGCATAACGAGTGAGCTCCCACAGGGATCAGTTCTGTTTTGTTCAATATCTTCATCAATGATTTAGATAATGGCATAGAGAGTACTCTTATAAAGTTTGCGGGCAGTACCAAGCTGGGAGGGGTTACAAGTGCTTTGGAGGATAGGATTAATATTCAAAATGATCTGGACAAACTGGAGAAATGGTCTGAAGTAAATAGGATGAAATTCAATAAGGACAAATGCAAAGTACTCCACTTAGGAAAGACTAATCAGTGCATACCTACAAAATAGGAAATGACTGCCTAGGAAGGAGTACTGCACAAAGGGATCTGGGGCTCATAGTAGATCACAAGCTAAATATGAGTTAACTGTGTAACACTATTGCAACAAAACAAACCTCATTCTGGGATATATTAGCAAGCATGTTGTAAGCAAGGCACAAGAAGTAATTCTTCCGCTGGAGAAGAGAAGACTGAGAGGGGACATCATAACAGTTTTCAAGTACATAAAAGGTTATTACAAGGAGGAAGGGGGCAAATTGTTCTTCTTAACCTCTGATGATAGGTCAAGAAGCATGGTCTTAAATTGCAGCAGGTTTAGGCTGGACACTAGGAAAAACTTCCTAACTGTCAGAGTAGTTAAGCACTGGAATAAATTGCCTGGGGAGGTTGTGGAATCTGTCATTAGAGATTTTTAAGGGCAGGTTAGACAAACACCTGACAGGGATGGTCTAGATCAGTGGTTCCAAAACTGGGGTTCACAGGGGATTCTCGGGAAAAAATTCCCTAATGGTGGACAGGATTGTCCATAGGGACTCCGGGCAACATGGGGCTATCAGCCCAGAGCCTTGGGGACTTCCAAGAGCTAAGCAGATCAAAGCAAGCATATCTAAATCTCCTCAGTGTGATAAACTTCAAGACTCCTTATACGAAGTAGAAAGGGAGGTGGATATTTTTTTGCTGTTTGTATTATTAAATAGGCTGCCAGTGTTGTTTTTAAATTATTATGAAGAACAAGTTTAAGCTTTGTTGTAACGTGCATTGTTTGCCTGGACTGCTCAAGACCTGAATGCTTGCGTAGAAGGTACTCTTTGAGTACTCTTTGAGTTGGCTTCTTAAATACCTTCATGCTGTTTCACATCTGATACTCCTTGATGAAACATAGGAGCCAGAAGCGCCAGTACAGGGGGGCGATGAAGGTCACATGCTGCCCCCGTGGGTCCCACCCCTTTTTTTCCAGCAGCCCCCATGGGCCCCCTCACTTTTCTGGGAGTGCCCCCCAGGCCCCGGGGTGCGCAGGGGCTTTGCCCCCTGCCCCTTTTTTCTACTGGTGCCTCTGATAGGAGCCTTGTCTTGTAACAGACTTAATCAAAAGTGATACAAGCTACAAAAGTGAGATCTTGGAAGAGTGTTGCCGTTTTCATTCAGTAATAAAAATACTGTAATGATAAATAATAATAGTGTGTAATAAGCATGTCATAAAAACAAATTTTATATTTCCAAGATCACTGCTTTTATAAAATCCCTGGAAATATTCATTTTTAGGAAGGGGTTCACGAGACTTGACATTTCAGTGAAAGGGGTTTGCGGATTGTTAAAGTTTGGGAACCACTGGTCTAGATAATATTTAGTCCTGCCTTGAGTGCAGGGGAGTGGACTAGATGACCTCTCAAGGTCCCTTCCAGTCCTATGAGTATATGAGTTCTTGGGTGGGCATGGCTTTTCACTTTATGCTGTTCCTAGCATCCTACAAGCAGTTATGCTGGAACAATTTGTATTGTTGAGAGCCACTGAACCAAACTGTAAAACATGTATATAATGGAAACCATTTCAAGCCAAAAGAATGCTATGGGTTTTCTGAAAACTTCCTTTGTTCTACAAACATCCTGTTAAAGTAATTCTTGTCCTATTTGTAGGTATAGGTGCTAGAACTGGGGGTGCACAAGAATTACTTTAACAGGATGTTTGTAGAACAAAGGAAGTTTTCAGAAATCCCATAGCATTCTTTTTTACTCCCAAAAGTCAGTTGTTCAATGACACCTAGTGGTGACTTCCAGCTGGTTCAGCCAAAGCATTTTATCTGCAAATATTTCAAGGCAGACAAGTCTTTTGTCAAGACTTTTGTGTCAAAGTAACTGTTTAATAATTTTTAGCCTCTCAGTTGAGCAAGAAGATGGTCTTTTAACAAACTGGCTTTCTTTTGTGTTATGCTTGACTGTTTCAGTTAAAATTGTTTACTGATTTAAAACATGCTTTTCTCTGCTTTTTCCTTCCTCTAGATTAAAATACTTCAGGCTACCGGTTTGCCTCAGCATCTTTCCAACTTTGTGTTCTGCAAATACACTTTCTGGGATCAACTGGAGCCAGTTACGGTTGCCCCTGAGGTGGACCCCTCTTTATCCCCCATCAGCAAGGAACCACAGTGCATGGTTGTCTTCGATCACTGCAATGTAATTTTTGTTTTATTTAGGATTACACTTGCAGACAGGCAAAGCAAGAGAGTTAAATTAGTCTGCCACTGGCCTAGTCAGTTTCTTTACTAAACTTAGTATCATTACAGTAGAACCTCCCAGTTACGAATACCTCAGGAATGGAGGTTGATTGTAACTCTGAAATGTTCGGAATTCTGAACAAAGCATTAGGGTTGTTCTTTCAAAAGGTTACAGCTGAACATTGACTTTAATACAGCTTTGAAACTTTATTATGCTTTGAAACTTTATTATGCAGAAGAAAAATACTGCTTTTTACCATCGTAATTTAAGTGAAACAAGCACAAAAACAGTTTCTTTACCTTGTCAGATCTTTTTTTAGACTTTCCCTTTATTTTTTTTAGTACTTTACTTTTAACACAGTACTGGACTGTATTTGCTTTTTTTTCCTCTCTGCTGCTGCCTGATTGCCTACTTATGGTTCCAAATGAGGTGTGTGACAGATCGGTTAGTTCGTAACTCTGAGATTATACTGTATGGTCATTTATAGTGACTTAATATAGTCACTTTATTTGTAGTCTTTCACTTGCAAGCTGTTTTTATAAGCACCGTTTACCAAAAACATCACATAGAACAATAAAATGAACTACTAATAAAGGAAAATAGAAGAGACTGTATGAGAGATGTGCAAGAGGTCAGACTAGATGATTATGATGGTCTCTTCTGGCCTTAATGTCTGAAAGTCTGTGTGTTTGAGTTTACCTTCTGGAATCAGTTCAGGCCTGTGAGCAGAGTCTCTTGAATTCCCATCCTGGCTCTTCCACTGATTTACTGTGGCACTGGGCAAGTTACTTAACTTCTCTTAGTTTCCATATCTGTAACATGGAAGGATTTTGTGAGGACTGGTTAACATTTGTAAAGCGCTTTGAGGAAGGATGCTTTTTTGGTTTATGGCACTGGACTGGGATTTGGGTTCAATTCTCAGCTCTGTCACGGACTCCCCCATCACTTTGGGCAAGTGGTTCTCAACCTATTTACCATTGTGGGCCACATTAATGTGTTACCTGGGCCGCAGGTTGAGAACCACAGCGCGCCTTCCCAACCCCCTGTCCCCCGCCCCAGACCCCTATGCCCAGCACCTCCTGTCCAGAGACCCCTCCACAGAGTAGGGCCAGGAACGGAGCCCTGGGCATGGGGTCAGGTGGTAGCCCCGACCCTGGACCCGGCTATGAGGTAGGGCAGTCAGGCAGCAGCCCAGACCCTGAAGGGCCAGCCGGCAACCCCCGGACCCTCGCCATGCGGGGCCGGCCAGCAACCCTGACCCTGCTGCACAGGCCTTGGCAGCCTTTAGCGCACAGCTGGGCCACAGCTGTGTGCTAATTGGGCCGCATGCAGGCCGCGGGTTGAAAACCGCTGGGCAAGTCAGATAATTTCTCTGCCTGACTTCTGCATCTGAAAAATAGGGGTAATAACGCTTCCTTTCTCTCACCTTCTTTGTCTTTATTAATTTAGATTTTAAGCTCTTGGGGTCAGGGACTGTTTTACTACATGTACGTGTAGCATCTAGTACAATAGGCTCCAACCTCTTCTGTAGGTTCTAGGTGCCTCCCTAGGTGCTACTGTAATACAAATAGTTTGACCAGGGAAAGCACTAGAGAAGTGTTCATTTTTACCATATGCAGAAACTGAATGCAATTTGCAGGTAGAAGTAGGTACAGAAATCAGGAGACATCAGCTTAGTGCTTCTGAGTGGAGAACCTTCAATGCCAGTGTCAAAAGCCTTTGATTTATGCAAAAAAGCATCAATGAAATAATAGACTTGGATGAATGGGATTATGCAGCTTGTCTGATCTAGAGTCCCCTCCAAAAGTGTGTGTAGAATGGGGGGTTGTTAATTTAGAAGGAATTTAGGGGCCCAAAGAGTTAAAGGTGTGAACATGTCCCTGTAACTGTCCAACACTAAACAGTTTTAAACGAGTTTTGGGGTTTGGTATTCAGAGACCTCAGCCTACTTAATACCTTGGCAAACACATAATTAAAAATCCTTTTAACCTTTTATTGAAGGTACAGTGGGGGGGAAAAAAGGAAAAATGGTTAAAGCATTTGCAATGTTAAAGATTAAATAAGGCTTTCATCTTAACATCTCTTGTTCACTGTCCCTTTAGATGGAGAGAGTTCTCAAATAACCCCCACCACGTTTGATAAGTCTCTTAGTTGGTAACTGTCCTTTTCAGGGGAAAGAGAAGTTAGTTGAGATGTCATTGCTGTTAAAATCCAATCCTGTTTCCTAAAAGACGCAACAAGACAGCAGACACCCACAAGGAGAAAGAAAAGAACAGCAAAGATAGAAAATGCAACTTCTTCCTCACTTGCAACCTCTCTGCTGGAAAAACATAGGCACAGCACACGATCTTATCAGCCACTCTGAGACCTGGCAATCATGTATCAGCACTGGGCTATTTAGGGCATTGCATTTAGCAGCGCTTCTGGTAACAGGCTTACGGCAAAGTATGCAGTCTTGGCCGGCTAAGACAGACTCTTATTAGACAGAAGAAAAAAAGAAAGAGAGAGGAAAGAGAAGTAATAAGGTAGAGAAGAAAAAGAATACAGGGTGGGAGAGAGGGAGGAGACAAAATCTCATATCCCATGTGGCGTTTGGGATGTAGCTGGACCTGGCGGGTATGGCAGTGTCATCTGGGTCCCTCTCTCTGACCCAGACTCAGGGCCGGCTCCAGGCACCAGCTTCTCAAGCAGGTGCTTGGGGCAGCCGCTCCGGAGAGGGGCGGCACGTCAAGGTATTCAGCAGCAATTTGGCGGACGGTCCCTCGCTCCGCCTGGGAGCGAAGGACCTCCCGCCGAATTGCCGCCGCAGATTGCGATCACAGCTTTTTGTTTGTTTGTTTTTGTTTTGGCTGCTTGGGGCGGCCAAAACCCTGGAGCCAGCCCTGCCCAGACTGGTCAAGACATCTCTCAGGATCAGGATGATGAAGGCACAGTGGTGTCACTCTGAACCCTTGGGACCCAGGAAACAGAGTGGGCAGCAGTTATGATGATGAAGTTTGCTCCTTTCTCTTCTCTTCTCTTCTCTTCTCTTCTCTTCTCTTCTCTTCTCTTCTCTTCTCTTCTCTTCCAGTCAGCCAGCATTACAGTAGCTAGTTTTTCCTTCTAGCCTCTTTTTGAGGCCCCTAAAGGGACTGATGGGTGGAACAGCCTATCCCCTCATTCTCATTGTTCCCCAATTGGGCCTAATTTCTGACACAACAGTTTTGGTCTGTTGACTTCTGGTTGCACGCTTTTCTTGCTTACAAGTCAGGACCTTAGCATGGTCCTTGATTTATATCAGTAGGCCTTTTTGTTTGGACTAATGCCGTGTTTCTGTTGCCCTTATGTACCTTTTCCCATCAGCATTTATTGTTGAAGGTTATTGTGATGTTTTGTGAACTTTCACTCACTTTTCACAATTGAGCTCACAATTAGGGTAAATTTGTAGGTCCAATTATCACAATAGTTAACAACTTATTCTTTTTAATGTTTAACTAGTTTTGTCATTTCCACATAGGAGTTTTCTGTAAATATTTCTGAAGACTTCATGGAGTATCTTTACGAAGGGGCTTTGGCAATTGAAGTGTACGGGCACAAGCAAAGTGATCCTCGCAAAAACTCAGCCGTGTGGGATTTGGGCATAATTCAAGCCAAAACCCGAAGCCTTCGTGACAGGTAACTGCAGGCAGCAAACTCCTCCCACACAGTTTAAAATCCAGCCTCCCAGGCACGGTATATTTTTCTGGATTGTAGAGTGGGTTAGAGACCAGCAGTCAAATCCTGGGTTAAGTAAAAATGAATCTGATGTTTGGGTCTTTGTAACCCTCTGTGTTCATTGCAAAACCACTACACTAGGTAAAAATTATTGATAAATGCTCATTCATATTGTTTATAGTTTTGATTAAAAGAAGAAAAACCTGAAGAATAAGACTGGATGATGTCATATTATTTAGGCAACACCATAAATGTGTGTATGGTTCTTTGCAAAGAAACAAAAGATAGTGGGGCTGATTTAACTGTAACTCTGAAATCAATGGACGGGAGAATTTCTTTGGTTACGTACCGATGTATTGGAGATCAGTCCGTGCCAGGAAGGGTTTACAATCTAAGGACCTGCTCACGCTTTCATTGGAGACAACTGTGGTTTTGCCATTGACTTTAGTGGCAACAGAATAGGACTGTAAGTTAAGACATGACATGGGAAGGTAACAAACACTGGGGAAAAATAAGGAGAAGGGAGAATTGACAATCGTGTTACAAAATTTCCTATTTCCAAAATTCAAGCTGATGGGACGAGGCCTTTTGCACATTGCCCTGTTCTTGATTTTTAATGGGGCAATTAACAAAGTCTTTGTAAGCTGGCCCATTTAGTTTTGATAGATGTTCTTGATGGACAAGAGACCATCCCTCCTAACTAGGTTCACAGTTTCAGAGCAAACGTTTTTTAGTTACAAAGCAAAAACTTAAATATTACCTTATAGCATGTGATAAAGAAATTATAAGTGAGATTAATGTATGCTGCAATTTCCAAGCATTTCACTTCATAAAGTCTAAACCAGTGGTTCTCAACCTATTTACCACTGTGGGCCACGTATGCTGCTCTCTGTGTGTTATGTGGGCTGCATCCACACTATATATACTATCTGTATGGCCCTGAGGGATGTCACCTGTATGCTGATTGGGCCGCAAGTGACCCACGAGTTGAGAACCATTGGTCTAAACACATTGTTATAAATCCAGTACCCATCTTTACTAACACACAGGTGAAACAAAATGGTTTCCAGCAACGAATTTGTCAGTGCTGGGCTGAGGTCTAGAGCCGTGGCAAGAGCTGGCACCTGGTCTGCCAGTGTCACACATGGATCTTGCAGAATAAGTTTGTTCTTTTCAGTTAAGGGTTTTCAAAGAAGGGAGGACTACTTTTGTAGGCTTTGTGGAAGAAGTGCATTGTAGGGTAAACTTGAAGGAAGAGAGGATGGTAGTGATGGAGAAAGTCAGGATAGGGGGCCACATGAAACCAGAATAACCTTAATTCTGGCCTCGGTAATGCTGGTTCAACTGCACTGAAGTCAGTGGGATTGGATGGGTATAAGAGAGAACAGAATTTGACCTCGATGTCTAATTGGCACTCATTCTGATATGAAACCAGTATGAAGAGGTCTTGTGTCTACAAAAGTTTTAGGCCAAAGTGCCATCGCTAGTTGTTAGCTCAGAAGTAGCAATGGGTAACTAAAAATCTTTTCCAGGCATAACTGACGCTTGAAAAGTATCTCCCCTTCCCCTGCCTGTGATCTTTGCAAATACTGAGCAGTCATGTAGCTTGGCTCAGCAATTAAAAAAAAAAAAAAAAAAGAGCGAGAGAGAAGGGGAAAAAATGTAAATTGTGAAATGGTATTTGGTATGTTTTCCAGATGGAGTGAGGTAACCCGAAAAGTGGAGCTCTGGATTCAGATTCTGGAACTTAATGAGAATGGGGAGTACTGTCCAGTTGAGGTGATTCCCGCCAAGGATGTAAACACTGGTGGCATCTTTCAGCTCAGACAGGTAAGATGGCAGCTGCAGGAGTCATCTGTGAAAAGAGACTGGCTTTAACATTCTGAAGGAAGCAGGGAATCTTGTATGTTGTACTGGTTCATAGAGTTTTAATAGTGGGCTTATGACAAAGGAACCATCAAACTTAGGCCCTGTATTCAATCAGCTTTAAAGCAGTTACAGTCTAGAGGGAAATGCATTTGATACCTTCTATATTTTGTGTAGGTATTTAGAGACCCTTAGCAGATTGAGGTCCTCTATTACCCATCAAACAGGCATAGTGTGGGTAACAGCAGCGGAAGCTTTCTCCACACTGCTCTGCCAGTGTGTTTCAGCCCTTACCTGGAGGAGACCACAGATGCTGGAGGATAGGTCATTCTCAATTGTCTACTTCGTGTTTTGGCCACTGTGCTGAGACTGTCAACTGAGGAACCAGTTGACAGGATAATTTTTAAAGCTATGGATACCTGGAAACTGGACTGGACCAAATTCTCAAATCAACTCCTCTCACACAGGACGTAGAACAGCCATCAGAAAACAACTTTTAGTTACTATCAACCCAGGCAGAACTTGATCGAAAACCCGATGTTAAAGTTCCCATTATCTTACTACTAATCCTCTTAGCCAGCTACTCTCCCATTCTCTGGTTCCTGCACATTTAATATTTTAAAATATAGTCCACGGGTCAGAGAACTCTATAAAATTAATATTTGTTAAATACACACTGTACCTCCCTGAACTCCCAAACTACTATGATTTCCTATTCTGCTGACTGTACAGCGTCAGCAGCTAGCAAACACTGTTCCCAGAGCTGTGCTGACAACATCAGTGGTGAGGGTTTACAATCAGGGAATCCAGTCCCACAAAAAGTTCATTTCAGCTTCAGTAACATTTGCTAAATTACATTCTCTCCCCTCAAGTGTACAAAGTCAAAACAGATGTGGGGGGAAATACTATTTTCAGTGTTTTTGAGTATTTTTCTTAAACCTTTGAAAAGCTTTAATCAAAAGCAAATTGTGGGCTCACCGAATGTCCCACACTTTCTTGTGGATTTAGACCTTGCAGCAGAGTGGTAGTTCTACCTAACCAATGTCATGTCTCACATGAGAGCTTGCAGTACTATTTTCTATGTAGTGAACAATCACCAGATTCAAATTGACTATATATAAAGCCACCACCAGTAGAGGTCTCTCTGTCACTGAGTTTTCACCATTCAAGACTTTTAGTTCTTCAAATTGTTCCCTTGTGAAGGGGCAGTCACGGCGAATCCAGGCTGAAGTGAAGTCGGTGCAGGAATCTGGGACCTTGCCTCTAATGGAAGAAGCCCTACTATCTGTTGGAGTTGGCTGTGTTCAAATAAGGCATGTCAAGTCACAAAAAGTTCATGAGACTCATCAGGTAAGATCCTGTCTCATTAAAAGATCTTTAGCAGGTAGAAAAAATGATAATTCAGAGGCTTGCAGATGCACCTGGAAAGCTTTGGAAAGCTCTTTTGGGACAAATTTGCTTCTAGAGCAACTCCACTGGCTGTAAATTACCCTACTCTGTGTGAAACAGTGACTTCTAAACACTATTTTGACAATACTCTTTCAGTGAATATATTTAGCTATGAGTGGGTAAATCCAGATTCTGATTTTCTCTAGGAAATGCTACCAAAAAAACCTTTTCTCAGTATTCTTGCCAGCAAGTTAAAGAAATATGGGCTGAATGAATGGACTATAAGGTGGATAGAAAGCTGGCTAGATCGTCGGGCTCAACGGGTAGTGATCAATGCCTCCATGTCTAGTTGGCAGCTGTCATAACTATAAAGGGAAGGGTAACAGCCCTCCTGTGTACAATACTATAAAATCCCTCCTGGCCAGAGACTCCAAAATCCTTTTACCTGTAAAGGGTTAAGAAGCTCAGGTAACCTGGCTGACATCTGACCCAAAGGACCAATAAGGGGACAAGATACTTTCAAATCTTGGTGGGGAAAAGGCTTTTGTTTGTGCTATTTGTTTTGGGGGTTGTTCGCTCTTGGGACTAAGAGGGATCAGACATCAATCCATACTCTCCAAATCTTTCTGAACAAGTCTCTCATATTTCCAACTTGTAAGTAAACAGCCAGGCAAGGCGTGTTAGTTTTTATCTTTGTTTTCTCAACTTGTAAATGTACCTTTTTGCTAGAGTGTTTATCTCTGTTTGCTGTAACTTTGAACCTAAGGCTAGAGGGGATTCCTCTGGGCTCTTTAAGTTTGATTACCCTGTAAAGTTATTTTCCCTCCTGATTTTACAGAGATGATTTTTACCTTTTTCTTTAATTAAAAGCCTTCTTTTTAAGAACCTGATTGATTTTTCCTTGGTTTTAGATCCAAGGGGGTTGGATCTTGATCCATCAGGAGTTGTTGGGAGGTAGGAGGGGGGATGGTTAATTTCTCCTTGTTTTAAGATCCAAGGGGTTTGGATCTGTATTCACCAGGGAATTGGTGAAGAGTCTCTCAAGGCTACCCAGGGAAGGGAATTAGCACATTTGGGAGTGGTGGCAGCGGACCAGATCTAAGCTAGTAGTTAAGCTTAGAAGTTTTCATGCAGGCCCCCACATTTGTACCCTAAAGTTCAGAGTGGGGAAGCAGCCTTGACAGCAGCTGGTATCAAGCGGAGTGCCCCAAGGGTCGGTCCTGGGGCCGGTTTTGTTCAATATCTTCATTAATGATCTGGAGGATGGCGTGGATTGCACCCTCAGCAAGTTTGCAGATGACACTAAACTGGGAGGAGTGGTAGATACGCTGGAGGGTAGGGACAGGATACAGAGGGACCTAGACAAATGAAGAGGATTGGGCCAAAAGAAACTGATGAGGTTCAACAAGGACAAGTGCAGAGTCCTGCACTTAGGACGGAAGAATCTCATGCACTGCTACAGACTAGGGACTGAATGGCTAGGCAGCAGTTCTGCAGAAAAGGACCTAGGGGTTACAGTGGACAAGAAGTTGGATATGAGTCGACAGTGTGCCCTTATTGCCCAGAAGGCTAATAGCATTTTGGGCTGTATAAGTAGGAGCATTGCCAGCATATCAAGGAACGTGATCATTTCCTCTGTTCGACATTGGTGAGGACTCATCTGGAGTGCTGTGTCCAGTTTTGGGCCCCATACTACAAGAAGGATGTGGAAATATTGGAGAGTCCAGAGGAGGGCAACAAAAATGATTAGGGGGCTGGAGCACATGACTTATGAGGAGAGGCTGAGGGAACTGGGATTATTTAGTCTGCAGAAGGGAAGAATGAGAGGGGATTTGATAGCTGCTTTCAACTACCTGAAAGGGGGTTCCAAAGAGGATGGATCTAGAGTGTTCTCAGTGGTAGCAGATGACAGAACAAGGAGTAATGGTCTCAAGTTGCAGTGGGGGAGGTTTAGGTTGGATATAAGGAAAAACTTTTTCACTAGGAGGGTGGTGAAGCCCTGGAATGGGTTACCTAGGGAGGTGGTGGCATCTCCTTCCTTAGAGGTTTTTAAGGCCGGGCTTGACAAAGCCCTGGCTGGGATGATTTAGTTGGGGCTTGGTCCTGCTTTGAGCAGGGGGTTGGACTAGATGATCTCCTGAGGTCCCTTCCAACCCTGATATTCTATTAAAAGGACTTCCACCATAAGAAGAATGAGACTTGCAATACTAACACACACTTTTGCTTTACCCTCTTCCTCCTCTTTATTTAAAAAAACCCCTACTAAATGAATAAAAACATAACCCCTTTTCAAGAAGAGTGTTTATACACCCCAAAAAGGTAGAAAAGCCAGACTCTCCATGAAGTCTGCTAGGAGCTTTGTTTTTGGTAATTGATTTTACTTGGAAGACAGTTGGATACAACAGCGATGGGCATAAGAAATTATAATGTATCAATGGGGATTGTACTTAAATAATGGCTAATGTGATTTCGGAAAAGTTTAAAATTAAAGGAGCAAAAACTTCAGTTATTTATTTTTAGGTTTAGGAGAGCAGAGATGTATGTTGCTTTTGCATTTTAAAATCACCCTAATGCCCCTGTCATCAGTTGGAAGTTCAGTGTGGATGGGAATGAATGAATGGGCTTGTGACATAGCATCTGCCTCAGTTTCCCCATCTTGGTTGAATGTCTCTTCACAGTGGTCCTCCAGCTCCCAGCAATGTTGGTTGACTTAATGCTTTGGCTAAACTTTATTGAAGGAGAGTCTTCTTTCACATCTTCGTCCCATAACTAAACTGAGCAGGCTCCCAAATCTGTCTCAAAGCTCAAAACTGGGGAGGCAACTAACAAGGCAGAGGCTTTTCGTTTTACAATTTTTTTGAACGCTATAATCCACAAAATTAAATAACCTTTTTTATTAAAGTGACATAACCATCTACCTTGAACCTCTGGGTTCTTGTTCTGCATATCTGCAACTCTATAATTTATTTATCTTTCATGTGTATCAAATTTTCCACAGACCTTGAAACTAAGAAAATGTATGCCTTTTTAATTTTAACTTTCACTTACCTAAAATTTGCTTTTGTTACTTAACTCATCACGGGAGTTCCCCTTTATCCTTTAAGTAGCCAGATAAATATTTACTCAATGAGACTGTAAGTATAGGAATGAATTTCCAAAATTTTTTTGGAAATCCTTTGCTTTTTTCTTTTTCTTCATTCAGTGAATGGTGCTTTGTGTCTCACTCCTGATTGCCATCGTGATGATACTTTCTAGCAAGGGGCCCAGTTTGATGTAGGTCATTTTGATGAAAGGTTCTGTGTCCCATCAGAAAGGACTGAAAATCAAGGTGTCAGAGCTTCTGTGTGGTGACCGCTAATGTGACTTTTGTTTTAACTTTTGGTTTAAGAATGGGTTTAATATGTTAACATTTCCCCCCACTAAATGGCTTGCCTTAAAACTAATCTTTTGTCAAACTTTGGTTTCCCATGCTTGCTATAACAATTCCTGCCTCTTACTAATAAGACAGTAGGTTCTTTCTCTAGTCCTATCATCAGAATGGATAGATTGCAAGTGCCTTTTCACTATAATTGTTCGTTCTTATTTAAACCGCTCAAATGTTTTGGCAGTCACTTCTTAGCAATTAGATGTAGTGATTAGAATCCTTTATTACTGGAGTTTTCCTTTAATTGCTATGTAAACTATGAAAATACATTCCAGTTGTTTATACTAAGTGATATAAATCTTCAATTACAATACCCTTCCAAACAAGATTTATAAAGGAAAAATAAGTGGTGGGTACAAGTGGCACTGCTATCCACTGTTAATACTGTGAAGCTGTGAAGCTGGTCTACCAGTATCTATCCCCAGTGTACTACATTGCTAGACATTTGAATCAGAATTACACATACAGCTGGTAATATTTTAACCATAAATACTGCTTTTGCACTTAATGTATTTTCTAGTATAAAAGTGTTTATGAATGACTTAGATTTTTTTTTTTTTTTTTTTGTCTAGGAAGGAGAGGATGATATGGACAGTTATCAGGTAAATAGAGCAACTTTTATCTTACTTCAAATATAAATATTTGTAGATCAGATTGCCTGGTCTAATTTTCAATATTAGATAGACATCAACATTGTACATCCCACTGTATGAGGCATGGACATCTTAACAGTTGCTGTCCCGAAGACTGTAAAATCTTACACAAATTTTTACACTATATAATATCTTACCCAGAATTAAGAGGCATTTTTCTCTCTGAAAGAATGGGACACATTAATGTATGTTTCCTGAACAAGGCATAGTTCCTCTTATCTTCTCTACTCTCTGACGTGCTTCCTCTCTGTATCTACAGCTTGTGGGTTAGGATTGGCTGTGCTCAGAGCAGTCATAGGTATAATGTTTAAGATGCATAGAAGCAAAATGATTCACACTATTTTATGTTATGAACATGGTTTATATTGGACCTGGGAATAAAATATTGGCTAGTGATCAAAACGGGCCTTCTAGTCAAGACAGGGATCCTATTCCTAGGACCACAACTCACTGTGACTTTGGGTTAGGTATTTAACCTCTGTTTTGACCATCACCCCCACCCCATCCCCCCGAAAATGGGGATTTTTTTTTTTAACTTCACAGAGTTGTTGGTGTGGCATAATATTTGTGATACATTGTCATTAAAAGTACACAGAAGTAGGCAAAAAACACCTCATGCTCATTGTTGCTGTTACCAGTAGTATAAACATACAAGGATAGCAACAAGAGATCCTGTGTTTAATTTGGTCTTTGGCGGGCTGGAGAGGGTTCTAGGTGCATTTCTACAAGACTATAGATGTTCAAAAACACGCAGGTTACGGTTTGCTTCAATCCTTTTCTCTTGATTGATTAAATGCCTAACAAAGGAGAAGAAATGTTTAGGGAAGTCTTAGGGGGGTGGTACAATGAGGAATAATAGGATCAGATTAGGCAAGGGGGAATTCACATGCAATGTTAGGAACAATATTTTACCAAAAATAGCATGGCCCCAATCCGGCATTATCATCTAAGCAGCAGTCCACCCATAATTCAGGATTGGATCCTTAGACTTGAAACTCTGTAAAACAAGGACTGGTTCTTACTATGTGTTTGTAAAGTACTTAGCACAGCTGGGGGCTCTAATCCTGATTGTACTTTCCAGGCCCTGCCACAGTATTAGTGTTAACAATAAAGTGAGGCTGTGGGACGGTCTAAATCCTGTAAATTTCCTATTTCCACATTTATGTTGCCTAAATGAGTAGTAGGGAATATAAGATAACTGGAGAGAGAGACTTGCCAGATCAAGTCAAGACTTGCAAGGATGGGGCAGTGGATGTGACTGAATGTGAGGAACAATCCTGTAATAAAGGAGAATAATGGGTAGACTAGATGACTTAATGGAGATCTCTTCCATATCTCATTTCTATAGTCCCCAAGGCACTAATTCAGGGGGAAAAGTGGCCAAAAATAAAAAGTATGAGCAGATGGATTGAAAGCTACATATGTTTACAAATGGGAAACATTGGTTTTGTTGGATCAGGACTTACACAACTTGCTTCATTTACATAGGACAGGGATTTGGAGAGACTGCGTCGGAAATGGCTGAACGTATTGACAAAACGTCAGGAATACCTAGATCAACAGCTGCAAAAACTCGACAGCAAACCTGGTAGGTGAAACATTATTGGTAGTGGGAGGGGTGAGGGTGTATGAAGGTATTTTTGTTTTTGTAATGTGTGTGAAATTAAGTAGCCAGGGGAAGGAACAACTGAATCTTTGAAATCGTCAGTTTGGGGAGTATAATGAGAACAAGATTCTGACATGCACTCAAGTCACAAATAGAGAGCTCTATAGAGAAAATCTGTGTACACTTACAGAATAATAGGTGTTTTTATTGAAACTGCCAGCAGGGTGACTAGATAAGGTGTTTTGTTTTGTTTTTTTTATAAAGTCAGTGGCCCACTAACATGTGGGTTGAGACCACCAATATGCATCACAAAGATAGCATTTTTTCCATTGCAGCTTGTCGTTCTGACTGACTGTCCTACTTTTCCAGATAAAACTGAAGATGATACAGATCGGGAGGCACAACTGTTAGAGATGAGGCTCACCCTTACTGAAGAGAGGAATGCTGTAATGGTTCCTTCTGCTGGCAGTGGGATCCCTGGAGCTCCAGCAGAGTGGTATGAATGTTACTATATGCCACAGTGAATATAAAAATCATGGGCAGCCTGTTCCTGGCTTGGATTGCTGCCATTTTCTGCACCACCACATGTGGATTATGTACGTCATGTGACAAAAGTGGTTAAATTAGGAGTGTTGGTGTGAATTAATTTCTTGGTCTTAATAACTGAAACCCAGAAACGCTCTTTAGTAAGTATCAGAGGGGTAGCCGTGTTAGTCTGGATCTGTAAAAAGTAAGAGTCCTGTGGCACCTTATAGACTAACAGATGTATTGGAGCATAAGCTTTTGTGGGTAAATGACACTCTTATTGACCAAAATGTAAATATGACTTTTGAAAAAAAATAAATTAATATTTATTACCACTGCACTTAGCATTAAAAAAAAATGAGTTAATATGTTATTATCTAGTTCCTTCACTTAAAAGGCTGCTCCGTCATAATAAAACTCCATCTGCAGGAGCATTGTATGCTTCTGGCTTAAGCATAGAGTCTGTTTAGTCAGCGGGTGTTGCACATAATTTTCTAAATATTAAAACCAATAAATTACACTGGACTGAGATTGCCATACTATAGCAGCTGTGGGTAACAACTGCAGTATAGGATGCAAAACAGTTTCTATTCTAAGCCACTGTATTCTAACTTGGGATGAATTTTTTTGTGCTTGGTCTCTGCTTTGGAGGAAAAGCTGATCAGCATTTGAGTTGTTTGGAGAAGGAGCATGGTAGTGAAGAAGGGGACACAAGATATACACCTCTACCCCGATATAAAGCGACCCGATATAACACGAATTCGGATATGTAAAGCAGTGCTCTGGGGCGGGCGGGGCTGCACACTCCGGTGGATCAAAGCAAGTTCGATATAACGTGGTTTCACCTATAACACAGTAAGATTTTTTGGCTCCCGAGGACAGCGTTATATCGAGATAGAGGTGTATTGTGCAGAGTGTGAGGAAAACCTCTAACCACACTTGCTGACTGGACCCTGTTTGGTTTTTAAGTTGAACTTTGTTAAAACTAATGCTTTTGAAGCATAGGAAAGTCCTCACTCCTTACTGAGGACTTTTTGTATGCCATCTTTCAAGTTAAAAAACTGTGAATATTTGAAAACTCCACACTGAGCATGCACAGCAGGAAACAGTGTAGTTGTAAGATACATACTTAGAAGAAATGTATTGTGAATGCATGTGCATCTAGGGAAATGTGCAAAGGCTGATTTCAAGCAACTTACTAACTTTTTTCTAATTTTTTTCTTACAAAATCTTTCTAAAATGTGTTATAAAAATAGGAAATTAAAGGGATAATATAGAATTAAGCATTAAGGTTGCACCTTTAAATCACAACATATCAGGAAGTTTAAAAGTTAAAATATAAACCGCAGTGTTAATTTGGACATGCTCCACATATGTACTACTTCCTATTCCTATTTTTATTTTTGGGTGCTTAACAATCAGCATAATAGTTGTGGCAATGTGGGAGAGTTAACTTTGCTTTTGGAACCTTAATATTTGCATTTCCTGACTTTTCACGATTAACAGTCCAACCTTCGGTCTCATTACTAATGCAGAGGTTTTTGCATTAATCCGTGTACATGTCAGTGTAAATAAAGAAACTTTAAATTTGCTATTAGCAGTTTAGAGGCAAGAAAACATTTCTGAAAGCAGAGGTCAAATAATGTAATAATTGTGAGGGAGCTAGTATAAAAGAAGTACCAATTTAGTTTGAGTCCCTCTATATCTGCAAGAGTAAATTAAAATAAAGCCATTTGCCAAGGTTATCATTGGCTTGACCTACAATCGCAGCTGTGCAGAATGTATTATACTGTTGGCTTGTATCATAAGGTACGTGTGCTGGATAAATCTGCTTCAGTTTAAATGCCACCATTGTCAATATCTTATGTTTTAGGACTCCAGTGCCTGGTATGGAAACCCATATTCCAGTTGTTTTCCTTGACTTAAATGGTAAGAGAGGACAGAGAGCGTTTGAAATAAACTTTGTCTAGCCAATAACATTATAGGAAATAAGAGGCAAACTAATAAAATGAAGAAATTCCTTGAGTGGCAGGTTTATTAATGTGAAAAGACTATTAGAACTACATTTATTTCATCCAACTATATTGTTTAATACTCCAGAATACACAGCAATTACATACAGAATGAACAATACATTTTTATCCTCCCTATGTTTTGCCGACCTTAAACAAGTGAAAAGACAGGAAGAAGGGAGGTATAAAATAACAAAGGGAATAAAACTTAGAAGCTAATAATAAAAGCCAGTTGTAAATGCGGAATAATCATTCAAAAAGAATGGTTCTAGTGGAGTCCCAAAGGATCTGTTCTTGGCCGGTGCTCTTCAATATCTTTATCAAAGATCTGGAAAAAAATCGCTGATAAAGTTTTGCATATGACACAAATGGCTGGAATTGTAAGTGAGAGTAGGTTAGTTAGGCAGAGTGATCTTTATCATTTGGTATACTGGGCTCACTTGCCTTTTAATACATCCAGATACAAGATCATACATATAGGGACAAGGAATGCAGGCCACACCTACAGAATGGGAGACTGTATCCTGGAAAGTAGTGACTCTGACCAGGACATAAAGGTTCTAGTGGATAAGCAGTGGAACATGAGCTGCTAGTGTGATGATGTGGCTAAGAGGGACTGACATCGTCCTTGGATGTATAAGCATCAAATAAGAGTACAGAGGTGGTGTTATCTCTATATACAGCATTTCTGTGACCATTAGTGTGATACCATTTCCAGTTGGGGTGTTCACACTTTAAAAAGGATAATGACAGATTTTGTAAGGGTTCAGAAAACAGTTACGAGAATGATTCTGGGAAAACTTCCTTATAGTGAGAGACTTCAGAAGCTCAGACTATTAGCTTGCCAGAGAGAATGTTAGGAAGTTACTCAATCATGGTCTGTAGGTACATGGGAAGATTTATGATTGTAGGGAACTCTTTAGTTTAGCTGGCAAAGGTAGGAAAAGATCCAATGGCTGGAAGCTGAAGCTTGATAAACTCAAGACTATAAATATGGCACCGGATTTTTTTTTTTTTTTTAACAAGTGAGAGGAATTAACCATTGTAACCACTTACCATGGGTGTAGTGGATTCTCTATCATGTGAAGTTTTAAAATCAACATTGGATGTCTTTCTAAAAGATGTATGGTCTAGGTCAGCTAGAAGTTATGGGACTTGCTACAGGAATTATTGGATGAAATTATCTGGCCTTTGTTATGCAGAAAGTTAGATTAGATTATCATAATTGTCCTTTCTAGCCTGAAAATCAATGCAAATAAAATTGCTGGGATTTCGAAGGGAGTTGGGCACATGTTCGGTTTCTTTGAAAATTCCCGCCTAGATGAATAGTAAACTCAAGGAATTCACAAGCTGAGAAGTGTCTGATAAGGGATGTAAAGAAGGAGGGAGATAAACTGTTTCAAATATATAATATAATTGAATAAATATAAGTGTGCTTTGATATTGGCACTGGTAAGTACTAGAATGACCACCTAAGCTGAGGCCCTGCTAACATAACCACAGTTCAGTGACTGACCACATGTAGCTCGACCAGACAGGAACACATTGTTTTTTAAATTGTTCCAGCTGAAATTGCTATAGGTTCCTTGCCCTAGATAGCCCATACTGAAGTTCTAAACAAGGGTGTGACACAATTTGTAACCACATTAGCTGTGGATGCAAGTAATGTAACTGCTTTTCTGTAACCAAGTCTATAACGATTTCAAACACTGCTACAAGTCCCAGAGTAGGAAGGACCTCATATAGCACACTTCATACCAAAGGCTCCCAAACCACAAACACACTCCCTGTACAATGCAACACAACAGTTTTAGGCAAGGTGTAAAAGATACCCTATTGAAATGAAACTAAGGTGGAATTTTACTTAGGCAGAAAATAATTGTCCAAACTGGCATTTGGCCAGTACACAAAAATTAATGCCATTACTCTTGTGCTGTTTTGAATGGAGTACAGTTCTTGTTTCTTTTAACATTTTTGAGTCTTCTGTGCTCCTAGCGGATGACTTTAGCTCTCAAGATAACCTTGATGACCCAGAACCTGGTGGATGGGATGCTACTCTAACTGGGGAAGAGGAAGAGGAATTCTTTGAATTGCAGATTGTGAAACACCATGAGAGTGAGGTAAGCAAAAGCACAGCCCAGAATGCTTAAAATCAGGAGTCTTCTCATTTCTTTAACCTCTTCTTAACCGGGCTTGTCTACTGAGCGAGTTATTCCAGAATAACTATTCCTCTTCCAAAGTGGATTAAGATAATTCACAATAAGGCACTCTTTTATTCTAAAATAAAAGCGTTCATACATGGAGTTAATCTGTTTTTAATTCATACCGTACCTAAATCTGGATTAGTTTTCATGTGTAGGCAAACTCTTACCTAGACATCACAGGAGTGCATCTAGACTGACATAACAAGTATACAGCTCTTGTACTTTCTAAGGCTGATTGTTTTTAAATTGTTCTCTAAGAATGGAACTTTATTATATTCCCCCAAAAAAACTACATTAAAGTGGAGTTGCAGTTGTTTGGGTGCCTTAACTGTGCATTTCCATAGCTTAACATGTTTTGATTTCTTTTCAATTTAACCTTAACTCTGAATTTCCTGGTTTTGGGATAATTGCAACATTCCTGTAACTACCTTTTTTTTTTTTTAAAGTTTTAAATTACTGGTACTTACTCTAAACTTTAACTCCAACTTAACACAGTTGTTTTTGTCTGGGAATTTCCTCAGACTTCTAAAATTATTAAAAAATTTTTGCATGCACTTTAAACAAGAAACCCAAAGAGAGTGCTGCCATGTGATATTTCTAATTATTTGAAGATACGTAGTATCAACTTTCAATAATTTTATTTTTATTTTATGAGCAGGGAAATTCCTTTTTTTCCCTCAAGCCTAATAGGATTTCTGTATTTTACGAATATTTTTAACACTGTTCAGGCAAAATATTTCTCAGCTATCAAGCAAAAAATGGGTGTTTTTAAGTGAAGTATACTGAAATTTGTCTCCCAAAGACTCGCGTTGTAATCAGTTCTGCTCTTTCTGAAGTGTTTTCATAATTAGCAAGATTGAATGGTCCTGTCCTCTTAAAATGTATAGTCAGAAATCTAGGAGGTTTGTAGCTCTTTTTCAAAGAGAAATGGTCTTGAGTTTTAAAGAAGTTTCAATTCTTCTTTGGGTGCTGGTCCCTATGTGTGTTCGACACTTGGGTGCGCATGTGCCTGAATCCATACATTCTAACAAGCAATGTCAGTTGGCCTGCACATGCGCATTAATTCTCCTCGTGCTCCAGACCAAGGGCATAAGAGGCAGTATTGACCGACACCTCTCCAGTTCCTTCTTACCCATCGCATGCCCTGACTCAGAATCCCTGTGTCCATAGATTTCTCCAGCTTTTCTTTGATAGCCTGTAATAGATATTGTAAATAGTTTTATAGTAGTTTAGTTAGCTAGTATAGCTTGTTCTTTCCCTATACCAGAGACACTCTCCCTGAGATCTGGGGCTATGCCCAGAGCCTCAGGGTTCAAGAACTGTCTCTTGCCCTCACTCCTTCTCCATGAGCACTGATCACCAACACTGTCTCTGCTACTTGGGTAAGATGCACATTCCGGCAAAGTGCAGCATCTGTTGCTCGTTTCCATCACAACCATGTGAAACTTATGACCTTCACTTAAGGAAACACCTTATGAAGAAGGCAATGAGACCTCACTCTGATCCAGGCCACGGAGACACGCACGCATGCTGTACATTGGCTCCATCAGATGAGCAGTGCCCCCGACATAAGCTTAGAAGCAGAGTCTACAGATTCTAAGCCCAAGGACTCTTCCACGGCTTCCCGTAAGAGTAGGGGGCACTTTCATAGTTGCAAGGACAGGCCCCTGTCCAGGTGTGTCCATAAGATATCCCTCCCAAAGCCCATCCAGGCTGGGTGAGCCTTCGTTCGTGGATCCTATAGGTCCAGGATTTTGGAAGTCAAAATGTGCAAGAAAAAGGATCTGTCACTGGCTCTGGCTTTGAAACACAAGGACTGACATCGGTTGGTTCCGTCCAGAAGTGCTGGAACTAACTCTTCATTGATACCAGCCTTCCCTTTAGAGGACAACCCAACTACAATTTCCTGGTTCTGACCATTGAAATACCCAAAGTGCAGGACATACAGACACCTACACAATACCAGAGGATATATTCCTCCCTTACCCTCAGCCTCCTCTCTCCAGCCCAGTCCGCCAGAGGAAAATTGCTTTACAGGAGGACAGAACTGTTTTGGTGACACAAGAACCATCCCCTCTCTACCCCATGGGCAGGAGCATCCACCCTCATATACTGTCCACCTCACCAATGAGGAGAGAGCAGTTCTCAGACTCAGATGAGTCAGGCACCCCAGCCAGTCCATCTCCTCCTAGAGATCTGAGCCCTGATAGAGAGTCGAGGAGACCTGGATGTCATCCTCCCAGATATTACTTCCCCGGGGACCGCTGGTACCCAGTGCTGTGAGGTCTCCCCCATCTGATTGATCCCTCCTTTTGGTTTTATTGGAGCTCGTGGAAACTCTGTGGCAGAAACCCCAGATCCGTCCAGGAGTCTACAACACCTCTCCTCGGCACCCACCAGATCTGTCACAGTATGAGGAGGAGGTGGACACTGATTCGGATCCACAGGCATCAATGGGAATCTCATCCTAGCTCCAAATGAAGCTGTCACTCCATCCTCACTATCTCTGCTGGACGACCATAGGCATACCAGGAGCTACTGCAGAGGATAGCCAATGGCCTCCATATAACACTGGAGAAGATCCATGATTTCCAATACCATCTTCTGGATATTTTGTAGGCTGCAGGTCCAAGCAAGATGGCGCTATCATGGAGCCAGCGATAGTGGTCTGGCATACCTCCACCTCATGAGCCCCCATGCCTAAGAGGGCTGAGAGATACTATTTTGTCCCTGCCAAAGAAGCTGTATGTCTTTTCTCCCACCCAGCACCCAAATCCCTGGTGGTACAGGCAGCCACAAAGAGAGCAAGGTTACAACATCCCAACACTCCGGCTCACCAGGGCTCAAAGAGGTTGGACGTTTTGCAGGAAAAAAGATCTTTTCCCCTACAAGCCTACAACTCATATCGCGAACTGTCAGGCCTTGTTAGCAAAATATGATTTTAACAATTACTCCAGGCTGGCTGACTTTAAGGACAAGCTTCCCCCTGAGTACAGAGCCCAATTTCAGTCTTTGATAGAGGAAGGCAAGTTGTTGGCAAAGGCATTTCTTCTAGATGCAGTGGATACTGCATTCAGAGGCTTGGCCACTGGTATAGTTGTGAAGCATGAGTCTTGGCTTCACTCTTCAGGGCTCCCCAAGGAGGTTCAGAACGCCATACAGGTTCCGCCTTTTGACAGGCTAAATTTGTTTAATGGAGATCGGATGAGTCCCTACACTTGCTGAAAGACTTTCGGTCAACTCTACACTCCATGGGAATTTACACCCCAGCCCTGAGGAGACAACACCAGAGGCAAATGTATAGGCCAAGACCAACCTCTCCACAGACATTATACAACCCACATCCAGCCACATCCCCCGTAAACATCAGGCTTCAGAGACCTCAATTTTCAGCTACCATAAACTCTGCCTATTCTCAGCCACCAATTAAGGGCTACTTTTGACGCCTCAGTTGATATCCTTCACTGCTATAGATGCCACCTACCTTTACCCACTTTATCTTTGGGGGCCATCTCTCACTTTTCACCCACAATTGGGACTCTATCACAACTGAGGATTGGGTCCTAGAATTTGTCCACTAAGGATATTCCATAGAGTTTCTCTCTCTCCCACCCCACAAATCCCCTTCCTGATCCCCTTCAGGGACTACTCTCATGAAGTGATTCTTAAACAGGAGGCAGACTCCCCCCTTCAACAAGGGGCAATAGAATGAGTGCCATCTTAGTATCAAGAAAGTTCCTTTGGTTTCTAGTGGATCGGGAACGTTTCCAGTTCATAGTCCTTCCCTTAAGACTAGCAACAGCACCCAGAGTATTCATGAAGGTCTTCTCTGTGGTTGCAGCCCAAATGAGATGTCAGGGTACACAGTTTTCCCGTATCTTAACAATTGGCTCTTAGCAGGCGGCCCCAGCCAAGATGTCAGATCGGCGACTTTGTTCCTGCTCCATCTTCTAGCAGTGCTGGATATCTGTGCAAAGAAAGAAAAGTCTGTTTTATCACTCACACGGACAACAAAGTTTGTCAGAGCAGTCTCTATTTCAGCAAGAGCTTTCCTCCCCAGAGAAAGATTTCAGTTAATGAGCAATCTGATAGCACAGATTACCAAGGACTATGGTCAAAGTATGCCTTTCTCTTTTAGACACATGGTCTTGTGCACTTATGTGACACCATTCACCAGACTTCATCTACAATGCCTACAGGTCTGGCTTTGGTTGGTCTACTCACCAGATGAGGATCACACCAACACCAGAGTGACCATTCCCATCAGGATCATGGCCTGTCTTACCTGGTGGTTAAATCCAGAACAAGTGACAGTAGAAATCCCCTTCAGCGCTCCTGCCCCCAGTCCACTTTCCAACAGATTCATCCCTTATGGGTTAGAGTGCTCACATGAACAACCACACCGTAAAAGGTACCTGGACCCCACAAAAGGCCAGACTGCACATCAATCTACTGGAACTGAGGGCAGTCTGCTAAATCTGCTTATACATTTACTTCTATATCCAAGTAACATCAGACAACAGCAACATGGTCTTTTACATAAACAAACAGGGCAAAGCAAGATCTCTTCCTAGAAGCAGTCAGGCTTTGGACTGGTACATCAGAAACCACATCACCATCCAAGCCACATACCTTCCAAGTGCTCAAAACTCTTTAGCAGACAGACTGAGCAAACATTTCTCTGCAGACCCTGTGTGGGGAACACCTCAGTTGGGCTGCGAAGGGATCCCAATGGACAGGAAATTTCCACTGTACTGCTCCAGAGGAGCTATGAGTCACTCCCAGGGCAATGATCTCCTGTTGTCATGGCCAGAAGAACTTACATATGCCTTTCCTCCTATTCCCCTGCTACCACAGGTCTTGAGAAAGATCCATCACAACAGTGCCAGAGTTGTTCTTGTAGCACCTAATTGGCCCAGACAGTTTTGGTTCCCAGAACTTCTGAGAATGTCAGTCCCTCCTCCTATCAGGATCCACCCCTTTTCAGATCTCCTTACTCAGGAAGAAGGCAGAATCAGACCCTGCAATCCAGACCCACTCCACCTCATGGCCTGGTGTTTGTATGGGCATCAAAACTAGAACGTTTTTGCTCAGCACCCCTCAAAATAGGAATGCTACCTAACTAAATGGAGATGCTTCTCTATCTTGGCTCAGCATAATCAGCCTTCTCCCAGCTTCATAGATGTCCCAGTTGTTTTAGATTCTCCTGTTTTGTTTTGTTTTTTTAAAAAAAAACTCAGGTTTTTCCATTAGCTCACTGCAGGTTCATCTTGCAGCGATCAGTGTCTTCCTTCCTCCAGTAGATGGACATTCCATTTTCACTCACCCAATGACAGTGAGATTCATGAAAGGGCTAGTCAGGATTTTTCCACTAGTGTTCAAACTTACACCTCAGTGGGGCCACAATCTTGTCCTGTCTACGCTCACCAGACCTCCATGAGAACCCTTGGCAACATGCCCTATGTCAGAAGTTGGGAACCTTTGGCACGCGGCTCGCCAGGTTAAGCACCCTGGCGGGCCGGGCCAGTTTATTTACCTGCTGACGCGGCAGGTTCAGCCGATCGCGGCCTCCACTGGCCGTGGTTCGCTATCCCGGGCCAATGGGGGCGGCGGGAAGTGGGATTTTTAGTTGCTATTTCCTCAGCCAAAAGATCGCGGAAGATGGGAATCCTCATGGCAGACCCACTCTATACTGTTTCTCACAAGGAAAAAGGTCTCTTTTCACCACCACCCTAAATTCCTGCCCAGTTATTTCTGAATTCCATGTCAACCAGGCCATCCACTTATCTGTTTTCTTCCTGAAACTCCATGCCTCTGCTGAAGAGAGCAACCTTCATTCCCTTGATGTTGGACATGCCTTGGCATTCTACCTGAAAAGGACCAAACCTATCAGAAAATCACGAAGGCTATTTCTCGTCATAGCAGAAAAGTTGCAAGAACAAGCTCTATCCTCTCAGAGAATCTAAGTGGATTTCTGAGGGAATCATTGAGTTCTACCAATTAACTCCTATTCTTCCAACCGATGGGGTAAGGGCACAATCCATGAGAGCACAAGGTGCTGCTACAGCATCCCTGCAAGAAGTACCAATACTGGACATATGTAGAATGGCTACCTGGAGTTCCATTCACACATATACAAAACGTTTTGTACACTAGTTCAAGCGGATACAACAGTGGAAACTACAGTAATTCAAGCATCTTTTCTGCCAGGATCCTCGCACCCTCCTCAGTCTGAATACTGCTAGTCAGTCACCCATGTGTGGAACAAGCATAGGGACCAGCACTCGAAGAATTGGAGGTCACTTACCTGTAACTGGATGTTCTTTCAGATGTGTGGTCCATGTCTATATTCCCCTCCATCCCCTTTGCTTCGGATCCTACTGGATTCACAGTAAGAAGAACTGGACAGGCGTCAGCCCACGCTGCCTCTTATGCCCTGGGTCTGGAGCATAAGGAGAGCTGCTGCACATGTGTGAGCCAATGGACACTGTTTGTTAGAATTTATGGACTCAAGCGCATGATGTGCATGCACACCTACATGTGGAATACAGTTAGGGACCACAGATCTGCAAGAACTTGCACTTACAGTTAAGTAACCTCCATTTTTAAACTCGAATATCTTTGTTGGTAGACCAATGTTGATTGTAAAATGACCTCTTATAAGATAGATGTTTGTTTTTACCAGTTCTAGGTGAACTGGAAATTTTTTGAATTAAAATTTATGTATTCGAGGAGATGCTTTTTTTCCTTTGCAGGTGAAAGTAGAAGCCTCCTGGGATTCCACAGTCCATAACTGCCTTCAGCTCAGTAAGGGAACAGCAACAGATGAAAGAGTTTTCCTTATTGTGAGAGTGACAGTCCAGCTCAGCCACCCTGCAGAAATGCAGCTAGTGCTACGCAAACGTATCTGCGTTAATGTCTACGGGAGACAGGTACATCTTTTAAAACCCTCCAGTGAGTTTTAACTCCCTGTCAAAGTGATGAGAGACCTGCGGCAAAGAGCTTTTGACTTGCTTGACACCAGAGTTCAGTAATTCCTGGCCCCCAGTCCTGTGCTCAGACTCTTAGAATCATAGAATATCAGGGTTGGAAGGGACCTCAGGAGGTCATCTAGTCCAACCCCCTGCTCAAAGCAGGACCAATCCCCAACTAAATCATCCCAGCCAGGGCTTTGTCAAGCCGGGCCTTAAAAACCTCCAAGGAAGGAGATTCCACCACCTCCCTAGGTAACGCATTCCAGTGCTTCACCACCCTCCTAGTGAAATAGTGTTTCCTAATATCCAACCTAAACCTCCCCCACTGCAACTTGAGATCATTGCTCCTCGTTCTGTCATCTGCCACCACTGAGAACAGCCGAGCTCTTAGTCCGTGCCTCACTTCACTGCAGCATTTTAACACTGGTGTGCCCCTTGTTTTGGTGGATTTGATAGGTTACCAACATCAGGTTGCAGGGCTGCCCGGGGGGGGGAGGGGGCGGCGGCAGGGAGAAGTGGGGCAATTTGCCCAGGGGCCCCCATGAGAATATAGTATTCTATGGTATTGCAACTTTTTTTTAATGGAAGGGGCCCTCAAAATTGCTTTGTCCCAAGCCCCCTGAATCCTCTGGGTGGCCCTGTCTGGTTGAGATGGAGGTGCATATTTTTAAATGTTTTATGGGAGCTGTGTGTTTGTAATTCTGAGCCTGACAGGTGTCCCTTGAGGAAAAATGAAATTAACAGTGGCCTTCTAAAAAGAGTCTTTAAACAAACTCTTAGCCAGAAGCATCTAACAAAAAGAAAAGTGTCCAGTTCTCCTCTTGATGTAGTTTTTCTTTGGCTAGATACATTTGTTTGACATGTTGAAGTGGTCTGGGTCCATTTTGTAGAAGCTTTGAAAATACCAAAATAATTTATACATTAATCTTTAGTTCCTCTTCCTCACAAGTCCTGCTGGGGGCTAGACCTGGAGAATCAAGAAGGTGGGATGCTGCATTTCACCCATCCTCAGCAGCTTCAGCTCTGTACTTTGGTACACCGTCATAAAGATGCATTAGAAATAGCAACAACCAGCTGCTGTTTTGATTCCTCGTGTTTACTTGATACTGATTTGCTCTGTCCTGTGTGGCAATAACTAGAGCAGGGGTCAGCAACCTTTCAGAAGTGATGCGCTGAGTTTTCATATATTCACTCTAATTTAAGGTTTCGTGGGCCAGTAATACATGTTAACATTTTTAGAAGGTCTCGTTCTATAAGTCTATAATATATAACTAAACTGTTGTATGTAAAGTAGATAAGGTTTTTAAAATGTTTAAGAAGCTTTAAAATTAAATTTAAAATTAAATTAAAATGCAGAGCCCCCCCAGACCCGGCCAGGACCCAGGCAGTGCGAGTGCCACTGAAAATCAGCTCGCGTGCCGCCTTTGGCACGTGTGCCATAGGTTGTCTACCCCTGAACTAGAGGCTTCACGTTGCTAGTAGTCTGTGTGATAACTTCAGTGTCTTGGAAAATTATTTAATTTTTTTTTTCATAGCTTTTGTATGACGCTGCTAAATACTGGAGAGAATTTTTGTTTCAATATCAGTAGTATTAATCTGGTGAATAGTCTCTCTAATCCCAATCATTTTACATTGGCTAGAGTTTAGTAGGGGTTATCCTCATGGCCAGGAGCTCATGTTTTGTAGATTAGTGAAATTTGTCTAATTTGCCGATGTATCCTAAGTGAAAACTGAATTATGTTTTCCCCATCAGTAACGTTCACTACATCTGTTTCTGGATACTGACCTCTCTCCCAGTCTGAGACATTTAGGGGTATGCTAGCAGCAGTTGTGTACACGTTGCCGTCTATGGCTTCTCAGAACAAGAGTCCTACTTGATCTTTTATTTTCTCCATTTGACCTGTTCTGCCATGATGGAAGGTGCAGGGGGAGGAACAAATGGAAGGCAGGAGCTCGATGAATGGTCTCATTCAGGGAATGATCCCTGAAAATCTTCATTCCTTGATGAAGATGGTGGGAGCAGGGAGAATTCTGCTCAACGCTGCCCCAGAGGCAGAGTCAGAGTGAGGCCAGAAGGGGCATGGCCAAGCTCCAGGCAAAGCCCTGTGGACACAACTGAGCTGCTGACAGTATTTGGAGGAAGAGAGGCACAGCACTAGATGTCTGACTAGGTGTGAAGTCATTCCCAGAAAGGAAACAGTGAAGCAAATTTTCCATTACCTAGAACTGGGGGAAACCCATTTCACAGAAATCATTTGCAGGCTCCATTTATCATACAGATTGTATTGAGTCTCCAACCATGCCGATTTCAACCGCAAGCCGAGTCTATTTGCCAGCACAAAAATTCAGCCTTCTCACAAGGTTTTTTTAATCCCCAGTGATAACCTTTCCAGGCTGTTCAGCATCTTTCAGTGACTCATCTCTGCATTAATTCAAGAATCCAATTCTTAACCCTGCAACGGCACCAAGTCCGCATAAACAATGACAGTGCCCTCTTAAATCATTCTTCATAACGATCTCTCTGGTCAAGAATTTAATGTCTGTACATGTCAATATTCAAGAAAAGTCACCCTGGGCTCTCCAAAAAAAAAAAAAAAATCTAGAACCAGCCAATCCCTTGTTTTCTAGTTAAGAGGTCACCTTGCTGTGTAGAAAGATAATCCCCTTTTTACATCTGTAATGAAGACAAAAATAACTGATTTCGTCTTTATTTGGACTAAAGTCCTTTGAATGTTGCCTGCCTGCTTTGTCTGTTCTGTTATTTGCCATATACAAACATTTGCTTTTGTTGAAAATATTATTTTAAAACAGTTTTTTTTTTAAAACTGAAACAACCGTTTTTTTCTCTTTTCCTTCTTCCTCTATAGGGTTTTGCACAGAGCTTCCTGAGAAGAATGTCTCACCGAAGTTCCATTCCTGGCTGTGGAGTCACCTTTGAGATAGTCTCTAATATTCCAGAGGTGAATAACTAGGAATTGAAAATATCTGAAACTGTCAAAGGGTCACCAACTTCTTGAAATCTCACATCTGTTTGAATATTCATTGCCTATTGTTGCTACAGCTAATAACTAAGATTCCTAGAACAGAAAGAGATTAGACAAACTGGTTTTTTTCCATGTTGCGCATTTGGCAGCAATCTGCATTGTTTACCCTGTGCAGTCAGTTTTCCCTCCTTGTTTGTGTGGGTCTTTCATTCAGCAATGGGGAAGAGAAATATTGTAAGAAACCTTGTCCTGGGATCTGGGAACAGGTTTAGTACCTGACTACTTTTACTTTTTTTTTTTTTTTTTTAAATAGAATCTAAATTTCAAGTTGAGGCTGCCCCTTAATAAATAATGCCTTGCTTTAACCCTTCAAGCACTGAGCCTTGTCATGCTTTCCTTCATTGCCTCCACTCTTGCCTTCGTTCGGTCAAAACAGATACCCAGTAACAGCCTCCAAGAAAGCACTGCGAGAGACAGACACCTCTCACACCCGAAGTGTGTCTGAAGCTGTAGTCTCTGTTTTGTCAACTTTCTTCGTTTTATTTCCCTTCATATGATAGCTTAGTATGTTGTAGGGAGCAGGCAAAGACCCAAATGTGGCTGACTTTAGTGTTATAAAATATCTGAAGACAGACATTTTACTCCTGGGGGAATTCTGTGCACAATATAGAAAAATTCTGTATATTTTACTTGTCAAAATAACACAATATAATCATGCCAGTTTCAATTATTTTGGTAATTTATTTCAAAATACCGGTCAGCAAGTATGTCTGTAACAATACAGAAAACAAAAAAGATTAAGGAAATGTTTTTGACAAATAGATTCCTTACTAGGTATATTAGTACAGAACTTTGAGTAATAATTCATTTAAACTACAATACAGAACCGTATTTCCCACACCCCTCAGAAGCAGTGCGAAGGCTTGGGAGAGTCGGGGGGAATGGAGGAGCTGAGAGAGAGGGAAGTAATTGCTGGGAAAGAGCCTGGGAGTGAACCTGGAGGGTTGTGGGGTGTGGGTGGGAGAAGTATGGAACAGGTTTTTTGTGGGGGAGGGATTGTTAGGGAGTTGGGGAGCTTTTCCCATGCAGACCTGGGCTGACCTCAACACCTCTCATTTAATCAGGCACATGTGTCCCAGTCCCCGTTTGGCCTGCACCCCAACTTCCTCCTATACCCATGTGGCCCTGCACCCCCACTCAATGTTGTCACGCCACTAGCTCCTGTGTCCCCCCCCCATTTTGTCACCCCCCCCCCCCCCAATAGCTCTTCTGAACTCCAGTCTGTGTGATCACCACCACCCCACCCCCAGCAGCTCTGGGTGCCCTGCTCTGTCTCCCTCCCCCCATCCCATGCCTGCTCACCTGGCCCTGCAGGCAGGGCATTGTGAGGAAGGCAGCATCTGCCCCCTCCCTCTCCATGGCTGGCTGCTCCAGCATGTGAGCCAGCTGTCCTCTCTTCTGGCACCACATTAGCCCCTGGCGAGCAAAAGGTATAATTGAAGCCTGACCGCTCTTGTGGCTTCCCTTCACCTCCTCGAGTCCCCGTCAGAGTCAATTATTCTGCAGGGGGGAAAATATCTATGAGAGATGTTGATGCTGCGCTTGCGCAGTGGCGCATGACTAGCATTTACATTGCTTGATGGTGATATCTCCCCATTAAACTCTGCTGACAAGAAAAGAGAACCATAACCAGCGTTTACAGCTGAAGGGTTCGACTCGTCAAACACAACAGGAGCACTCATCTATGTAACTCATCTAGGGTTCGACTCGTCTATGCTGCAGGAGCTCCTAAAAAGTGTTTGTTGGGGATTCCTGCATGTGCTGCAGAAGTAGATTAATTTCTTATCTATTTAAGGGAGGATTCCATGTTGAATCAACATCATCCATTTTTTCAAAGCCTTCCTGTGGTCTGTACAGGAAAGAAATGTATTGTTTTTTGGTTGGTTGGCTGTATTTTCGGTGGTTGTTTTTTTTAATTGGAAATATTTCCTTTAAACTAGGCAGCCTTTCTTTCCTTCTTCCCAGGATGCTCAGGGAGCTGAGGAGCGGGAAGCGCTAGCAAGGATGGCCGCTAATGTTGAAAACGCAGCTTCCGCTGACTCAGAAGCCTATATTGAAAAGTACCTGCGGAGTGTGCTGGCAGTGGAGAACATTCTCACCCTGGATCGTCTTCGCCAGGTGTCTTTTTTTTTTTTTTCTCCAGTGCCAGAGTTGACAGCAATAAATATACTGACTGAGAACACTGTTGTGATAGAAATCTTTTTATAAGTGCATGCAATGACTTAATAAACAAGAGGGTCACTTCTGTATATGGCTCAGCTCTTCAGAGTGTTCTGTGACACACATCCAAGGAAGCAAGTGCAGGAAGCTCTTTAGTTACTCCTCCTAAATTGTATGCAATACAGATGAGATTGAAGGCTTGATATCAGTTTCACTGTCCATTCTGTGTTTTAAAACACACTGTGCACTGCCAGAATTGTATTTCAAAAAAGATAGTTTTGTGTGGAGTTGGCTTTAAAATTAAACCCAGCGTTTCAGAAAGCAAGTTTTCTGAAGTGATTAGCAAACCTTGTGTCATCTTGTAGGTGCTATGTGTTGGAGTAACCAAGCCTGTTCTCTCAATACGTGAGACATTGATTAGGTTAATCGTAAGTATTGTAACTTGATCTGTTTACCAGGAAAAACGCAGGAGAGGGACACATTTCTGGAAAATTGTATTTCTGGGTATAAGTTATACAAGGAAGAGATAAAGTCATCCAAAACAAATCTGAGCATGTGCTCGCCCCCTATAAATTAACAATAAAGCGTGCTGCACTCTTAAGTATTGAAAGCAAGTTCTCCGTCAAATATAATTACTGTAAAGGATTAAAATAAGAGCTCAGCTAGGAAAAGGAGTCTTACTGTTCACATCTGTTAGAGATATAGCCCTCTCATAGATACAGGGCTATAGATGCTCAGTGACCTTCTAAAGATTATATAAAATTCTAGCCTACCACTGAGCAAACAGTTACTAGTGGACCAAACTTGCCCACTCCCTGTAGACTTCCTACTATCGGCATACTATATGAGACATTAAAAATTAAATTATGAAGTCTCTTGCGTCTATGGTGCATTAGGGCTATATAGAAATATTTTCATGTACTGTATATGCAAAACTACACTTGGATCACGGTTTACATGCTTGTAAAGTGTTTCTTTGTCTTGACTGGTCTGCAGGAGGTTGCGGTGAAAGAGCAGTTAACGGGGAAAGGAAAACTTAACAGGAGGAGTCTGAGCTCTCCCAATGTCAATCGGGTAAGTATGCCCCAGTTGCATCAATCGATCCATAAGGAGGGCAGACCATACAACTGACAGGGCCCTAAGCTGTCCAGATGGAAGAATAAGACGATGAGTTGCCTCTGGTCTGATCCCCCAATTGCACCATTGGTGGTGGCGGAGATAAGCCAGCACGTGAATTCCTGAGCAGAGAGAAAATCCAGAAATTTCCATATCCTGATCACATAGGCTAGTGTTCTAAACATCCAGACTATGTAAAAATAGCCATGTGACGTGTACTTCTGTATACACTACTCTTTTTTGAAACACGGAAGGTTTTTCATCCACTTATCAAGTTAATACTTTGTGCTTACAACTCTTTTTGTCTGAAGATCTCAAGGCATGTTATAAATACTAATACTAATGAATTAAGCCTCATACATGCCTGAGTTGTAGAGATTATATTTTCTGTTTAACACATGAAGGAGATTTTGAGATTGACCAAGATCACACAGGAAATCTGCGGCAGAGCTAGGGATAGAACCTAAGGGTCCAATCAGTGGAAGTTCTGCCACAGACTTCAGTGGGGACAGCATTTCACCCTAAACCGCTTGACTCCCAGTTTTGTGCTATAACTGCAAGGCCATCTCTCCTTCTCTTATGTATTTTCAAGACACATTTATTAGAGGTACTTAACATTTTGCAGAAACTACTGTGTTTTTACTTTAACCATTTCAGATATCTGGAAGCCGTCAAGATTTAGGTCCCCCGTACAACCTTGGCAGTCAAAAGGTAAATATTTAAAGCAATTTGTGGCCTTTGAAGAGACGATTAGGGAGAATCTCCTCTTCCTTTTTGTGGTGTGTGGCCCCAGAATCAACCCCATCACTGACTATAAAAATATATCATTGGGACATGGTTCAAAAGTAATCTTGTTTAAAGATCAAAGAATTACTTTTGAGAGACGTCGCAAGGCCTAGATAGACGACAGGGCCTTCCCATGACCTGCACAGTTCGTGTGTGTGCGCGTAAATATATATGTATATGCATATGGAGAATAGAAGGTGAGAAAGGAATTTTAATGCATAATGCAATGGTGTGAAGAAATCGAGTTTTCATATACGGTCTAGTGTCGATAGTTAAATATCTGTTCCATGTAGGAAATGCTAAAACATCTGCAAGTAATGAATTGCTTATAGCCGCATCCATAGAAATGTCCCACAGTTTCTCATTAAAATACTGTACTTCATTTAAGCATTGAGAGAAAAATTCATTATCTGAATTTTCACTGTTTTTGTTTCCTCCTCCCTCCCCACCTTCCTCTCATGATATCCCACATTGCATGCTTCAGAATTCAAAGGTCCCAGCAGAGGTAACTAATGCATTAGGTCCACCTAATGAGTGAGATAAAATTATTATCCCACTATAGTTACTATATTGTTCTTACTTTAAATTCCTTTGCTTTAAAATATTTCTGCGTTGAAAATACAGCCATTATGTCTCATTTTCATAAGAACGGCCATACTGGTCTCTCTAGTGCCCAATGCCCAGTACTTCAGAGGGAATGATCCGAACATGACAATTATCGAGTGATCCATCCCCTGTCATCCACTCCCAGAGCATGGGGTTGCATCTCTGACCATCTTGATGGACCTATTCTCCATGAATTTATCTAGTTCTTTTTTGAACCTAGTTTTGGCCTTCACAGCATCTCCTGGCAACAAATTCCACAGTTTGACTGTGTGTTGTGCCTTTTGTTTCTTTTAAACCTGTCACCTATTAATTTCATTGGGTGACCCCTAGTTCTTGTGTTATGAGAAGGAATAAATAACACTCTCCATACCATTCATGATTTTATAGACCTCTGTCATATTCCTGCCTTAGTCATCTCTTTTCCAAGCTGAAAATTCCCAGTCTTTTTAATCTCTCCTCATACGGAAACTGTTCCGAACCCTTAATCATTTTTGTTGACCTTCTCTGTACCTTTTCCAATTCTAATCTATCTCTTTAGAGATGGGGTGACCAGAACTGTATGCAGTATTCATGGTGTGGGCATACCATGAATTTATATAGTGGCATTATGATATTTATTGTCTTATTATCTATCCCATTCCTAATGTTTCCTAACACTCTGTTTGACTGCCAATTCACAGTGAGCAATGTTTTCAAAGAACTATCCACAATGACTCCAAGATCTTTCTTGAGTGGTAACAGCTCATTTAGATCCAATCATTTTATATGTGTAGTTGGGATTATGTTTTCCAATGTGCTTTACTTTGCATTTATCAACATTATTTGTATGGGCCATTTTGTTGCCTAGTCACCCAGTTTTGTGAGATCCCTTTGTACAGTAACTGTTTGCTGCCTGTTTTGGGCTTAACTATCTTGAGTAATTGTGTATTGTCTGCAAATTTTGCCACCTCACTGTTTACCTGTTTTTCCAGATCATTTAAGAATACGTTGAACAGCACAAGTCCCAGGACAGATCTTTGGGGGACCCTGCCATTTATCTCTCTCCATTGTGAAAACTAACTTTTTATTCCTACCCTTTATTTCCTGTCTTTTAACCAGTTACTGATTTATGAGAGGATCTTCCCTCTTATCCCATGACTGCTTACTTTGCTTAAGAGTCTTTGGTGAGGGACTTTATCAAAGTCCTTCTGAAAAGTCCAAGTACACTATATCCGCTGGCTCACTCTTTTGCGCATGTTTGTTGACCCACCTCAAAGAATTCTGATAGATGGATGAGGCATGATTTCCCTTTACAAAAGCCATCTAGACTCTTCCCCAACAAATTATGTTCATCTGTGTGTTCGTGCTACACTGATGCCAATGAGTAACTCCATCGAAAACAACGGTGTTATATCAACATGAAACCGTTGTAACTGAGAGGAGACTGAGTCTGTTGGATGCATCTTTCTTTTTATGTTGTCACAAAGCTCCAGCTGTTCAGGTACAGCTGTTTCATAGTTTCGTAGAAATGTGTAATTTGTGGTGTGGTGAAGTGATCCACAGGCCTCTTCTTACTGGTTGAAACTAACTAGATGGACATGAAACAAGCAAATGTGTTACAATCCTGTAATGGCAGCTGGGCAGTGAATTAGAAGACATCACAGGTCTTTTCTACATCTAACCTCTGTGATTCTGTAAGGTTTCCATAGAATAGTCTTTCATTGTTAGTATCCAGGTGGCTCGCTCTCCCCCACCCTCACCCACTTTCACTGGGCTGGGGTAGGGGCTTGGGGTGCAGGAGGGGGTGAGGGCTCTGGGGTGAGGTCAGGGATGAGGGGTTTGAGGTGCAGGAGGGAGATCCAGGTTTTGGGGGTGGCGCTCGGGGCTGGGGTTTGTGTGTGAGGGCTCTGGGCTGCGGGGGCAGGCTCTGGGCTAGGCCTGGGGATCAGAGCTTTGGGATGCAGTGGGGCGCTCAGGGCTGGGGCAGGAGGTTGGGGTGCAGGAGGGGTCTCAGGGCAGGGGGTTGGGGCTCGGGGTTGGGATGCGGGCTTACCTGGGGCAGTTCTCGGTGAGGAGAGGGGGGGCTAAGGCAGGCTGCCTGCCTGTCCTGACACCGCGTTGCGCATGCCCCAGAAGCAGCCAGCAGATCCGCCGCTAGTAGGTGGGGGGACAAGAGGTTCCACATGCTGCTCTCGCCTGCCACAGTCACTGCCCCCCCCAGCTGGAGTGTGGAGCCAGTGCTTGGGGCGGGGTCAGTGTCTGGAGGCCCATGGCCCCCCACCTAGCAGCTGGACCTGCTGGCCGCTTCCGGGGCGCAGCGTGGAGCCAGGACAGGTAGGGGACTAGCCTGCCTTAGCACTGCTGACGGAACCTTAAATGGCCCAGTCAGTGGTGCTGACCGGAATGTGGGTAGTGACGTTTTTTAGAAATGCATTCAAAATTAGCTGTGCATACCGACATCGCAGGCATGCACAGATTTTTACAATGGGCGGCTTCTGAAGAGTTAACCCTCTATCGCCCCTTTGACCGAGACCTTTATTTAAAATCTGTTTAGGGGAATCACTTGTGGGCTTCATATTTTTTTAACGATGCATTATAGAATTAAACCATCCAGTCAGGATAGGGAGGAGGGAGACACTACTGTCCTAACATCAAAAGACAATAGTTACTCCAGCTTTATACCCTGATAACAGAGCTGCATTTGGTCCCATCTCTGTCTTTGAGTTATATCTGCTTGCTTTAGAGAGGACAAGCCAATTTTCTACTACAGAGTTGATATGGTTTTGGGGGAGAGAGAGGAATTCTATTATATCTTATACATCAATACAAGTGCCAGATGAGTTATGATTTTAGAATCTTTCACTGGTCATATAAGATACAGCTGGATTTTTAGATCCCAAGTCACTTGCAACGGCTGTTAACTCTGGGTGTTTTTTTTGTCTTGTAAATTGAGCAAATTGGATATGGAGTCAATGAGAGGGACCAAATATGGAGTCTGACCATATTACAGTCATTCCTCTGACTATAACCACACAGTGATAAAATTCTTTACAAGTAGGCCCTAAAATATGTTGTTAATGATATCCATTCTATCCTGGTCGTGTCTGTCTCCCTTTGAAATCTGTGGGAAGCTGCCACCTATGTTGTATCTCAAATGCGTGTGGGAAGGCAGGGCCACTTGAGCCTAAACCCCAGTTGGCACCAGTGATAGTTCTCTAGGTTGTATCAAAATAGATCAGTGCAAATTAGTGCACTCTCCTATTTATTACAGCAGACAGGGATAGGAATGGGGCTATGGTAATATTTAAAAACTGCGACTACTTTTTCGTAAAGTTCTTTCTGAAAGCCTTGGATAGATGAGATACTAAGGCTTTCGTTTCTGTGGTCTAGTGGCAGCATTTTAACAGCCTGCCAACTGGGGAAAAATAGTTGAGGCTGGTGAAGCCTAGAGAACACTTTTAGGAAATAACTCTCAATATCTGCTACAAGACTCCTGTGCACCTTGGGGCTGACTCCAAATAAGCTTCTTAGAATTCTTTCTGGAGGATAGAGTGCTACATTGTCGAGTACCAGACGAGAAGAAAGAAAGCAATGGGAAAATATTCCAGAAATCAGTGGAACATTTTAGAAACAACCCTGTATCAAAACATGGCAGGGAACGTGTGTTCTTCCAGTGGCCATTTTTGATTTGCTAAATTAAGTCAGTTGACCTTGGTGTTCAGTCATTTGGCAGTGACCATGTACTATGTACATGGAGCTACAGCTCCTTCAGACAAAGGATGTATCAGCACTTTCCCCTTCCCCTGCCATCCTTCTTGATGGAAACTAAAGTTTCACGGCCCTGAGTCTAACCAGTTGGCATTAGTTACAAATTTAGATGTTTCAGTCAATAAATGTACAAAACAAGTGAGAGCCATGTCTAATAAACATACATGAAACTTGGGAACTGCATCAAGTTAATATATAACATACTCTTGCATTTTTTCTGTCCACGGTACAAATCTCTAAATAGCTTTTGGTCACTGAACAAGTTTATATTCATATTGTATAGGTCTTTTCCCTTCCATTGACAGTTGAGCATTCTTTCCCCCCTCCTTTTACCTCTGTACTCTTTGGGGAATATTATTTGGTCCCTTGGGTTCTGTTATCCACTCTATACTGATCTGTTCTGTTGGCAATACACCTCTTAATTCTCTGACCATTAGAGTAGCTCCACCTGCCACTAGAATATCTCCTCTTGGATGGCTTGCTGGCTTCTCAAAGTCAATGGGTCATAGTCATCCTGATTAATCTTGCCTCGTGTCCAAAACTGGGGTATTCTTTCCTCTCTCTTCTTACACATGCTCACTGCTAGGAACTACTATTCTTCAAATACTTGTACATGTGGATGCCATTCTAGGAGCATGTGCCTCCCCACGATCCTGAAGGCATAAAGGATGGAATGGGCCCAAATGCCTCTCAGTTTCTTCTTATCACCTATGGCAGTGAGACAGAACTTGTCCACCTGCTACCCCTTAGCACTTTTCTGTTAGTTAGAAGCAGTTGAGTTCTTAACATTTCACTTTATTTAGCCCATTGGCAAAATAATAGAAATAGTGTTTTAGAAAATCTGAGACTCTTCAGTACTGAAGCATTGACCTTATAGCTGTGGCACAATTTCCAGGCTTTAAGTCCTGCTCTTCCTATGAGGCAGCAATGCCCCTGAATGATGGGCATTCTAAAGGCCTCTTTTGCCTTGGAGAAGACCCCATTCCTGACAAGTGCTCCATCTGTAAAACTTTCTCCAAATGGATCCAGAAAGCCTGAGTCACTTGGATGAAATTATTTCTATTGGAGCAATCAATGAAGGGCACTTTTGACTCAGAGAATCATGAGTTGAAAGATGATTCAGCTATTCATAAACTGCATTTGGCCAACGCTCTGATAAGCTATCCCTGGTACCTGTGTCTCCATAGCTACCAAAAGGCCTCATACCTTGTCTAGAGGTAGCAAATGATCAGTACAGACCTCCATGGGTCAGTCAGTTGCTCCTGCTGACTGGCAGAAATGAGCACTATTCTAAGACCCAAACATAGCATCAATCACCTTTCCTGGTACCATCAAAGCACAGTTCCTTCTTCAAAGCCTGACCTGCAACCTGGATCAGTTCTACTGCCTGATGCATGCGCTTTGGCACTGGCACCGTGGCAATTGAGTTCTGGCCTCAACCTTTCTATATTGGTACCAGCTACCTCATTACCATCTGCACTGATGATGTTCTCACTGGTGTGAGAGATGAGACCCTCACTGGCCTTGATCTCTATGGTACCCCTTTCCTCAGTACCGCCTTCTTCAGTACTGTCTGTATTTACAATTTCTAGAGACCTAGTTATCATGCCTGAACTAAAATATCCTCTTAACTAAATAAATTAGCCCCACCATCTCACATTAAATCATGATCTACTAGGGCCCAAGCAACCTCACTGGCATTCTTGAGGAAAATTTCTGTATCAGAAACATGCAGGGCTGCCAGTTAGAGGCTCAGTGCATGTTGTTATTTAGCACTCATTGTTACAGATGTTGGATCTGGTGTCCAGTTTGGTAAGGTGGTCCTGCAATCTTTATTTAAGTAGGACTCCAAGCTCCCACCTCCTTAGGGCGATAAATGCTAGCTGATCACCTAGGGTGGGATTTATGTGGACAAAAACTTGAAAAACAATGGTCACTTATGGTAACTGTGGATGTTTGAGATGTTGTATCCACGTGGATTCCACAACCTGTCCTCCTTTCCCACTACTGTGGAGTTTTTTAGCTTTGGGGTTCTGTATTGGCAAAGGAACTAAAGCAGTTGGGCCTGCTCCACCCTTTATGCCTTTGGGGGTGGAGGGCGCAAAAATCTGTGGTGAGCAGACATCGTACCAAAGTGCACATAGGGTGCATGCAAACTTAAATGGGATCCAAGTGAACAGAACTTCTCTAAGAACACTTACTGTACAGCAAGTCATTTTTCTTCTCCAACGTCTTCCTTCCTTTAGTGCAGGCCCTCTCTAGATCCTGCCACTTAATATCTCCACATTTCATCCCTATCTGCAATGCTAAAACACTAACCCGTTCTCTAATTACTTCTCTCCTTGACTGCTGGGTTTCTGCCATAATCCAGTTTCTTTTTCTTCCATCTCTCTTCCTTTCAGTGTATAGAACACAACAAGCAAGGCCATCTTCGTTTCTTGCTGATCTTATCTCCTGTCATACTACTTGAACCTATGCACTAGCTTTCCCTTCAGCCCAAAGATCAAGGCTGTCCACATCCATCTATTCTCATTATCTCCTGCTCTCCCTCTCTTTCATGCAAACTTCACTCTTGAATGCTACTTTAGAAGGCCACAAAGTCTTCCTAGATTTTTGGGTTAAAAGATGCCAGTATGATCATCTAGTCAGACCTATGCATTATGATAGAATTTCACTCAGTGATTCTTGCAATTAGCCCTCAGTGGTTGTAAGCGGACAAAGGAGTCTGCCAGTGTCAATGGGAGCTGATGATGCTCAGCCTCTTGTGAGATTGGGCATTCAATTCAACTGAAAACATTTTGGGGCATGGGTTCTATCCTTAGTTTTGCACATTCTGCGTACTGCGAAGCGTTGTATATGCTGGCATGCTGTACAAGTATGAGCAGACTCCTACTCTGCGCAATACTTTTGAAAATATAAACTTACTTTTCTTCTAGGGTCGATGGGAGAGCCAGCAAGATGTATCCCAAATTTCAACACATTCTGGTAGTGGGATGACCCCGTCTGATACATCTTTGTCAGGCTCTGCTCAGCAGAACCATTCTAATGATCCAGGTAACAGCTTTCCCAAAGCTAAATCGGCTGTGGGAAAAGTTTAGAGTGAAACATTCTATTTGGAACCCCCGGAGAAAAGGGGGCGGAGGTAGTCTCTCTGAATGTACAGTTGGAATTTTTTTTTTTAAAAGAATACCTATTGAGTTCTACCATTGTGCTCTGTACTGTGCAAACAGACACTGAGCATCAGTAAGAACTTGACATTCACTGTCCTGAGTATCTGCCCTAACCGTTGTCTTTCTTTACTTGGATATGGGGAAACTGCAGTTCTGCAAACCCTGGCGGCAGGGCCGGCTCCAGGCAGCAGCTTCTCAAGCAGGTGCTTGGGGCGGCCGCTCCGGAGAGGGGCTGCAGGTCCAGGTATTCGGCGGCAATTCGGCGGACGGTCCCTCACTCCGCCTGGGAGTGAAGGACCTCCCGCCGAATTGCCGCAGCAGATCGCGATCGCGGCTTTTTTTTTTTTTTTTTTTTGATTTTGGCTGCTTGGGGTGGCCAAAACCCTGGAGCCGGCCCTGCCTGGCTGGTATGCAAAGTGTTCAGTAGTGCCCACTGTTTGTGAAGACACTGTCCTTGCCTCCAGAAGCTTACATTCTTAAATAACAGACAAAGCAATTCAGACACATAGTAATATACCATATGTTATGCAAGTAAAATTGCAAAGGCTGCAAAGCTACCAATGTATTAGAAAATAACGAAGAAAGTGCAGATTGGGGCGAATATTTTGCATATAGAGCCCAATGTATAATGGAAGAGTGCAGTGATAAAGTTGTCTGTTTTTATGTACTGGTTATAACTGGTGTTTCTCAAGGGGGATGAGCAGAGTGATAGCAGTAGAGTAAAGGAACAGATGTGAGCTGGGAGAGCTGCATGACCCTGGTTATGTACCGATGCAGTCAAGATTACTTAATTCTAATCCATGTTGCTATTTCTAGGGTGTGATTTAGTAATCAAGTTTACCTTGTTAAAGTTTTGCACTTGCGTAGTAATATTTTATCATCTGTGTGGCTTGTTTCTGGATTTTTAAATTCTACTACTGCAATTCTTAAAGCATTTAGTGTTTCCAAATCCTTGTATGTATATTAAGTCTTGGCATCCTATGTAAGAGAGGGAGCTCTTATCCCTGTTTTACAGAAGGGCAAACTGAGCCTCAGAGAGTTTGTGACTTGCCCAAGATCACACATTAATTCAGTGGAAGAGCTGGAAATAGGAACAGGAGTCCTGACTACTAGTCCTTTGTTGTTCTGACCTCTAGTCAACTCCCTCCCTGGTGCTGATTACAACATTAGAAGGTTCATAGATTTTCTATTGTGAAAGAACTGCAGCTGTTGATCACACTTTTTAAAAAAAAACTTTGTTGACAGGACTCAGTAGCCTGGCTGCCTCCTACCTGAATCCAGTAAAATCCTTCGTGCCTCAGATGCCAAAGCTGCTTAAGTCTCTCTTTCCTGCTAGAGATGAGAAAAAGGGCAGGCAGACCTCTCCTCTTGCCCAGCAGGTAAAAAATACATACACATACACATACATACATACACCCACCCCCCAATATTGTTGAGCACTGTTATAATGACTTGCTGGCAGAAAGCTGTTTTGTATGTTGCTGCAGGGCAAACCAAGCTTTTAGTCATAGTAAAAGCTTATATGATACATTTCCCCTCCACAGTATCCAGAGATAGTGGAGCTGTTTTAACTTATTGATACTCTCAGCCCACTTGGCTTTTTTAAAGTGCCAAGTGCGCTACTAATGTGATTTATGGTAATACCACTTGCAGCAACAATAGTAAAATTTATGAAGTGCACTTAGTGTTGTTTGTCTATTGCCAAGTGGAAAATGTAATTCTATTTTTAATTCCTGATTTCATTTCCCATCACCCACCCTTTAGCACCTTTTCCCTCCGACTTGTGCAATGTACTTGGAGCAGTAGTTTTTATTTCTATCCCAGTCTATTCCACATGCCAGAGATGCACCTCATCTTTTTCATATGCTTGTAAGTCCCCACCTGTTCCAGATTCAGCCCTTGTGCTCCAGGTAGCCACCAATGCATAGTCAAATATCAGAAAACACTATCCTTTATTTTAGATAGAGACAGACTTGTTGAAAATGAGATCTTCAGCTTTACAGGCACTATCTTATTTTATATAAATAGCTGGAGTTGTTTAAAAAAAAAAAGCCTCTTCATTGTGTGTGACTCATGTAGTATGGGAGAATTTGCAGGAGTGAAAAGAATAGAGTTCTGTGTATTTATTTTAAACAAAAACCTGGAGCCAGATCTTCAGTTGTTATAAATCAGTGAAGCTCAGTTTGGCCTATGGTCTGTTAAGGTACTTCTGTAATGCAAAAAAAATAATCCCATGGTAGCGAGACTCAGAGCCCAGGTCTACAGACTCAGGCTCATGCTACAGCACTAAAAATAGCTGTGTAGACGTTCCGGCTCGGGTCCGAGACCCACCCTACTTACCGGGATTCAGAATCTGAGTTCCAGGCCGAGCAGGAATGTTTTCACGGCTATTTTAGCGCTGTAGCATGAAAACCACAAGACTGAGTCCATAGACTCAGGTTCTGAGATCCCTGATGCAGGGTTGGTTTGGTTTGTTTTGTTTTTTCAGTGTATACATACCCTGAAGTTGGAGGGCTCTGTTGTCCCCTCAGATTTGGTGCTTCAGGCGTACACTGTCAGGTAGCTTAGAACCCCAAATTTAGGTTCAGTTTGAAAATACGCATGGACAGGTAGTGAGGGTGTGTGAAAAGATGTATACTATAGAGACAAGGTGGGTGAGGTAATATCTTCTATTACCTCGCCCACCTTGTCTCTGTAATATCCTGGGACAGACACGGTTACAATGACACTGCGTACTCTCACTTTCAGAAATGTTTTCATGAATTTTGTTTAACTTCCATGAAAAGCTTTTTGTGGTAGGGATTCAAACATTCCTGAGAAATGGAAAATCAGAAAGTGAAATTAACCACATTCTTGTCTTTGTTCGAGCCTAGAGAAATACAGCAAGGAAGTGAAGAGCATAAACTGTGGAAAAATACATTAAAATATTAAATATTCTTTCTGTTTTAACAATCTTAGATGATATAAACACAGATAAGGATGTCTTTAAAAAATAACCTTTTTAATGAGAATGTTCCTTTAAGCAGTCACATTGCATAATGTGTCTTTTCTCCCTAAAATAATGAAAACAAAAAAAACCATAGTTTACTCCCAGTTTTTATCCTAATAATGATGTTTCCACCTGTACACTACCTTTCATCCAAGAGTGTTGAAGTGCTTTACAACAGCCGTGGCAAGGGGATAACCACTCTGATTTCACAAAAAGAAGAATAGGAGTACTTGTGGCACCTTAGAGACTAACAAATTACCTGGCTGTAAAATGGGGATAATAAAACTTGGAGGGCCACATTTTTAAAAGTATTTTAGGTGCCTAAAAATGTAAATAGGTGCCTAGTGAGATTTGTAAAGATGCCTAAGGGCTTGTATGCTCAGAGGCACTCAGGAACGTTAATCTGAATTAACTAAAGGTGTGTATTTTAAATGGGTTAAACTCCCTTAAATCCCTGTGTGGACAGTCTCATTCAGAATTAAAGATAAAATAGCTAAATTAAACTGAACTGAATTAAGGTCACTTTAATTCTCAATGAGAGCAGGGCCGGTTCCAGGCACCAGCTTAACAAGCAGGTGCTTGGGGCGGCCAAGGGAGAGGGGCGGCACCTGCGGCAATTTGGGGGCGGCAGGTCCCTCACTCCCTCTAGGAGCGAAGGACCTGCCGCTGCCGATCGCGGCTTTATTTTTTTTTCGCTTGGGGCGGCAGAAATGCTGGAGCTGGCCCTGAATGAGAGTGTATACACAGTTCAACGAAGCCACTTAAAATTCACACCTTTAATTAATTTGGATTAATTTTCGAGTGTGTCCCTGGTTAAACAAGCCTTAAGTGAATTGCCTGAAGTTGCACTGAATCAATGGCAGAGTCAGAATTAGATCTCAGAAGTCCCAGTTTCCTAACTCCTACTCAAGTTTCTTGTCTGCACTCCCCCCCACAGATCAAGATCAGTTGATTACATTATTTGTTTGAAGTCGTTTTTTTCAACTATAAAGCCAGCAGTTTAAAGAAGCTTTGCATTTAAATTATAGCAGAATAGAAGTGCTCAGATACCCCAGTGATGGGCGCAGCACAGGGACTTGAATGTGAGAGAATATTATTTCTGACTATTAAAAACAAATAAAATGCTAATGCATAAATAGGAATGTACAGAGTTTCTAACGTTTGGTTATATTGGAGAGCAACCTAAGGTTTTCCAAGACCATTGGATCAATATAATGAAATGAAACGATACAATTAATACAAGCTTAATGCTTTTAGTTTTCTTAATGTAACAAGTCAGCTGCATTACGAAGTCAGGTCACCTGCTGTCCAGAAGAAACATACCTATATTCTTCATTGCTCTGTCAGTAAATGAACTGAGCTTCCTAATCCCCACTGGGAACTGCCATACATAGAAGAAAAAGCAGTAATTGAAGTAGAACTATAGAGCTAGCTTCCCCCTGTATTGCACCAACGGATAAATATCAACTGTTGGAGTAAGACTTGTTTTTGAAAACGTAAATGATATTGTGACTCATGATCTGACTTGCTCTTCATTTGTAATGGGCCTGATATGAACATGGTCTCATGGGTTAAATGCAGGCTGAAGGAATGTAAACCAAAGGCATTAATGATAAATGGCAATGTATTGAGCAGGCGGTGCTACCGGGATCAGTGTGAGGTGTTCAGCTGTAAGCCTTTTTTAATCTGGCAGAGGCCAATGGTAAATTTGCTAACTCCTGCAGATGTTGTTGACGTGGGAGGTGTTGCACAGTCCACTGAATACTAAAACACAATAAAAAGGATATGGCCAGGGAAGAAAATTATACTGAACCTAGAAAAATACCAACTGGTGCAGTGGCAGGACAAAAGTCTGATGGCCAATGGCAAGGAAGATCATGGAAATGGTGTAATGCCAGCAGTGGTAGCAAATGGCCAACTAGAAAATACTGCTTCAAAAAAAAAAAAAAAAAGCAAAGTGAAATTCCGGTGGCACTTGCAAAGGAATTTCATCACTTAAAATGATGCATCTGAAGAAGTGAGGTTTTTTACCCACAAAAGCTTATGCCCAAATAAATCTGTTAATCTTTAAAGTGCCACCGGACTCCTTGTTGTTTTTGTGGATACAGACTAACACGGCTACCCCCTGATACATCACTTAAAAAGGAATTGATGGGCTTCTTTCTGGTACAGAGTGCACCTTGAATATTGCGTGCAGTGTATAGGGTGCCCCTTAGGTGCCGTATAAATACACAATTCTTATGATCAGAAAGCAATCAACAAATTGGAGGGAATTAGAGAAGAGCAACAAAAATGACTAAAAGGCTGGAGGGATTGATTTACGAGGGAAGAGTAAAGTATCTAAACCAGTTTAGCTTCACTGAAGGAAAAATAAAGGGTAAAGATCTGATATGTCTACAAGCATTTGAATGTAAATAATGAAGAGGGAGACTAGGAGAGTTCTGGGGGATATAAATAGAAGACAAGAGGTGAAATTAAGCAAAGGGAAACTTTAGAAATTTTTGTCGATACTAATTGAAAAGTGAGATCTATTAGACAATAGAGTCTAATAGATTCTGAAAGGAAGTGGAAGGCCTTATCTCAAAAATACATATCAGTCCACAGACATTAACAAGAAATTGCTTTCAATTACTTGGACATGTGACAGCTTGCACCTTTGTGACACAATATGCCAAGTTATGCCTTGATATTTCCTGGACTGGCTCAGGATGGTTTATACCCTGAACAAACACAACCTGAACAAGCTGGTGTCAGTCCCTTATCAAGTGTGAGACTCCCAACGGGTGGAAAGGCTTACACAATGTTTGTGCAGGTGTTCCATTCATCCAGGTCTTCCCGACCATGACCATAATGACAGATGCATCTCTGGTAGGTTGGGGAGTGCATTTAGGGATCCATACCATTCAGGGCATGGTTACACATCAACCTCCTGGATGTGAAGGCAGTAAGGAATGCCTGTATCCACTTCCAGCCATTAGTCAGCAACAGATCCACAAAAACCATGACAATGTAGCCTGCATGTTCTATATCAGCTGGCAGGGGGGATGAGATACTCTTCTTTGTGCTGAAGCAATGAGGCTATGGAACTGGTGTATAGCCAACCACATCCTAATTTCAGCAGCCTACTTCCTGGGCATACAAAACACTAAGGCCAATGACCTCAGCAGGCACTTCTTCCAGAACTACGAATGGGAGTTCAACTCCCGGATTCTCAATCACATTTTCGTGACGTAGGGAATTCCAAAAGTGGCTCTCTTTGCCACAGTTACGAACAGGAAGTGCAAACTATTTTGCTTGCAAGGGGGCTTGGGCCCTCACTCACTGGGAGATGCTTTCCTCATTCTTGGATGAGAGGCCTTCTGTATGCATTTCTTCCAATAGCCCTAAGATTGAAAGTGGTAAACAAGATCAAGCAAGACAAAGCCAAGATCATAGTAATAGTTCGAATATGGCCCAGACAACCCTGGTACTCTTCCTGGTGTGTCTAGCTATGAGTCTTTCCTCCATTTCCAATCTTCCCCCCTCCTCCTCCTCCAAGATACCAGTCAGACTCTCTGTCCCAACCTGGGAATTCTTCACCTCCGGGCTTGGTTAATGAATGGTTCGCAGGAATAGAGATTTCCTGTTCTGCAGAGGTATAGCAGATGTTATTAAATAGTAGGAAAAGATCTATGCATCATACTTATTTGCAGAAATGGAAAAAATTTCACCACTGGTGTGATCAGTGACATCTGTTGTCTGTTCATTCTTCACTTTGTGGTGCCCTGGAGTATCTCCTGGAATTAGTCAGAATTATCTATGAGTTCTGTCAGGGTTCGCTTGGTGGTTCTCACAGTCTTTTATTCCCCAATTGAGGGATTCTCAGTGTTTGCTCATTCACCATGACAAAATTCATTATGGGATTGGGGAATCTTTATCCTTACATTAGAGAACCCACTCCTGTATGGGATTTAAACTTCATACTCAAATGTCTTATGAAATCCCCTTTCAAATCTATTCCCTTCTTCACCTATCCATGAAAATGGCTTTCTTGGTGACCATCACTTCTGCTCGAAGAGTTGGGGAAATGGGATCTTTATTATTGGATCCTCTCTTTATAGTGTCCTTGAAAGGTGGTCTCATCACATTCACATCCTAAACTTCTACCTAAGGTATTGTTTGAATTTCATATCAATCAAGTCATCCATCTCCCAATTTTCTTCCTGAAACGGCACCAGAGCAGGGAGGATGCTGCCTTGCATACCCTAGGCATCAGGTGGGTGTTGGCCTTTTATTTGAGCAGAACCGGATCATCTCCAAGACTGTTTGTGTCAATAGCTGACAGGTCCAAATGTCCAACGTCTCCATGTAGAGACTTGCCAGATGGATTTCAGGGTGTATTATTTCTTCTTATGAATATGCCAGTTTACCTCTTCTTAGAGTATTAGCCCATTCCATGAGGTCTGTCTCTACCTCTCCGACATTGTTCCCATTGTTGAGATCTGCAAGGCTGCAACTTGGTCTTCAGTAAATACATTTTCCAAGTGCCACACAGTGGTTCATTCTTCCCGATCAAATGCTGTCTTTGGGAACTCAGTCTTCTCTTCAGTATTGGACTCGACTCTGAAGCTCCCTCTCCTGTTGAGGATACTGCTCTGAAGTCCGCTAAAGTGAAGCACCCTTAGGGACACTACTCAAAGGGGGAGAGGTTACTCACCCTGTGCAATAATTGGAGTTCTTCAAGATGAGTGTCCCTCCATTTTGTTTTGGAGTTTTCTCTAAAGGACACTTTGGTGGAGAAGGAATTGAGGGCAGTTTGCCTGTACAGCCCTATATGTCCTTGGTGCAGAACACCAGGGTGTGTAGTGCATGTGCGCAGGCCAAATGGCCACTACTACCAAAAATCTCCGATGAAAGGTGCATAATTGAGATGGAGCACCCATCTCAAACTCCAGTTACTGCACGAGGTGAGTACCTCTCCGTCGCCATGACTAAGCAGGCCTCAGAGAGTGGGTAAGTGTGTGTTCCCAAAGCTCAACATATTTTCTTTGGATGAAGCCATAATTTGAAAAGCTCTAATATTAATCTACAGCAAAACCATAAGGTTTTGAGTACTTGTTCTGAAAATTATCAAAAATTATCTCAACAGTAGATTCTTATTTCCTCAATATGCTTTTGCTTAAGTAGGCATCTGCCTTAAAGTAAGATATGTTTTTGTATGTGTTTCCTTAGAAAGATGGTCTCTTCCAGTTCCATTTTTTGTTTGTAATCAATTGCTGTCTGGGTTCTAGAAATGCAAAGACATTACTGTGAAGCTGGTGGCAGCTGACAAAATTGCTGTCTTTGACCTTCTGATGCAAGTTTAGTAACTAATCTGGAGAATAATGAACCGCAATTAATGAAATCTGCTCTCGTATTCAAGTGTGTTTCTCAGACAGCACATAAAATAATTGAAAGAACTTCCTGCTCTCTAATTAGTTAGATTGAATTAATTTGGCATAATAGGATTCTTCATGTAACTAGCAGATCAGCTTCCGATGAAGCTGTTTATATACCTAAAAGATTGGCTGCTGATGAAGCTGTTTATATACTTTAAAGTTAGAAAATACACATTCTCTCTGACTAATCTGGTGCCTTTAAATTAATTGCCAGTATTTTGTAAATTAAAAAGCAGCTATATTCTTTAACCATTTGTGATTATTTGACTCGCTCTTTACTTTCCATTGTTCATTCTTAAAACAAGTTAGTGATGCCACATGCAGAATTGATGGCTTTTTCCATTCTTATTGTTGATGGGGGAGAATTAATTATTTTAAACTCCACAAGTGTGGAGGAGGAAGGGGTGAGGGTTGCATCTTTCTAGTTTCTAGCTATATATATGTTTAATTATATTATGTGCATGCAGTTGAAGCCTTATTTCTTTATTAGCGTATTGTTGATTCCATAGTCTGAACCAGACAGATTATTCTTCACGCTGTGACCATTTTGGTCTCTCTGAACTGCTCATATAATGGCATTTTAAGTTATCATTGTGTGTTGGTATTTACAATGTATATATCAAAGTGCGGTCCATACCTTTTATCATCAAAGTGGCAAAAGCAGAGTCCTCAGACGAGTGTGAACTTATTCAACGCTTTTAAAATATTTCTGAAGACTCATTTCTTGCTCTCTCTAGATACTAATATGGGGGGCGGGCATAGAAATATCTGAGTGCCTAGGTGAATAGATTTTGTTAGCATATTGCTGAAATGAAACGTATTTTTGTGTCACTGCTCCCTTATAGAAGAATCTCTTGTCTGAGTTTCTGTATTCTAATGTCATAATTCATTGCTGTCTGGTTGTGTTCCAGAAATGCAGCGGTATGGCACAGGAGAGGAGGGCAGCTAACAAAATTGTTGTCTTTGACCTTCTGACACAGGTTTAGTAACTAATCTAGAAAATAATGAACTTCAATTAATGAAACCCACCCAGAGAGGCTTTCTTTGGCATACATACAATTATTTATGTAGTGCCATAGATGTGCATGATGCTTAGCATGATTAAAAGGAATTCTGTCCCCTAATCAAATATAAATAATTTGACATCAGAAAACCCCTTTTTAAACGTATGTCTAAAAGGCTTTTTTCAGGGTTTCTAATAATAATTTGTGTTCTTTAATCAGCACGGCTCAACAGATCCTTCATGGCCAACTGAGCTAATATGTATCTAATTCTTGTTGACTGAGTTGTTAAGGCTTCAGTTTCTTGCCTAATTCAGCTTCCAATATCATCCTTTTAAATACAGTTTTAATTAGAATGATTATTGTAAAGCTAATTTTTTAAAGCAAACGAGTGAAACTCAAAAAATCTGAAACTTTAAAAAATCTTGTTACAAATTTCCCTTTTAATCTTTCTGCTTGGAATTGGGAATGAAATAAATTAATTGCACAAGAAACAATGTATATTTAATTTTGCACTAAATACGTGGGGGTAGCTCATGAAAGTAAATCTTAGGTTCTCAAACTGACTAATTTACATGTAATGAAATTATTATTGCATGTTATACCCCAGTAAAGAATTTTGCAGTAGCTTTTTTGAAATGGCTGTGTGAATGTAATACTGTCAGACTGATAATCCTTGCCGCTGAAGTCCATCCCCATCTTGAGAGAAGGTGCAGCATAGGCAACAGCAATGGAAACTCCCTGATTAGTGCCCTCCTAGTGTGCTTTAACCATGACCTCAAGGGACAACCTCTAAATTGGAGGGTAATTCTAGGATCCCTGGCCCAATCAGTCCTTGCCCTCTCTTCTGATACAGTGAGTGGGCAAACAAGTGCCTATTATGGTGCAGGTTTTTGTGATATGATCACCTGCCTGCTGGGATCTGGTGTTCTCAGTCCAATTCATTTCACGTAGGTCTACAGACCTTGCAGAATCAAGCCCCAGATTAATAGTAAGAACTGGAGCACTCCAACCTCAGTCCAGCAAAGCACATAAGTATGTGTTTAACAGGTCTACTTGTGTGCTTAAAGTTAACTTCAGTGGGGCTAATCACATGCTTAAACCTAAGCATTTTAGGATTTAATCCAGTGATCTAGAGTTGAAAAGCTCTGTTTCTAATTACCAGTCCCCAAAGCCATCCTATCTCCTTTCAAACAACTTTTTAAAGAAGTGACTTAATATTTCTTTTTATCATTGTAAATCTCTTAATTGTTAGAATTCATCTGCTATTTAAATGTATGAACTAGAGAACTATTTAATAGGACACATATACTAGATTTTTCTAGGTCACAATATAGTGATTGGCTACCCAGCTGTGAAGTCTCCAAATATCCTATTTTTTATTTTTATTTATATTTTTAACATGAATAACTCTCTTTTTATAAAATCTAAACCAAATTGTGTTTAGCAACTCTTATTGTGAATCTATTACCGAACTGGGTGCTTTGACATTCTCTTTCAGTCCAGGTTTGTCAATTCATTGCAGATCATATGCCAGAAATTATCTCTATGAATCGACCAAGGACCAAATTCTGCCTCTCAGATGTATGTGCAGCCACTTTTTACTTCAGTGGGAACTATGCTTATGCATTTGAATACAGAATGTGGCGCTGGATACAGAGACCTAAATTTCATCAGTGCATGTCTTTTCACAAACACAAGTTATTATAACAAATTGCATTAGTACTTATTTCTCCCCCCACTAACTTGACCACAGTTCATAACAAATATTTGTTTTAATACCTTTACTACCCGACAAGAGTAAAAAGCATCTTACCTATCTGTTTCCTGTCAACAGCAAAGTTGGTTAAGTGCCACTTTTTATAATTGCTTTTTTGTTCCATACTTCTTTTAAAGTTGTCTGGCAAAGGTATCTTAAGAGTTTTTATGTGTGTCATGCTTTCAGGAGGAGAATGGTATTTTAGCAGTTGATGGGGAATGATTAAAGTATAACTGTTTTATTTCTTTTGTTGTTTGATAACAAGGCTTTTACATTTTATGGGTTTACATGCTGTAAGACTGACGGTTTTTGATAAAATACAGGAAAATGTGGGGTTTTCTGTTTTTTTTGAAGGCCAGGTGAATAATGCTAAAAATAAAGGAACTGGGAAATATCAAAATAAGAAAACTATTTAAGATCATTATGATCACTTCTATAGCATTTTTTTATCCATAGACCTCAAAGCACTTTCCAAAAGAGCATATTGTAACATCCATATTTTACAGATGGGGAAACTGAGGCAGAGGTTGTGACACATGAGGTCACTTCCAGAGTAGAGAATAGACTGCCTATCTGTTGGAACACACTGCCTCTCCAAGACCCTAAATCACTAGCAATACTTGTGTAAACTTATAATTATAACTCTCAGTGGTAAGCACTACGCTCTAGTAAATACTTGAAAGGTTGAGCCAGGAATGAGGAGGGAAAAATGATGCCATTCTCCCTAGCTGCTCCTGCTTGTGATGCCACTCATAGTAGATTGTAAGGAGTAGAGATGTTAAATATGATTACTAATCTTCTGGTGGGTTCCCCAGATTTGGCTTCCCCCTCAGAGAGGTTCAGATGCAGACAGTCTCCAGCAGAGGGAGGAGCAGTTGCCATTAAAGCCAGGGAGGGGGCTACCTGGCTTCACACCAATCAGACCAGGCCCTGCTGTTGTGGAGGAGACTAAGCTTGGTTGGGGGTGAGGAGGGTTAGGTGCCCTGCTGGGCTCTGCCAGATTGGGTCCTCCTTGGTGAGGCTCAGATGACTTCCTGGGCTTTACTCCATGGCCTTTTAGTTCCAGGGATCAGGTTGGTGGGTGGAGAGGTGATACTCTCCTAAATGCCACCTGATTTATGACGCCAAAATGAGCCATTGCTCACCAGAAAAACTGCAGATCTTATGCATAATTTAAAGATAGTCCCTTTCCTTTTTAATATGCTTTGATCAGAAATGAAATAGTTAACAATGACAACAATTAAATAATCATTACTTCAAAGAGATGAATGGGAGCAGTTCTCACTTCTTCGAATGATGATCCCTATTGTATTCCACTGAGGGTTTACATATGTGCACCATGCGTTCAGAGCTGGAGATTTTTCAAGTAGTAGTCTCCACTGGTCAACACATGTATCCTTGCCTCGCCTCATGGTTTCGTTCAAGATGATAAAGGGCAGGACAGACCAACCACGTCGCCAGTTCCTTCTCACCGCCTCATGATCCAGATTAAAACTATCACTGTCCTCTTGTGTGTGACACACCTTTTAAAAAGAGTTTAGTTGTACAGTATATAGTTTTAGTAGTCCTATGCTATTTTACTGTTTTAGTAGTTATTTGGAGTAGAGTTAGGACTTTGGGGGAATTGTTTCTGGGTAAACACCCAACACACATACACGTGGTTACTGGACTATGCCGAAGATCCTAGGCTTTAAAATCTGTGCCTCCTGCCCGTGTTCCTCTTTGGTGAGCAATAAACATCAATGCTGCTTAGGCTGCTTGGGAGAAGCCCACATTTCATCCTGGTGAAGTATCTGCCAGTCCTTCCCTAGCCATACCTGAGAAGAGTGGGCTCTCTGCCTCAAGAAGCATCTCATGGAAGTCACCATAAAACATCATTTGGACTGAGGCTGAGGAACTCCTCTGTACATCGCCTGATACAGCCAGGATTAACGCTGCTGGCTATGGAGACGGAGTCTGGCTCTGTCAGTACCACCACTATGGACCCCATGTCGGGGCCTAGTCTGGAGGTAAGGAAGCATGCACATAAACATGGCAGTAAGTCTTCCTCCAAACCAAAGAAATGGGATGTTTTTTCCACAAGCACCAGCCATGGGGAAGCAGCGCACTCAGAGATGCATAAACGTGACAAGAATCCGCACAAACCAGCAGATCTGTTAGTACCAGGTACCGAGCCCAACACACCGTCAATGTCGGCCCCCCCTTAAGGTACGGGATCCGCCCACTCCGGGAAAGTCCACCACTCTGGTGCCAGTTCCCACTGTAGAAAGAGTACCATTAAGGCCAGGGAAATCGGGAAGAGCTCCGGAGCCCCAGAAACTGTTTGCTGTGGGAGAGCCAAGATCTCCATGCCTTCTGCTACCATCCACCTCTAGGGAGGCCAGATCTCCCATCCAGGACTTGCCGCAGTCAAGACACCCTTCACTGCGTCCTCCAATAGTCTACATCAGGGGTGGCCAAACTTTTTGCCCTGAGGGCCACATCTGGGTATGGAAGTTGTATGGTGGGCCATGAATGCTCAAGAAATTGGGAGTTGGGGTTCAGGTGGGGGTGCGGGCTCTGGGGTGGGGCCAAAAATTAGGAGTTCAGGATGCAGGAGGGGGCTCCAGGCTGGGGTAGGAGGTAGGGTGAGGGCTCTGGCTGTGGGGGTGGGCTCTGGGGTGGGGTTGGGTATGAGGGGTTGGGAGTGCAGGAGGGATCTCCAGTCTGGGACTGAGGGGTTCGGAGGGTGGGAGGGGGATCAGGGCTGGGGCAGGGTGCAGGCTCTGGGCAGTGCTTACCTCAGGCAGCTCCTATGCGGAGGCGCAGCCAGGCGGCTCTGCGCACTGTGCTGTCCCTGCAGCTCCCATTGCCCTCGGTTCCCAGCCAATGGGAGCTACAGGGGCGGCACTTGGGGCAAGGGCAGCGTGCGGAGCCCCCTGGCTGCCCATATGTGTAGGAGCCGGAGGGAGGACATGCCGCTGCCTCCAGGAGCCGCACGGAGTCACGGCACGCACAGAGTGGGGCAAACCCCGACCCCGTTCCCTGGCTGGAACGCCGGAGCGGGTGCTCGAGGGCCGGATTAAAACATCAGACAGGTCAGATGCAGCCCCCGGGCCACAGTTTGCCCACCCCGGTCTACTGCTTCCACTGGCTTCAATAGTACTATTGATGGAACCAGTGTCTGAATTTTCCTATTCAGGGGATTCGGATGAAGTGCAGGGGCTGCCCATCCCTTACCACCACTAAGAGTACCCGAAGAGGCCATCCACATCGTGACAATATCCTCCACTCCAACCACAGAGAAGCCACTGGTTTCCTATGCTCTGGGGCCCACTGCAGCACCCTCCAAATCTGTCATGCTGGCCCTCTTTCTGGACTCTGGCCCCAATACCCACCCTCAGAACTCACCCATTCTGTAAGGGAGACTTTTCCTCTCTCCCTGTCTAGAGCACCCTCAAGTAGACGCTCCGAGCCAATCATGGAGGAGGAACGACTGAATCCGGTTCCAGCGGCACAGCTGGAGCAGAACGGTTTTTGTCGTTCTCACCAGATGCTGCAGAGACTTAGTCTTCCCTCTCACCCCAGATGACTTTCAGCAATTCCAAGATCTCCTGCGGAGGGTGGTGGGTGAACTTCACATCCCCTTGGAGGAGGTACAAGACACACAACATCAACTCCTGCACATCCTTCCCTCATCAGTACCAGGTTGCTCTGCCAGTCAACAATGCCATCCTCCAACCAGCTCAAACAATTTGGCATACTCCGGCCACATGTGCACCTACCCCCAAAGGGGCAGAAAAGAAATACTATGTACCAGCTAAGGGGTCTGAGTTTCTTTTTTCACTCCACACCCCCATTCCCTTGTGGTACAGGCTGCGACGGAGTGGTCCAAACAGCAGCTTCCACACTCCACTCCAGCGGATTGGACCTTCTGGGATACAGATCTTCTCAGCTAGCCTCCAGTTCAGGATTTTGAATGATCAAGCATTGCTTGCCATATACAACTTCCTGAACTACAGCAAACTGGAGGAGTTTGCTGAAAAACTACCTCAACAAGATGGGGTCCAGTTCCAGTCAATTTTGGAGGAAGGCATACTGGTGGCAAGGACAGTGCTTCAATCAGCTGTAGACAAGGCAGACACTTCCTCGTGCTCGATGGCTATGAGCATTGTCATGCGGAGGGAATCGTGGCTTAATTCCTCTGGTTTGCCCAGGAGGTACAAAATACCATTGAGGACCTCCCTTTTGATGAATCCCATCTTTTTAATCAGAAAACGGATAAAATAAATAAATAAATTAATAGAGATATCCTATCTCCTAGAACTGACCTTGAAAGGTCATTGAGTCCAGCCCCCTGCCTTCACTAGCAGGACCAAGTACTGATTTTGCCCTAGATGGCCCCCTCAAGGATTGAACTCCCAACCCTGGGTTTAGCAGGCCAATGCTCAAACCACTGAGCTATCCAAGCATTTCTCCCTTCCATCTGTTCTCATTATGTTCTTATGTAGGACAATGCTCTTGGAGCATTTAGAGCACTGGATGAGGTACGGGCCACCCAATACCCCAAGAGAACCTACTTCAATACAGAAATAAAATCCCCTCTGACCACGAACCTCTAGTTGTCACCTACCACCCCACTCTGGAACCCATATGGGGTATCATCAAACAAGTACAACCCACACTCAGTGGGGACCCCATTCTGAAATAAATTTTTCCTGAACCCCTCTTCTGGCCTTCAAACAACCTCCCAACCTCTCCAAGCTCATCATCAGAAGCACGCTCCCCACAGACCAGGACACGCCAAGTCAAAGCAGCACCAGACCCTGCCAGAACAACAGATGCAAAACCTTGCAGACCATATCTCCACTGCTACAATGATCAACACCCCCCACAATACATGTTTCAAGATCAGGGCGGGCTCCAGGGTTTTTGCCACCCCAAGCGGTGGGGAAAAAAAAAAGAAAAGGTCGCGATCGGCGGCACCTCCACCTCGCCGCTTTCTTCTTTGGCGGCAATTTGGTGGCAGGTCCTTCCGAGGGACTTGCCGCCGAAGAGCCCGACGTGCCGCCCCTCTCCATTGGCCGCCCCAAACACCTGCTTGCTGAGCTGGTGCCTGGAGCCGGCCCTGTTCAAGATCCATGGGTCCTGCACATGCCTATCACCACACGTGGTGTACCTCATTCAGTGCACTAAATGCCCCCAATAGCAACTATGTGGGGGAAACCAAACAATTACTATGCTCTCAAATGAACTCACAGGAAAATAAGAGACAAACACCTCATCTCCTGTAGATGAACACTTTTCACAAAGTGATTACTCTGTATCTGACCTTATGAGTCCTCATCCTCAAAGGAAACCTGTGCAACACTTTCAGAAGATGAACCTGGGAGCTTAAATTTATTACTCTGCTGGACAGTACAAGTCATGGACTAAACAGACACTGGATTTATGGCTTATTACAATAATCTGTAACCCATTAACAATCCCCCGCCCTCCCTCCCCCTGCCAAACTTGATCCCCCCCACCCTACTTTCCTCCCTATGACTGGAGGGATGTTAACATCACCTTGAATGGACCCTTGAAATGTGTGTTAACTACTTATGTTAAACAATCTGTTCAAAACTTGTATTTAGCAGTGACATTGTTAGTTTCCCAGACCTGAAGGAGAGGTCTGTGTAAGCTGGAAAGCCTCTCTCTCTCTCCCCCCAACAGAAGTTGGTCCAATAAAAGAGAGAACCTCACCCACTTTGCACATATTTTTCAGTTTAACATCCTGCATGTTGTAAGTTACGGTGCCTCTTTTCAAAAGGAACTTCTGTAGATGTTTCTTACAGACTGAGATAGAGCGCACAGTGTTGAAAATCTTGTAAGACTCACGTTGTAGACGGGGAGAACATTTTGGCAGGGGACATAGGTTGAAATCTCTGTTGAATTTTGGCCACTTCTAATAGTGAATCTGCCTGCTTGTTCAGTGATGTCAGCTGAAGTAGCATAGGCATCTCCTCTTCCTTTTACTTCCAACCTTGATCTGTTCAGTGGTCAGTCTGGCAGAGAAACAGCTGTTCTGTGGCCACACCACAACAATCTTTTTTATTTACACTTTAAAACCTTACCCTATATAGTTCACGCTGTTGCGTGTGTGTGGAAATGCAGGGACGTTCTCATTACCTGGGTTAAGACAACATTCATTTGTCCCCTCGTGGTATAGTGGGGGTCAGCAGAGCCCAATTTAAAAAAAAGCAAAGCTCCGTTTGTCTGTCACTAAAGACCATTTGTTATCCCAGAATTTTCAATACATATTTTAAAGGTTTCCCTCTTCAGTTAAACCAGTTCAGCAATATTTAATCCTATAAGTGAATAATGCTGTTTTTCCCCCCCTCTCCTGCAGCCTGTCCCACGAATTATGGTTCAGTCTGCCAGCATTGATGCCAGTGCTACAAAGTTAAAACAGGTAGGCACACTACATTGTCCACAATATCTTGTAGCTGGAAACCAATGGAAACAGCAGCAGTGTTGTATGCAAACGCTACTGCTGGCATCATTACGTCAAACCTCTTCCATTTTTATTGTTGCTTCGCTGAGACAATTAACTGTAATGTAGGTTGGAATGGGTTTTTTATGTCCCGCTAAATTCTCCTCTTATATTGCTTGTTACACTTTTATATTTGAAAACCTTGCTAATCATATGATTGCACTAGCAGGTAAGTTTAGCTGCCTACTGCTTTAAAAGGCAAATTGCTGGGCCGGGGTGCTTTCTATAAACAGAATGTATCCCTTATTCTGAACGTTTAATTTGATTCTCAGTTTTACATTTCATTCTAATTCATGATATCAACATGAAAAAGACTAGCACTAACCTGCAGAGAAAACACTCTTATGATCTCCCACAGTTCAGCAGAATTTCAATCTTACGAGTAGCAGATCAGTTTTCTCCTATTGTGCTTATATTGTCTTAACAAAATGTGTGTTAAAGCTTATGTAAAAAGGAAAACCCAAGGAAAGGATAGAGTGTCTAAATCTACAGTACACCACCCTTCCCCATAAAAGAGCTAAAAATATATTTTAATTGACCATAACGTTTTCAGAAACTTTTCTGTAGTACATTTCACTCAGCAGTAGAAGGCTAGCCTTTGATTCTGACGCGCCAGTAATTCAATCAAATTCTGCTTTCTCTAAATGCCACTTATGTTTCCTTTAGAACAGTCTCCTCAAGGGAGAGTGAAAGTCCCATCACTTGGGACACTTAAAACTAGATTGGGCAAAGCACTAGAAAATATCTTGAAAAGAAACAAAAAGAAAAAAGATGGGTGAGACAATGTCATGGGTCTCTAGATTATGAAAGGAATTTAAAAAAAATCTTGGCTTTCAGATTGAAAAAGAAATTAATTTGTTCACAGAAAGCTACTTGCTACGCTCAGTCAGCATATGGCTTATGAAATCTTTCGTTGGAACTCCCCCTTCCCCATGGCACACCTTGATGGATGATTGATGGATCATGTCTATCACAACATGTGGTACACCTTATCCAGTGCGCTAAATGCCCTAATAGCAACTATGTGGGTGAAACCAGACAATTGTTATGCTCTTGAATGAACTCACACAGGAAAATGATAAAAGGCAAAAACAACACATCACCTGTGGTGAACGCTTGGATCACTCTATAGCTGACCTATCAGCCCTCATCCTGAAAGGAAACCTGCAAAACACTTTCAAAAGAGGAGCTTAAATTCATTACTCTGCTAGATAGTACAAATCATGGACTGAACAGAGACACTGTATTTAGGGCTTATTAGAAAAATCTGTAATCCAGTAACCCTCTCTTTTTGTCCTGTGACTGCAGAGGTATTATCGGGCCACTGTACCTTGAATAGTCCCTTACAACATGTGCTAACTACTTACGTTAAACAATGTGTTTCACTTTGTATTTTGCTGTGATGCTGGGAGTACCTGTCCCAGACCTGAAGAAGAGCTTTGTTGGCTCCAGAGCTTGTCTCTCACCAACAGAAGTTGGTCTAATAAAAGATATTACATCACCCACTTTGTCTCTCTAAATCTGAAAATTCAAGGTAACTTTCCACTCCAATGGATACTAATTTAGAACAGAAAACAAAAATAAACACTGGTGAGTTAGTAAACAGAATATGTGCAAGTTTGCCTTCCTCGTGCCCCCCCCCCAGAAAAAGATTTAAAGACATCCTAATCTTTTAGAGTACATTTGCTGGCAAAAGATATTGATCCATCCTATATAGTAAACTGTACAGCCAAGAAATACATCACTAAAATGGGCTGTTAATCTCGGTGGTGCAGTTAATTTCATACTCGGAAAGTATGTGGTGGTGGCAGTATTGAGAGGGGAATGGCATTTGGAAACGGGGATATAAATGACAGTTTACTTAGAAATGCATGATTTATCAATCCTGAGTTAAGCCAAATAACTGTAAGAGACTTATAGATCATGGCTGTTTCACATTTCAAATAAATCCTGACGTTCAAAAGGCAAATGACCATTCCTGTGATATAAATAATTTTTCAGTAAATATTGGGGAACGTATTTCTTTTGCTGGACACTATTTTTTTATTAATGGAAGAAATGCACTGATAATCCCACCAGGTTTGTAAAGATGGCTATAAATCAACAAGCACCAGTCCAGCTCTGCAAATGTGCAGGGATTTGGATAAACCAGAGGTTTAGATAGTTTCAGAAGGCCATATGTCAGCATTATCAGCCCAGATGTTTTGAATACCATAACCCATACTTGTCATCTTTTCAGATTAACCAAGAAGGGGGGAAAGAACCATTTGAAATGGCCAGGCAAGCTACAGAGGCAGAAAAGAACCAAGAAAAGATGCCCAAAGTGCCTTCACAGCAGCACACCGCAGACATTCAGGCACAGGACTCCCAAGAGGGCCCTCCAAGTCCCCTGAGTGAAGCCTCAAGTGGTTACTTTTCTCACAGTGTTTCAACAGCAACTCTGTCTGAAGCGCTCACTGCATGGAATGAAGTGATTGTTCAGACAGGTGGCCAAACGTCTGCAGTGAGCAACATCTCCCCACCCACCCCAGCTGTTCAGGTAACTTCTGCTACTGACATTTCAATGCAGACAGAGTGCACTTCAGAGGGCTACCCTGCTGTTAAAAGAGATAATCAAGCTGCTTCTGACCTCAGCACTGCCCATGAGAGACCTAAGGACAGCAGCAACGTGAATGGTAATGAGCATCTAAAGTCCAAGTCCTTTGTCTCCCCTGTGACTCAGAGTGAAGAACGAGATGTTGCCTCTGTAGCCATTGATGCGAAAAGCTACGTTTCTACCTCCATCCCAAAGAAGGAGCTGCTGACCAAACCACTAATGGCTTCAACAACTGGAGAGTCAGTGGGACAAGCTGCCAGGAAAAAGGACCACACAAAGCCCGCCTCTACTTCAGAATTGAGAGCTTCCAAACCACAGCTTCAGCCTGACCTCTTGTCCCAGCCCAGCGCTACAGCCTCTCCATTCAAAATCCAAAAAGTCAGGACATCTGAGCTCAAATCTTTTACATGCATGCTGGGGGGAGAGTCTGGGTGCTCTTCAAGCCCAGAGGAAGAGGAGAGAGAAAAGAACCGGGTGACTGCACAAGGGTTGAGCCATAATGGTGCGGAGACAGCTGATGAAAAACTGGAAGCGGCTTCTGATTCTGAAGATGCCAATGAAATCCCAGAATGGCTAAAAGAGGGAGAGTATGTCACTGTTGGCACAAATAAGACAGGCACAATTAGATATGTTGGCCCAACTGACTTTCAAGAGGGAACATGGGTTGGTGTGGAACTCGATTTGCCTTCAGGTAAGATATGCTCTGTGGCAGGTTGCAATGTGATAAATACTAAACAGCTTTGGATATCTATTCATAACAGGCAGATTACATATGACACCTGGGAGGACTCATGATCGGGGGAAATGTTTTAGGCTATGTAGATTAGATATTCAAGAAAAAAAATCTCACCTTGATTACTGGAATCTCCCTCAGTCTGTCTCTCACTAACATGTGTCTGCCCAGTGTGCCCCTGCCAATGTAGACCGTCTCTGATCTCACCGCATAGCCCCCTCTCCTCAATAATGTATTGGTTTCTTGTGTCCTGATGAATCATTCAAACTGCTAATCCTCACCTTCCCCTGCAAAGCCCAATACTAACAATCTACAAGTATATAAATGTATAAACCTCAAGGAAAGAGGAATTTCCTAGGGAGGACCAGAGTGAGTGCAACAGGAGTCATGGAATGCAAAGGAGGAAAGGAAAATTTGGACTAAATAGAAGTTGAGATGTACATTAAACTGTTGGATAATCTCTCCCAAGCTGTTTAAAACTGGACCACAAAAGCACACAAGGGGTGTGTGTGTGTATATGTGTATATATATATATATATATAAAAAGCATGGAGTAATCATGCACCGAGCACCAGGGAATAGACTCGATCATTTAATGGGGGAAGAGGAGGAGTGTTCAATTTCCAATCTGAAAAGTGCCGATCAGTCAGGAGTAGCAACATCAGACCTCCAAAGATGCTGCTGGTGATGCAAGCTTCTCTGTGAAGAGGAAAAGATGCTGCTCCTGCTGGAGGCCTGTTAATATGTGTAGGTCTCAAGCAGTTCTCAGTGTGTTGAGGATATGGATATGGTGGCCCCAGCATGAGTGGTCTGAAAAAAATGAGATAAAGGTACAAGATAGGGGATTGGCGGGCAGAACATTCTATGCTAAGGCCCCAAACCTTTAGAATTTGCTTCCTCCTCAGCGCCATAACAGCCCAAGTTTATTAGCCTTCAAGGTGCACCTTTTTTCCTTTGCCCAAGAGGAGATGGATGTTGACTAGGGTGAGTGATGCTGATCTAGTCTATCTAGGTATTAAAAGGGGTCAATATTTTTTGTCATTGGGTTAACTTGATCTGGGAGAATTGACAACCATGTTTGTTTAATCTAATTTTTTAACATTTACTAAGGGCACCGCATGGGTGCTCTTTTTATAGATTGTAAACATACAAATGAACGTGTAGAATTGGTGTTACCAATAAGCCACCTCCACCTCTGTCCTATTTGATCTCCCCTGGCAAATTTCACACTTTCATCTTTTGCCAGTCATGGGAATAGTGGACCCCTCACCATGCCTTTGTCCACGAAGAGTGGAGTATCTAGGTTCCAGAACTTTACCCTCCAAGTGGTTGCCTTGGTGCCTTTCTCCTATGAGACTAGACTGGGTGACGCTGCCCTCTCTCATCTCACAAGACACACAGCAGGTCTTTCAATAAAACAATGCTTATTAAAAAGAAGAGGATTCCAAATAAAGTATTTGTCTCAACATACCTGGATTTATGCTTGGTAAAAACTAAACAGATACAGTGTTCTCGGCTTAAGTTTTACAGAAAAGACACCCACAGCTTACGTGTCCCAAAGAGCAATCTGTGGTTCTGACTTCTGTCAAAGGTCCAGCCCCAACTGTCAGTTATAAGAGTCCATGTGCCCCCGTTTATAAGCCTCTTTTTTCCAGCTTCAATACCACATGCTAGGGAGTTAACTTGCTTCCCCTGCTCCCAATCAGTCTCTCATCTCCTTGAAGCTCTTGTACATTACTTCACACATGGCTGATGATTGTCTGCCAGACTGTCAGGGGAAAAGATTGTTTTGATTGCCCTATCCCCTATATGTGGGGGAAATTTCATCTCATGTCTCCCATCTGTTGGAGTATAGTTTATTTCTAAAGTAAATTCACCTCTCTGTTATAAAATTTAATTTAAGAAATAGGAACAGAGGTTCGTATCTTGTCACAGTAAACTGTGGATTGAGCAGAATGCTGTATCCTCCACCTCATGGGATTTCAGCACCCACCATACGTACCCACCAGTGGCCAAGTGATCTGGCACTAGAGTGCTTAGGATGAGGGGAAACTGTCAAGACAAAAGGGTGAAGCATGTGCTATGAAAGGATGCTTCTGATGATCCATGATAGTTCTTGGCAAATGGAACCTCTTGGATAATAGTAATTGTCCAGGTTTCTGGAACAGAGCATTTTGGAGCTGCATTGCAATACCCTGTGTAGTGGACAGATTGCAATGGAGAGGGTGGATATGGCACTGGCAATAATAAAATCAAATAGCCTGATGTTTAGAGGTGCTAAGGTATGGTACCTACAGCTTCCTTTGACTTCCGTCTATCACGGAGTCTGAAAATCAGGCCACAATAGATACGTTAGATGATGGAGGGTAGAAAAAGGCTAATGGGCCCATTCAGTTCCATACTGATTATCTCCAGAAAATTGCTACCCGGCATTCATTTCTACCTGATTTCAGGAGTTTAGTGTGTTGGCTTATAACTCAGTTTTATTGGGTGTGCCATGAACTGAAGGTCAATTTATGGAATCCTTTCTGATCACTGCTATAATGACCTACAGATGACTCCAGTGATTCTCTAAAATGAGGGGTAGTCATAAGTAAATATGTGCACGAGGGCGAAATTCCTTTTGTAGCATCTTTCTTTTTCTTGTTAAAGGTAAGAATGATGGCTCCATTGGAGGAAGGCAGTACTTCAAATGCAACCCAGGCTATGGGCTCCTTGTGAAACCAAACAGAGTGGGAAAAGCCACCGGAGCAGCAAGACGGCGGAGTGCTGGGCTTAGGTTGCAAGGGGGAGCTACGCCCGAGAACCGGAAAAGCAACACTTTCTCAGGCTCCGCCTCCAGCCTGACATCACTGACAGCCCTAGCCAAAATGGAAGGATCTGCTCTCCAACCCGAGAAGATCCAGAAGAACGCAGAGAACAGGAAATCTTGGGCTAACTGAACGAGGCTTTCAGGCCCCACAAGCTGGTTCGAAAATAGCTTGTGAAGCTGTCACCGAAGTGGATGTGCTTGCAACGTTAAACCAACCTGGTAAACTTAGCTCTGGCAAACACTAAAGAAGGAGTTTTTCTCTACTTTTGATGCTGATATGTTATATCTTTGCCTTGTCATGGTGATGGATCTGTGTGTTTAGGCTCCTGACACAAATTGGGACACTTCATTGTGTGGCTTATTTCAAATAGTGAAGGTTGTGGGAGGGAGTTTAATGGTGCTGCTTTTAAGTCATTCACAGAATGAACTGCCAGATCAGTGATTCAAAGTATTCTATGAGTTTCCAGCAGCTGCGAAAAATTAACTGGAGCGATTTCCCAATCCACAACATCTATACTTCCTTAAACATGGATGGCAGTTCTGTAAACATCAAAATACAGCATGCAAGGCTCCATCCTTTTGGAAAAGCTGTGTCTGTATCAGGCAATAATGAGAAACGGATACAGTTGTAAAAAAGAAAGAAGTTATATTGCGAAGGAAACAGAACAAAAATAATCAACTTGGTTACATGACCTGGAACCAGTGCCTATCTTGAATAATGTTCGTGTCTTTCTACTCTTATTGAAATCAATGGTTTGATTGATTTCCCTATCAGTGGCTTTTGATCCCTGTTTTTTAAAGGCATATTCAAATTTAGTTAACCCACTAAATAGAATGTAGTTATTATTTTAACAGGACATAGAATCTGTTCACCTTCCTTTCCTCCCTGGACCCAGGGGAATATTGCTCTCGTTGTTTCTTTAGTTTGTCTTCAGGATTTTTGCAAAGATATCAGCGTTCTCTAAAGTGCTACAGTATTTATAACAGCTTTTTCCAGTTCTGTCTGTACTGCCTGTTGGTGACGTACTCACAAAGAAAGATGTGGGCACCATGCACAACCTTCACTGGCATTTGCATTTTACCAGATTTCGTAAAGTGAAAGCTTGTTGTTCCCCTACTGAATGATCCAGTTGTATTTATTTTTATTTATTGTTTTAAAAAATATGAAATACTTGCGCTTCACAATCGCCCACTGCCTGTCATTGCACATAGGCGCTCTATTTAGCGTCATACTGAATAGCCTCCCTGCCTAGCCAGCAAAACCCTCTTGAGATTGCTCCTAAAATCACTTTATTGGAACGGTTGCACATTCTTCCTCAAAACTAACATTTTTCTGGAGGGTGGGAGAACTGGGCTGGCTTTTGTTGTTTTTAAACTTGATTTTATCTTTGGTGACCTTCGCTAGTTTTTAATTTCCTGTGGCATATATAGATATTTTCTAACAAATTACGTAAAGAAAAAAGTAAGACTTAATTGTACAGTATATACAGAGCTTCTTATACTTTGTTTAGTAAACAGTGAGGGACTAGAAATTTTGAGCAATAGATGTTTATAATCTATGTGAGGAACATTCAGGATGCTAAATTAATGGTTAAAACTTAATATGTATCCAGCCTCTCTCATGCTGCACAGATGTGTCTAAGTGCCTTAGCCATCTGGTTCAGGTATCCAAGGGAAACATACATTGTCATCAAAGTAAACTTTAAAGGAGGTAGGGATGCTTAGTGCAGGAGATAATTATGCTGATTGACTGTAATTAATATCAATTTATGCAGAAGGAATAAAAATTAAAATAGAAACTAATCAGTAGTTGGAATAAAATTTGGAATGGGTCAGAATACAGCATTCTAAATGCTTCCAAGCATTAGTACATTCCTATCAGCATTGTATAGTTCTGCTCTTTTCTAAGTTTTTTGTAAAGGAATTTAAATGTACAGGCAGATTTTTAAGATTTTCATAAATGTACAACTTTTTTCTTCCCCTGCACAAAGCTGCAACACGGGTTGTCAGAGAGGGGTTTGCCACCCACTAGACTAGTGTTGGAAAGCTTTTTCTATGTCTCTCCTTTCAAGCCTGAAAACATGGGGAAATTAGCAACGAAGACTGGAGAAGCTAAATCCTGAATTTAATTTTAGGAATAACTGTTTTTCATAAGCACATGACCTGCAACAATAACATAATTTATTTTATTAATCAGTTTTATAATACTCTGCAATGAGATAGTACACTCTAACCAATGTAACTTCTCATAATACTGCCTGGCATTATAAAACTCTCTAAAATCATTTTTTCCAAATGAGCTTCACTTTTATTCTTCCAATATGGGTACAGATGGCTGGCTACCGTGAAGCATCTTCTTGATTTAGCTTTTATTAATCTCATCATTTCATTTATTGAATTGGGAAAATCCTAATTTGTCCTTTTTATTGGTCCCTTATTTGGAGCATACAGTGTTGTGAATGGTAGAGCCATGTTTTCTATTAACCCTCTATTAATTCCCTTTTCTCTTGCCCCATCATATATTACCGACACGGTCTGTCTCTGTGAAGATTTTATATGTTAAATGATTGATCTTCATAGATTTGATCCAGTGCTTTCACTAGTATTTGGGGACCAAGCAAAGGGAAGCTGGGTGAATATTTCATTATTTATTTTACCTAGTATGCATTCCTTTTTGGCCACGTTCACATTGTGATTCTGATTGTGTAAACACTTTAGCTTGTGAGTGACATTACTGAAGTGTTTGAAGGATCAAGATCTGGGGTAGAAACTCTGCCACCCACTAGAGCTTTGGCCTGGTAACCCTAACCTGTATGAACAGGATATTTTTCCTAATCGTGTTACAAAACTATGCTACAAAATATCAGTAGGGTTATACAATAGCAGAAATTGTGCTAGTACAGTGTGCTTTAAACATAGCTGTTGATAGCATATATTCAGCCTACTTTGGACAAGGCCTTACACCAGTTTTAGGAAGGCCCAGAGAGCTCTCCTCAACAGTTCATCTTGAATAAGGAAGCTGTGTTTTAGTGACAGAACTCTCAGACTTCAGTAGATGGTTAGGATGAAATTCTGGCTCCATTGAAGTCAATAGTCTAATATCCATTGACTTCAGTGGACCCAGGATTTCACCCATTGATTTTTTTGTATATAGATAGATATAGATCTATCTTCACCACACTGATGTTTGAATTGTTCAATTCCACTCCAGTCCCTACCCCCCAATAATTTATTCCAGATGAACTTTTTCCTACCCAGATCATTTTCATTTTACAACTGCTGGTTATAAGCTCTTTAAAAAAAAAAAAAAAAAAAAAAAATCAAGGAGAGGATCTTACCAGAAGCTCTCAAACTCCATTATCCTCCTCCTGTTGACATTCCTCAAGCAGACTTTGTCCTAATGTTAGTTCCTAAATCTCATTATAGTTTTTTACTCAAAGGAGTTTGAGGTCAGTGCTCTGTCCACCCTCACGTTGGCCAAGCATACCCTAAAAAAATCATGAAAGCAATAAAAAAAACCTTATTAAATTGTGCTGGAACAATTCGTAGTTGAGGCTGGTTGCATTAAATAACTTTATGCACATTTTTCGCAAGACTTTCATGCACTTTACACAGGAAAAAAGGTATGGCTCCTGCATTAAACATCTGTAGCAAATATTTGCTGTAATGTCTCTGCTACATTTTTAAGTTTTCTTTTTAAGTTCAGTAGGTCTGTTTTGAATGATTCTGGGTTTCTAGAAATCGTAAAGCATATTTAAGATTTCAGAGAGAATAGAAAATGTAATGGTCTAAATGTGTGGTAACCACTAGATAAATCCTTTTATTTGCACATGGTACAATGTTTTATGCGGTTGAAATGTGTTGTTTTTGTCCCAGTTCAGCCATAAGAATCCTTGTGTTTTTTAAAACAAAGCCAAGACTTTCTACTGTGTTATTTAGAAGATATCAGAGCTCAGCTGTCCCATGGTGTCTTGACCTTTTCCTTGTTGAAATATCACCTTCGGCTTCTTGAGCGCCTTGATTCACACTAATTGTAATACATGTTCTGTTAGTGGGAAAGTGAATGAAGATAAGTTTGTGTTCAGTAGTGTAGCCACAGAGTCCTTAAGAGCAGGTAGAATTTGTCAGTGACTCAGAACTGGGTTGAATCCCATTCTATACCTGCTGCTCATCAGGAAACAAATGCACTCAGTCGCTGACTTTAAAATGTTCATCATCTTTTTCTTTTGTGTTCTGTATGAATCATAGAATCATAGAATATCAGAGTTGGAAGGGACCACAAGAGGTCATCTAGTCCAACCCCCTGCTCAAAGCAGGACCAATTCCCAGCTAAGGTTATTCAATCAAGAATCCAGCTTGGGTTATTACATATCAGACAGGCAAATTTATATGAAATTAAAACTTTCTGTGTGATGGGTTCATTGGGGGCTGGGAAAAGCTTCCATGGGATCTTGTGTTGCCATTACACTGGTACTGTTAGTTCTTTGCACAAAATATATATTTAAACAGTGCCTTATCTTTACGTCAGACTTTACCCAATCCAATGGAGGGGACTAGTTTTATACTAGCCTGAAGCATTTGTGTGTAGCTTTTCAGTAATTTAAAATGATAGTTTAAAGTAAATGTGTAGGTGATTCACACTATAGGATTCAAACGGCTTGATCAGCTGTGATTACAAACAACAAGTGTCTTGCTCCATTCTGTTTTTTCCTTATTCATCTTTTTGTTCTCTAAACTTCCGCTCCTACTACATGCATTTGGTTGTGCTGTCCACCTTGCTCAAACCCACACACCCCACCAAAGAAAACCTCAGATATCATTAATGACTGACTTAAATACAAGCTGATTGGAGCCAGTGACACACATACAACTTCCTTCTGTGCTTTGGGGGTGACTTTGACGCTAGCAGCTACCCACTCCTAATTTCTCACTTGTAGAGTCACTGAGTCTGATTCTAGCAGCTGCTACCTGTTCAGACCACAAAATCATTGAGAGGTTCTGATTTGAGTCTGGTGCTGGATCATCCAACACTGCGTGCCAGTTGGGTCTCTGACATCACAGCCATGCACCAACTTCCACTGATGCATAGCTGAGATCTCCTCTCTAAGGCCATGTCTATACTAGGAACACTTTGCCTGAATAAGTATACTGGTCTGCTGTCTTGGCAAAGTGCTCCTAGCGTGGACAAAGCTTATACTGGCAAAACTACACATCTGCTCTCCCTGAGCAGAACAAGCTATACTAGCATGAGCACAGAATTGGCAGTGTAACTACATCTATACTAAGGGCTTTTGCCAGCACAGCTATGTTGATCGAGGGTCAACATAACTAGACTTCTGCTATTGTAGCCATCACCTAAGAGTACTCCCTGCACCCATCATGTTAAACAGATGAAGAAAATATACTGGGGTAAACTGGATCGCTGAGACAGGTAAGGGGGAGAGGGAGTTGAAGCACCTGTGGGAAGTGAAAAGAGATTGGGATGTTGGAGGAGGTGTGTTAAGTGTAAGGGTATGTCTACTGTACCTGCCAGATCGGCGGGCAGCGATCAATCCAGCGGGGGTTGATTTATCGCGTCTAGTCTAGACGCGATAAATCAACCCCCAAGCACTCTCCTATTGACTCCTGTACTCCACCGCCGCGAGTGGTGCAGGCAGAGTCGACGGGGGAGTGGCAGCAGTCAACTCACCAAGGTGAAGACACCGCAGTGAGTAGATCTAAGTACGTCGACTTCAGCTACATTATTCGCGTAACTTAGATCTATTCTTTCTCTCGCCGCGTCCCCCCCCCCCGTGTAGACGAAGCCTAAGCCACTCACTTCCTTTCCTCCTTCCCCCACAAGTGCCAACTGCTCTTTCAGCCTCTAGGCCTTGTGACTAAAGTTGCTGTCAACTCCCATCCTATTCTGGCTTAAGACTCCATTAGTACCTGTTTAAATATTCCAAATCTAGCTCTTATAATGAAGTGGATGAAAGTGGCTGTTGGGCCACAAACTGCTGAAAGGGCAGGGATGGAGAGGGCTCCCCATGACTAGGGGAAACCTGGAAAAAATACTATAAATATCCAAAGAGTAGGGAAAGTTCATTTTACAGCCACTTCCCCACTATTTTCTCTTATCCTTTGATTGGTGGCATTTTTTTTTCCTTAATAGAATACATTGTATGACACCCCTTCCCACTGCTGACTTTTAAGGAGTTAACACATGCATCTTACTCTCAGCAATAACGGTTAGGTTATGAATTAGTGGGCTACTGCTACACTTCAAGGGTGGCTGACGACCTTCTGCCTTCAGTAGGGTTTCAGTCCTGTCCTTCCAACACACTCAAGGCATGTGCCAGTAGCTGACTAATGTAAACCATGGTGTGGCTTGTTACAGTCAAAGTACCTTTTGCTTTATCATCAACACTAACCTTTGAAATGTCTTGGGAGAGCCTTTTGAAATTTGTCTTTGTTGATTTTTGTAAATGCAGTGTGTCTGTATATAAAGAGTGGCTATTTAGACTGTTGATTAAGTGTTGATCGATATACTTTAAATGAGCTGAAATCCAAAGATACTTTGTAATGAACTGTAAAGTTTTTAATTTTGTTGTATAATACTAAATGACTGTAATGTTGTATCACACATGCAATGCGACCTGCAGTATCTAAATAAACACCTCTAGAGCTGAGAAGTCTCTGATGTATTTTTGGAAGCACCATCAAAGAGTTTGAAAGCCACAAATCTAGAATTTATTTAGCTATTTAGATTTATACACATCAATTAAAAAGGAGAACACCTATTCCTTCCTCTAGGTGCATCTTTGAACTTCTTATCGCTACATATTTTAGAATTGCCAAGATATCAGCTATTTTCAGACCACCTTATAAATGTTAAACCTGGCAAAACCTAATGACAGTATAAGGTCCATTTTACAGATGGGAAAACTGAGAGACTGAAAGCCTGATTCTGCAAAGCTGATGTTTTAAGTGCTTTCCTGAATTGGGCCATTAAGTGACCTATGTAAGTTAACAGATCAAGTGAATGAACAAAGATGAGATGCACTGTCAAAATGTCAGCTCTCACCCATGATGCCAGCCTCCATCACCACTTGTTAAATTTTCAAACAACCACCTTCGTGCTTGGGAGAACTCCCAGTAAACATTCACAAAGCTACCGCTTTGTCCTTCTTCAGTTCCCACCTTAAAACTCTCCTTTGCCATGATGCCTACAAAAAGCTTGACAGACGTTAAAATGCTGGTGTGCTGATAGGCAGTGATCTATCATGCTCACCAGTAATGTTTCCTTGTACTCCCCTGTCTCTGTCTCCATCTACTGTCTTATACTTAGATTGTGAACTCTTTGGAGCAGGAACTGTCTTTGTTCTGTGTTTGTAGACAATGGTGTCCTGGCCCATGAGTAGAGCTCTTAGGTGCTGTTGCAATACAAATAATGGAACTCAGAAATTATCACTCCAAGTCCCCCGGATTTAACCCCTAGACACGGGGCTTAATCCACAAAGCGATTTAGGCACCTAACTGCCACTTTAGATGCTTAAATGCAACATTTAGGCACTACTGAGATCCTCAAAAAACCCACTCAGCCACTGCCTAACCTGGTAGGCAACTAAAATCCCAAGCCACCTAAGTGTGGGTGGACATGTGCAAAAAGTGCCTACGTCTTGATGCTGCTAAACTACATGTTTAGCTTGCCTAATCATGGCAGGATTCTCAAATTAGGCATCCCTTGCCTATCCCACCTATGGGCCCCAGCAGGAGCAGGCCGTGTACAAAAGAGAGCTGGGGGCAATCAGGTCGGTATTATTGGGCGTGGGGGGGAATCAGACTATCCCATGGCTGAGGGGTTAGGGCCTCACTTGGGAGATGGGAGACCCGAGTTCAAGTCGCTGCTCCAAATCAGGCAGAGGGGGGATTTGAAAACAGGTCTCCTAAGTTCATAGATTCCAAAGCCAAAAGGGACCCCAGTGATTATCCAGTCTGACCTCCTGTATGTCACGGGCCATGTTCCCATAACTACTGGGATATTGGCTATAATGGGGTGGGCATCTCTGCTTTTTCTTGAGAAAGGGCTGACCTGGTTTAGGCGCTTAACTCCGAGAGAGTTCCTGGCTGAGAATCCCAAGGAGCGACAGGCACCTCCCTCTGGCCCAGAGTTGTTAGCTGCATAAGCCACACCCCTCTCCTCCACATTTCTTATTGGCTAGGCCAGTAGCTCTCAACCAGGGGGTACACAGAGGTCTTCCAGGGGGTACATCAAGTCATTAGATATTTGCCTGGTTTTACAACCAGCTACATAAAAAGCACTAGCGAAGTCAGTACAAACTAAAATTTCACACAGCTGATGACTTGTTTATACTGCTCTATATACTCTACACCGAAGTGAAAGGACAATACTTTTATTCCAATTGATTTATTTTATAATTACATGGTAACAATTAAAAAGTCAGCAATTTTTCAGTAACCGTGTACTGTGGCATTTGTGTTGGATTTTTATGTCTGATGTTGGAAGCAAGTCGTTTTTAAGTGAGATGAAACTTGGGGGTACGCAAGACAAATCAGGCTCCTGAAAGAGGTACAGTCGTCTGGAATGGTTGAGAGCCACTGCGTTAAGCAGCTCCCTACACAGCATGCTGGCTTCTGTGAATCCCCTTCTTGCATGCCTGTCTTTCCCTGTACGTTGTATAGGGAGCCTGGACAACGAACTCAGGGTTGTGTATTCCACTGGGCGGTAGGGTGCCTAAAGGTTACATATGGCAATGATTAAATGTATCCTCTCCCAAAGGGGCTGTGTGCATTTGGAAATATCTCCTAGTTCACAGCAGAAATCGCCTGCCATTAAGTGCCTTTTAACAGAAAACTAAAGAGAATAAATAAGAAAATTGTTTCAGAATTTTTGGAGACTGTTCAGGTTGCATCGGGCGTAACCCTGGGTTAAATGGCAGAGATGTCCTCAAACCAAGCCGTTAAATAAAACCAGTCGGTCTGTGCTGCTTACACACCCTAACGCTAACGAGCTTGTTAGGAGGGATGTTTGAATCTGAAAATACAGAACTGCAGAAATGCTAGGGTGCCTCAGAGTAATGGAAGTCACAGCAAAGTATAAGGAGTGATGATCCTATTTCACTCGGTGGACCACCGAAGCAATGAGCAATTCCAATCTTGGACGCTAAAATTACCCCTGTTCTGTACAGAGTGTTCTACTTGGAAATGGAGTCCAGGCAAACAGACAAGACAGCTGGGATATTAAGGTGCAGGACTGTTTCCCTGCTCCCAGAATAAAAGCTTCATATAACTTTTTGGGGGGTAGGTGGGGGGTGCATTTCTCCCTGCTTTGTATCTGAACCTTTTACATTATCCTTGATCATCTGACTATTTGGAAATGAATACCTCTGTGAGGTGAGTGCTTGCTTTCTTTGCTGCTATTTGGTCTGACCTTGTGCAAGATTTGTTACTAATCTGTCTTTGTATTTGCCTGACTGGTGTGTGGGAGGGGAGGAGAAGGGGGGGGTCAGTTTGTTTTATATTTGGGTTTTACTATAGAGAATGTCTATTGAAAATCGTTTACATCTTTTATAGCTGGATCAATTGAATTATTTTAATTGACATAAAAGTCAGCACATTTAAAACTGAGAAGGACGTTTTTCACAAACTTTATATTTTGCAGCTACCGAGGAGCCCCAGTCATGAACCAGAATCGCATTGTGCTAGGCACTGTACAGACACAGGGAGGAAAAAAAAAAAAAAAAGATGGGCCTGCCTGGAAGAGCTTCCAACCTATAATCAGAATAATTTGATCTAACTATTCTCTGCATTTCACATATGGGGCCACTGAGGCACAGAAGTGAAGTGACTTGTCCCAACTCATGCAGCAAGTCTGTAGCAGAGAGCGCATCTGTCCGGTCTTGTGCTTTATCCACACCCCCTTCCTGTTACCTTACCAGTGGAATTCACCATCACAAGATACTGCTGAGACACAACACAGCAGGCTTTGAAAAATAATTAGACATTTACATGAGTAAATCCATAGTGTAACTACAGGTACTTTTCATCCAGTTAGATGTATACAGAGAACAAAGAGGTGCCTCTCCAAGGCTTTAGACACAAAAACAAATCAAATTAGACTTCCTGCAGAACATCACATTCTTCTCCCCTCCCCAAATCTGGTTCTTCTCAAAGGCCATCTGTGAAGCAGCCTGTGTAAATGGATGTGTCTTGCAGCGTACTCTGGAGGTCAGTAGGCTCAATCAATTTTGGATTAGAGGGGTAGCCTATTCCAGAGCTATGAGCCCCTCACAGACAACACTACCCCCAGCCCTCTTCCTTGTCAATCGTGGGGATTCAGCCTGAGTGCCTCTGTGGCAGCAGAGTGGCAATCTTGCAAGTAGCCTGGTTTCAAGTTCGTTGTGGCTTTATAGGTTAAAACTAGCACTTTAAATTCACTCCAGAAACTAATAGGTAGCAAGCACAGTAGCTTAAGTTTCATAGACTAGAATCTCAGGGTTGGAAGGGACCTCAGGAGGTATCTAGTCCAACCCCCTGATCAAGCAGGACCAATCCCTAAGTAAATCCCCCAATGGTCCCCCTCGAGGATTGAGCGCTCAACCCTGGCTTTAAGCAGGCCAATGCTCAAACCACAGAGCTATCCCTCCCCCCTAGTTTATAGCTAGGGCTGCACATTAGGTCAATGTGAAGCATTTTGCAATAACCAAGTCCTTAGGTGACAAAGGCATGAATCACAGAAGTAAGCTCCCTACAGCTACAAGAAATGGTCACAATTTCCTGCCCAGGCACAGAGGGTGAATAGCTTTCCGGGACACTGCAGCTATATGATCATCCAACAGCAGTTAGGGATCCAACACACCACTTCAATGTCAAACAGGAGTAATAAGAAGGAACACACCTGGCTCAGCGAGGGAATTTTAAGCCTTGCTTCCCCCCAGCCTACCAGGCTCAACTGGATTTTACAAAGATTGAGCTCCAGCCAGTTATTCATCCATGCCCCAGTCTCCTTCAAACACTGGGTATTACATGGGCCACAGCAGTGGCTGGATCCAAAGTGCTAGCCACTCCTATCTTCTCACTAGCTCTCCTAGCAGCCCTACAGGTACAAATTAATATGGGATCTCAATCCTAAAGTTTTAGCACATAAATCGGGCCAGGAATAGTTTTATTTTACAGTAATGTTAATGCACAATTGTCTGTTTAAACCCCTCTGTTCTGGTGGACTAGGACAGTGTTTGTCTTTTGAGGTGTGACCTCCTGTTTCGAGTGCAACCTACTGCAAACCCTGAGCTGCACCAGAGTTTTAAGAACTGAGTGAAGGTGCCCATGAGTCACGATGAATCTTAATGGAGGCTCCTTTATATTCATAAAGAGCTGTTTGCAGACATAAGCACTGCCAAATAATGACACACATTTGGCAGCCTGGATGTGGCCTACTTTGAACGAATTGGGAATCTTAGATTGTAGAATTGATCCATCTCCATGGCAGAAAACTTTCCCCCCCCCCCAGACAGCTGCTGCCTTGCAAGTCAATGAGCTCCATTTAGAGAAAGCATCAAATGTGTCTGCTGAGCAACTGCAAATCTGATTTGAGTCTCAAAGGAATTAAGCCCTTGACAGAGCTTCACGTTTGCTCAGTGGTGGCACCTGTTTTGCTGGTGTTGGGTGACAGTGACCAGGGCAAGCACTAGTGCAAACATCTCACCTCTCTTTGTGCTCGGTCAGAAATGGCCAAGGGGTGTTAGCTGTGCCTCGTGAAGGTGGATTTGAACATCAAATGCCGGTACTGGAGTGACTTGTTCATTACTCAGCAGTTTTAAGTGGGATGTTTAATAGCTATCTCTATCGAAAGAAATAAGCTAGATCAGTGATTCTCAACCTTTTCAGGTTGGTGACTCCATATTCAAAGTCACAAATCTTACATGTTTTATTCTGACGTTAATAATAAACATAGAGGATAACGATAATCCTGTACTTAATACCAGGGCTGGCTCTAGGCACCAGCAAAACAAGCTGGTGCTTGGGGTGGCACATTTTTAGGGGCGGCATGGCCGGCACCAGAATGCTGCCCCTAAAAATGTGCCCCGGCCGCCCTAGCCCACCTCCGCTGCTCCCCCCCTCCCAGGCTCTCAAACCTGGGAGGGAGGGGGAGATCCCGAGCGGCCGCGGCACGTGAAACAGCTGATTCGCGCGCTGCTGCTCCCCCTCTCTCCCAGGTTTGAGAGCTTGGGAGGGAGGGGGAGACTCCGAGTAGCCGCGGCGCGCGCAGCTTCTCCCCCTCCCTCCTAGGCTTGAGAGCCTGGGGGAGGAGGCAGGGCTGGGGATTTGGGGAAGGGGCGGAGCTGAGACGGGGCTCGGGGGGGGGAGGGGCAGCCAAAATTGTTTCTGCTTGGGGCGGCAAAAATCCTAGAGCCGGCCCTGCTTAATACAGCTGCAGTTACCACCTTTGACCTCACAAATTTTGGAAGGTTTTGGCCTCCCTGCCGTTATCCTGAACATTTGGCTTTAGAATTGTGTAAATATACAAAAAAAAAGTCAATGCTCCTGTTTACTTTCTGTCACCCCAGGGGTTATGACCCATCAGTTGAGCAACACAGACCTAAATTAAGCTGGAACTAGTCCCAGCTCACTTCTGTGTAGCAATTGTTACAGTGATTCCATTAGAGTGAACAACCTGCAACACTACCACTGCTTCCAACGGCAAACTTTTGGTACGGAGGCTTGATCCTCCGCAGTCCCATCCCCCGCAAAAATATCTCCCCTGGACCTCAGCGACTTCGCAGCCTGGGTCTGCAAACAATACAGGCACGAGCTCCAATAATGTCTCCATTACAACCGTGACTTTGCAACAAACCCATTTTACCTAATGAAAACTAGTTACCCTTGATGAAGTCGGTTTACAGGCAGGGTCCACAGAAAACGCTTGAATTGCTGGTGCTGCCTCTGGAATGGTGGGTGACACCTTGTTTAGACCAAGGCAAGGTTAGAATCCAAGTGGAGATATTCCCTACTGCTCACTATTGACTCTGCAGTGAGAGGGTAGCATAAGTCTGGTCCTCGGATCTTAGCCTGGTTTCCCTCTATTTTCAGCCACCAGAGCAATTCTTCATCAACAAGCTTTGGCCAGAGGCCTCTCTCTGCTATTGCTCAGACTGAGGGCTTATCTACACTTACAGGAGTTGTAGCTACGGTGCTGCAAATACGCCACCATGCCCCTGTAGGACAGAGGCATCCTACAGCAATGGAAGGAGAAACACGGTAGGAAAACCAGCTCCGCACGCAACAGCAGTTAGGTTGATGGAAGCATTTGTTTGTCAGCCAAGCTGTGTCTACAGCCGGGGATAGGTCAGCGTAGCTACGGCCTGGGGCTGAGCCTGGATTTCTCATAAGCTGTGTGCCACAGCTAGGGTGGCCTAAATGCTAAGTATAGGCCATGACGATTCTCTCGCCGTTATAATCTGCAATCACAATAATGCTTCCTCTTTACCTCTTCACTGTCTTCAGTGACCAATTTCCACAGAAAGGACCACCCCCTTCCCCAGAACATACATGCCGCTTGATGGGGCAGGGTAACGAACCCAGTTAGACATGGAAGCTTTTAATGAACCACGCGAGAGGCTGAACTCCTAAATCAAGGCAGTAAGTAGGCGGGAAACCTGTCGCTGAGGTGGAGGTGGGGCAGAGACTTACACCTAGAGCCAAATCAATTAAGCCGCTGGGCAGCGATTCTGCCCCGTGTGTGTGTGTGGGGGGGGTGAAGTCACCGCTGTCCTCTGGGGCGGCGCCAAGCAGCCACGCCTGTTAAACACCAACACCGGCTTGCCCAGCACGTCCCCGCCCAGCGGGCTGCGAGCACGGAGGCCCAAGGGCCTGCAGCTGCGGTTTGTTGACGTGACACACAGAGTAGCTCGGGGCTGGAGTAAGGCAGGCAAGGTGCCGAGGCATAGCCCACATGGTGGGACTCGCCCTATGGTCGCAATCCTCCCGGGGCAGGGGTGACTGGAGCCAGGGCCACCACAAGCCATTTTCTGACCTGGGTGGGAGAGGCCCACCCTCCCTCTCTTGGTGAGCAGGCTGGCGGGAGACTTCAGCCCCCGCCCCATACACCTGCCATAGCAGAGCCACATTGGGGTGGGTTTGCAGCAACCGAACCCACACACGGTGGCTGGTGCTGGTGGCAGGAGCTCCCACAGCAGGAGGGTTCAGCATTGCGTGTGACTGGAGCAGGTCCCACTGCTCAAAGTGAGGGTTGCTGGCTGCTGCAGCCCTTTGCTTAACACTGTAAAATACACCTTCCCTACCCCCCCCCCCAGCACATCCCTGAGTGTAAAAACTGATCTTTCTGTAAATGAAAGCAGAGCAGCTACTGTCATTGTGTGACTGCAAGCGCTGTGCCCGTAGGCACAGCGTGGCTATGGTTTAATCTGGCCTTCCATGGGTAGGTACTATAGCCATCCCTGTCAGAGGATTGCCAGCCTCCCATTTTAAATCCCACAAAAAACAATCAAGGGCATTTACTTTCTGGCTGCTGGGGGCCATAGCAGACAGCAGAGGTGGTCTACCAACATGCAGATTGGGCTGGAGGTTAGTTACTACCACATCACACACACACACACAAAGCATTTTTCCTGGGTTTATGCAAAACTGGACCTTTAAGGGAAAGTTTACACAGAAACACAAACTTTCTAGGCAGCGAAAGGTCTTGGACATATATTTTCCATTTTCACTTGTCAACAGTTTCTCTTGCAACAGTGTTTAATGTTGCAGAATGCCTCGTTTTGTTTTGGGTTTTAAGCAGCACACATTATGCCTGCAGCTTTCCCCAACCCTTCCAAAAGCCATTTAGCAAAGGAGATGTTTATTAGCAGCGGCTTGCAATCAGTACCCGAAGAGTGCGGCTTGTTTTAACAGCCTCTTTGCTTTAATGTTGTCTCCTCTGAAAAAAATCTTCTCCCACCCTACAAGATTCGTTTGAAGTGCATCGACTTTGTTCCCAGGCGCTTTTCCTTGAGGTGATTCTATCACTTCCTTGTACGATAACCAGGCTTGATGTTATGCACTGCAGCCAAAGCAATTCTTAAAAGCCATTGAACACGTGAGCCATAAAAAACAACAACTTTTTCTCCCATCTTTCCTGGAAAGCACACGCTCTCTCCCTCCTGGACTTAACTTTTATTACAGAGCCATTCCTTGAACTGTTTGAATTGTGTCCCTTTGACCAATTATTGCAACAGGTGAGTAGCGACAGCAGCAGCACCACAAACATCGAGCTAGAGCCCAGAACAGAAGGATGGTTTTGTAGGCAAGCCACTGGCCTGAGAAATCTGGATTCAGTTCCTTGTTCTACCACTAAGCTCCTTGTGTGATGCTGGGCAAGTTGCTCAGGGCCAGTTTCCAGGGCTCAGCACCTGCCATTGGGACTTAGGGTGACCACACAGCAAGTGTGAAAAATCGGGACAGGGGGAGCCCATATAAAAAAAAAAAGCCCCAAATATCAGGACTGTCCCTATAAAATGGGGACATCTGGTCACCCTATTGGGACTAGATTTTCCAGAGGTGCTCAACTCTCGTGAAAAACACATGATTAATGGTCAGACTGACCACAGAGCTCATGGGGACAGTTACGGCCAGTGCTCCAAAAGAGCGCAGCAGGCTGGGTGCTGACCTGTTTTGAAAATCTGAACCTGTTGTGGGTGTTAAGCCCTTCTGAAAATTCCAGCATTAACCGTTATCTCAGTTCCCCATCTTTAAAGTGGAGACTATTAATACCAATACCTCATTTGCCCAGTCTGTTTAGTTTATCTACTGAGCAGGGATTGTCTCATATATATATATATATATATATATATATATATATATATATATAAATAAACACAATGCCTAACACAAAGGCTTCAACCTCAGATGGGGTCTCTAGAAACCGCTATAACAAGAGTAAACACTTGATTCCTATTTTTATTAATAGTATGTTCACTTAAACATCCATGGAACAGAGACTGAGCCCCTCTGTACTCCCATGAGACTTAAGTATTGTTTCTCCTTGCTTTGACATAATACTGCTGTGAGATGCTATCCCAGCAACTGAAGCCATGTTGCCACGTATGTAGCATTTTTACTCGTGTTGTAGGGAAAAGCTACTTGTAAAGGTACTAAATTAGTTAAGAGAGGGGTTCAACCTGCACACACAAGGGGTGACTTGGTTTTTTGTTCTGTTTTTTAGCTTTTTTTAAAAAAATCAAAAATGAAACAAATTAATTCTTATTACTTTAATGTATCTAAGTTCAAATATACCAGGATTAAAAGGATAGTGCTTTGGGCTCTTGAATACGGAAGATCCAATTTTCTAAGTGCCTGCTTTACAAACGCCACCTGGGATCTGCAAACCGAGCAGGGTTCTAAAGACAGGCTATAACCAGAACTTTGCTGGCTAGTCTGTTGTTGATTCATAGGGCAGAATAGGATCTACTGAGCTCTTCCATACCTGCATGGTGAATACAGAGCGATGCTGTGTAAAAACACTTTTGGGTCAGGTAGATATGAAGAACATGGCACGATTTTTACATCATTTCTCTTAGTGTGCTCTCACTTAAAGGCTGCTGTTGAGGGTAGGTATTGATTAAATGAGTATTAAACCCAGAAAACATTTCAGCTTAAAAACAACAATATTATTTAATGAACAGACAATGACTGTTTTGCTCACTTTAACTAATAAGTGCAAAGAGCAAGTGGTTACACTCTCCCATGGTAGCTGCCTGGCAATGGCAAAGCTAAGGTGCCAGCCATGGCTGTTGTTCTGGAGAGCGTTGCTGGATGCCAGCAAGCGCATCTCTCATCTATGGGCAAGCACAGACCACGCTGAAGCATGGTGGGCATGCTAGCCACAGCTCCTTCAGGGTAAGCAGAAACAATTCAGTTCCTTTACAGAGTAGGATCGCTGAAATGCTAGAAGCCACTGCTCAAGACACTTGACCACGTGGGAAAGACCTGAGCAAGAACTCACACAGAGTAAAAGGGCTCAGAGTGGCAGCCGTGTTAGTCTGTATTAGCAAAAAGAACGAAGAGTACTTGTGCTACCTTAGAGATTAACAAATTTATTTGAGCATAAGCTTTCGTGGGCTACAGCCCACTTCTTCAGATGCATGCAATGGAAAATAGAGTAGGAAGTATATATATATATATATATATATATATATATACACACACACACACACACACACACACACAGAACCTGAAAAAATGGGGGTTGCCATACCATACCTCTAATGAGACTAATCGATTAAGGTGGGCTATTATCAGCAGGAGAAAAAACACTTTTGTAGTGATAATCAGGATGGCCCATTTTCAACAGTTGAGAAGAAGGTGTGAGTAACAGTAGGGGGAAAATTAGCATGGGGAAATAGTTTTTAGTTTGTGTAATGACCCATCCACTCCCAGTCTTTATTCAAGCCTAATTTAATGGTGTCCAGTTTGCAAATTAATTCCAGTTCTGCAGTTTCTCGTTGAAGTCTGTTTTTTATTTTTGTTGTTGTTGAATAATTGCAACTGTTAGGTCTGTAATTGAGGGACCAGGGAGGCTGAAATGTTCTCCGACTGGTTTTTGAATGTTATAATTCTTGACGTCTGATTTGTGTCCATTTAAAAGGGGTTTCCCTGGGCATTGAAAAGGCCGTGGGCTGGGTGTTGATTGATTGAATTGCAGCCACGTGCCTGTGTCAGAACACAAACTAATCAGAAATCAGATGGTAGCATGGCCTTCAGAGGGAACGGCGTTGTTGGGGCACAGGACTGGCTAGAAAGCAGGCTTGGATTTCTGAACAAAGCTGCCATCCTGTTTCTACAGTGTTAGGGAACCAGGACTTCATGTACATTCTTTAAAAACAACAAGGAGTCTGGTGGCACCTTAAAGACTAACAGATTTATTTGGGCATAAGCTTTCGTGAGTAAAAACCTCACTTCTTCGGATGCAAAGAGTAAATAAACAGGACTGCACCACAGAAATACTTGCCTCATAGCATCAATTTCTTCTCCTAAAAGAAGAAATCTGGCAAGGCCTTGAATTTCAGCTAACCCCTCAGGTGTCACCAAAGACAGGAGGTGGCTGCGTTGTGCATATTGCCTTTTCATTACTTTGGTGCAAGAGCATTCTTCTCTGCAGCTCCTGCCATCTCGAACAGCTGCTTGATTTTCCACCCTCCTATGGTTAACTCGGTCTTTTCCGTATCTGAGAAGCACAAGGCCAGACAGTTTGCATGAAACAGTTTCTATCGTTATTACTGCTAGGAAAAACAAATAGTTGTAAAGAAAGCTTTTATAGAATCATAGAACTGCAGGACTGGAAGGGACCTCAAGAGGTAATCTAGTCCTTCCCCCACGCTGAGGATGGACCAAGTAACCCTAGCCCATCCTGACAGGTGTTTGTCTAACCTGCTCTTAAAAACCTCTAGTGACGGGGATTCTATAACCTCCTTTGGAAGTCTATTCCAGGGCTTCACTGTCCTTATCATTGGAAAGTTTTCCTTAATATCTAACTTAACTCTCAGCTTGTTGCAGATGAAGCCCATTACCCCTTGTCCTACCATCAGTGGACAGGGAGAACAACTGATCACCACCCTCTTTATAACAGCCCTTAACATATTGAATACTGTTGTTACCAGATCCCCTTCAACCTTCTTTTCTCAAGACTAAATTAGGGTGACCAGATGTCCCGATTTTATAGGTACAGTCCTGATTTTTGGCTCTTTTTCTTATATAGGCTCCTATTACCCCCCACCCCGTGTCCTGATTTTTTACAATTGCTGTCTGGTCACCCTAGACTAAACATATTAAAAAAAAAAACTGGGTCTTTACTCATAGGTCAGTCGAGCTTTTCATTTTCCTTGTATCATGTTTGTTGCCCTCATCTAGACTCTCTCGTTTGTCCATATCCATATAAGGACACTCCTGTTAATACACCCCAGAATATTAGCTTTTTTCACAACTGTATTGCATTGTTTACTTGTATTCAATTTTTGATCCACTAGACCACCTATATCCTTTTCAGCAGTACGACCGCCTAGCCAGTTATTCCCCCTTTTGTAGTTGTGCATTTGATTTTTCCTTCCTAAGTGAAGAACTTTGCACTTGTCCTGACTGAGTTTCATCTTGTTGCTTTCAGACCCATTCTCTAATTTCTCAAGGTCATTTTTAATTGTATTCCTGTCCTCCTAAGTGTTAGCAACCCCTGCCAGCTTGGTGTCACCTGCAAATTTTATAAGCATCCTCTCCACTCCATAATCCAAGTAATTTCCGAAATACTGACCAGTACCAGACCCTGGCCAGACCTATGTGGCACCCCTCTAGATATGATCTCCCAATTTGACAGGGAACCATTTATACCTACTCTTTGAGTACGGTCTTTCAACCAGTTATGCAGTCACTGTATAGTAATTGAATCTAGACCACATTTTCCTAGTTTGCTTATGGGAATATCATGAGGGACTGTGTCAAAAGCCTACCTAAAATCAAGATATATCACATCTACAGCTTCTCACCCATCCACTAGGCCATTAAGTTTGTCAAAGAGCTAATTTAGGTTGGTTTAGCATGATTTGTTATTGACAAATCCATGTTGACTACTATTTATAACCCCATTACAATCTAGGGGCTTACGAATTGACTAATAATTTGTTTGAGTGTTTTTCCAGATACCAAAGTTAGGATGACTGGTCTATAATTTCCCAGAGTACTCTTTGTTTCCCTGTTTAAAGACTGGAGAAAGGCTAACATAGCACCTATCATCCTGGACCACACATGTCCTCCATGAATTCTCAAACATAATCGCTAACAGTTCCAAGTGTTTCAGCTAGTTCCTTGAGTACCCTAGTGTGAATTTCATCAGGCCCTGGGGAACTGAATACATCTAACGTATCTAAATATTCTTTAACCTGTTCTTTCCCTATTTTGCCTTGTGTTCCTTACACCTTGTTGTTAATATTGTGTTAAGCATCTGATCATAATTAACCTTTTTAGTGAAGACTGAAGCAAATGAGGCATTACATTAAAGAACGTATGTTTCAGTTGTGTTCAGAGCGTCTTGATCTTTAACATCCAGGCAGTTATTCCACAATAGCATTTCACAAAAAGAATTATAGCAAAAAAACTGTCTTTGTTCAGTTATACATTTTTATTCTCTAATAGGTACAATACTAAAATAAACACAAATTAAAAAAAAGTTTTATTCAAACAAAACTGTACAAAAAAGCAGTTATACTACATTTTAATTACAGAACAGTCTACTGTCCAAAAGGCACTAATCCAGAATAGGAGATACAATGATACAGGACTCATTTTAACTATTTTAATCAATACAATAGAGCACTTGTTTCTCTGTCCATTCACATACAGAAACAAGGACTTTTGCTACAGTCATTACACATTGTTATAAATATGAGCCCTACGTATAAAGATGCAGTATCATTCTCCTTGTGGAAGAACTAATTCCAAAATTAAATGTTACCTTTTAAAAAATATATATAAGGGGCACAAAGGAAAAACCTAATAATACTTTGCACTTTTATAGTGCCTTCCATCTAAGGATCTCAAAGCACTTTACAAAAGTTACGTAAGTATTATTATCCCCATTTTGCAAATGGAGAAACTGAGGCACAGAAAGATTTGTCTGAAGGCCACACAAGAAAGTTGGTGGCAGAACTGGAATTAGAACCCAGATCAACTGACTCCTAGACCTGTCCTTTAGCAACAAGACCACACTTTCCCTTCCATAGGTCCTGCATGCTGTTCTATCTAACTCTGCTTTGACATTTCAGTCTCCCTGTACAGCTATCAATGTTACACTTTATAAATAACCTTCCCGCCACACCCAAAAGGGAAAGATTACTAGTTTTTCCTTTTAAACTGTAGCTGACAAATCCAAAACAATGAAAATCATGGGAGCACACTCCTGCAATGTATTGGAGATATTCAGCAATTTTTAAAAGCAGCTTTCAGAATATTATTTCTGTGTTGCAAGTGTATCAAGCGATAAATGGAGGTTTGGGGCCCTTTTTAATAAGAGGTACTACAGAATCCTTACAGCAATGGTCCAAAACATCTTACACTAGGGCAACAGTAGTGTTTGGGGTGATTAATAGAACGGTTAGTAATTTTCTTTTTTTAAGGTGAAGTGGAGGGAGTTCCCACGTAAGAGGTTGCAGACATGCCTTCCACGAGAGCAAGAATACACTACAGCAGCACGTGCCAATGGAGAGCAAAGACTGGCTCTCTCTGAGGTCCCAGGTGGCCCATTCCTCAGATTACTATTTGGTGTTGCTGTCTGAGGTTCACTCGCTTGTGGTGTAAGATTTTATTTCTCTAATTTTTTGAGCCTGAAAACAACTTCCTAACAGAAGGATCCTCTCATTGGTCATCTTCCCTTCCAATCCTGCACTATTTGGTTCTCAAATACTGCAGGCTGAGGACCACCAGGAAAGATCCAATGGCCGTCCATGGAGCATGGTTGGAGGACTCCTGCTTGGAAAGTTCTCAATCCCTGCTAGATTCCACAACATTTACCGACTCCACTGGGAGGAATGGCACAATGAGATTTCGTCCCAGGTGTAGTCTCTTCCTACAGCATTTCCCATAGCCACTGTGGAGTATGTACCCTTTAATCTGGGCAAGTAGCCCTTGTTCAATAATTGACCTAGGCATATTGCAGGGGGTGGCGACACTGCCTGCATTACCACTGCTTTTCAGTGCTGAACGGCTTTAAAATATCTGATAATAGCTACTTGGTGGGAGAGAGATACTGCAGCTTTTAAACAGTGTCATACACAGATAAAGACAAAGACAGGCATCTGGATGTTAACAAAAATAAGTAACAAAGAAATATGATTAAACAAAATCTCTTCTCACATCATCCTATACTACATCCTCCTTCTGCTTAGCAGAAAATTGTACGTACACAAAAATACAAATACACAATTTTGTAGAACAGTCTGATTTTAATATATTTATATATATTTATATTTATATGAGTGGCAGGTTAGTTCATTATATAGAGCATTTTGCACTTTTGGCTCATATGCAACAAGGCTTATAAATTCAGCTTTAGCTTTCATTCAGGTTTTTATAGCTTTTTGAACAATTGTTTTCACATTTAAAGCAGCATCCAATTTGCAATAGGAGTTGGTGTCTACAGCAAGGATCAGGTCAAGAGGTTATTCGGGGGGAGGGAGAATATACATTCCAGTGTGTGTGTGCTAATGCTACGGTAAAAAAGACTCTGGATGTAGGACTACAGGACACCATGTTTACCTCTTGAGGTAGGCTGTTCACCTACAGCAGATGAGACACATGTGTGAAGGGAATATGGTGTAGGAATCAAATACACTAATGAGAGATGAAGGGATCTAGAAATTAACAGAGAAACACACACACAAAAGAAACTTGTCGGCGGGCTTATATTGACCAGCAAAGAAAGGAAGTAGCTCATCTTATGCATTTGGTGGACACATGAAGTAATTGTAGGTGACTGCCAGCCATCCAACACACACAGGATTACAACAACAGTCATGCTCGCTTGCCGTTTCGTTAACACAACTGCAAGGTTGATTTAGCACTCCACTCTCCCCCGAGTCAAAGTTACACTGGGACAAAATTAAGATGCAGAGAATTCGGAAATGAAAAAGGTAATTCCCTAGCACTTTGCTAGTTTTTTGCACATTCAAATCCAGTCAAATTAAAGGGAAAAAAACAGACTTTTTTTTTTGGCCTCTGATACTGTTCCATTGGGCTTTTTTCCCCCCTTGTAGGTTTGCAACGCTCACTATTACATTCACCTCTTTTCAATTACAGTTATGGTAATTGACAATCTTGTTTTTCTTAAAAAAAAAAAAAAAAAAGACATCTAGACATCAGGGTGATAATACAATGCCAAACAGTGTGTGTGTGTTATAACGCCACAAATACTTTATTTTCATTAGTACCACTGCAATAGATTCCCCTTTGATCACTGCTATATCAACACCCATTGTGATCCTACAAGTTAATTGTCTGTCTTCTGCAGCATAGACCTACTCATAGCTATCTTTGTCAATAGTAACAGCCCATAGCTTCCCAACTCATAGGCATTATTAAATTGCCAGAGTGAAAAAAAATTGTGTAATTAATGAAAAATAAAGCATCTACATACGGATGACTCCCATTTTCTGAATCCTTAAGTGGTACCAATAAATCCTAACAGTGCGGTTTTGTTAGATGACTTGGATTTAGTATGGTCACAAAAAATAAGAAGTCTCCTTTCATGTGATTTTTTTCAAACCAGCATTTCAGATACTTTTTTTTTTTTAAATCCATATAAAATTCTCAGAGATGTTTACAAAATTATAACAACCTGGGAACGGTTAATGATTTTGATAAAACGTTGAGCAGCTATCACTATTATAAACTTAGACATAAGTGAGAACATAGAAGGAACCTGTCTCTTTGATTTTAAGAGAGGTGATTATATATGCACAGTCATCACTCCTATCCAGGATCTCAGAGGTATGGTTACCCAGATATGAGTGATCAATATACACACAGTCACGTGGCTCCAGAATCCTAGAGGCAGTTTCCTATCATTTAGAAACAGAAACTTAATTCTACTCATGGCTCTGTTTCCAAATCAGAGACTATAAAGATTTGACTGAGAAACAGAAAATTCCTAAGAAGTTCTCTACGAACAGGGGGAGGGAAGGCAGAATGAGAAAGCAATGAGGATTTCTTTCTGGCCTGATTCTGCAGTTATTCCAGGCTCTGGATTCCCACTGAAGTCAATGAGAGATTTGCATGTGGAAGGACTGCAGGGAGGGGCCTTTCTTAGGAGGGAAATGGGGTCTAGTCCTATTCCTCCAGCTCACTCTAGAGTCCTGTTATTCACTTAGGCACTTTTTAAATTGACAGTCAAGAGAAGGTACTGCACACATTTCATACTTACTGGGCACTCATGATGAGCCTTGGAAAGATCATAAAGGTCCAGCGAGAGACAGCCAAGGCAATCTGTCAGGGAAAACAACACTCCCGGGCATGCAACTGACTGGAACGTGTCTCGCTTAGATAGAACTACTGTTCAAACTAAACCTACTTTCAATTTGTTAGTCCTGTATTAGCTTTAAAGTAAAAGCCTTTCCTGTATTGGTTCAGTGGGCTTGTGATATTCCGCCATGCTGCCCCGTGGAACCTGACATTTGACTCCCAACGAGGTTTCACAGCCTCCCAGCCTACAATGCAAGCCGTGGGCTCAGAACTTCCATTGGGAGTGCTCCCCAGTCACTCAGTAGCAACCTAGAAGGCTCTGTTGTTGATAGGCTTCACAATGACACTGCTAACATGACAGCTGGATTTCAAAGGAGTATGCGTGCATTCCTGTTCGTCCAGTTTGAAGCCCAAAGAACAATGAAACAGGAAACTGCTACTCTCAGAAAACGAAGCTGAGCTCTGATCTCAGATCAACTAGAAAGAGGTAGAATCTCCAGTTAAGAGTAAATCACAAGACAGTACGGGAATTTGAACATCAACTGAGAAATAAAGAGAAGCTTCAAGGGATAACAGTCGAGATTGGGAAGCCAAACATTTGAACCTAATTTTTGTATCTTATATCAATCTGCATACCCCCCACCTCCAAAAACGCCAAAGCCACCCCGACTGCAAAGACGGACAACAGCCCTAGAATCTGGGAGAGGCAAGGATCAGACTCACTATCAAGTCTTCGTGGACAAAGCTTTGCAGATCTATTTTATCCTGTTCACAGCTCATGCATCACAAGGATGGGCAATAGCAAACCAGTGTGCAAACCAAGAAAAACATTTGTAATTAGTGTAAGAGTTTCAAGCTTCAAGTATGAAAAGGAAAACAAAACCAAATGAAAATAATACCTTTAGCCATGGTCCAAAACTTAGCACTGAGTTAGTTCATTCTGGAGGTCACTAGTGAAGAACCTACTATAAATGGCCTGAATTAAGGTGTTTTGGTTTTCTTTTTATGGTCAGAGGGTTGACTCTACAAAGGGTTTCATATTTATACTTCAGCCTGGACAACATATCTGGACTTCAACTAGGCATTTGATACAGCACCATTTGATAAGGGAAAGTCTATCAATACGGTGACTTGGACAGACGCACTATTAAACAGATTAAAAACGGACTAATAGATATACTGCTCAAAGATCTGAGTGTAATAAAGTGCCTGCACCAGAAACGGAGAAGGAAGGGAGGAACCAAATAAGAAGAGAGTAAGACTATGGGGGTGGGGGGAGGGGTGTAGCAAGCAATAAGTCAATACTAATACAAGAGGTTAAGCGAGGTAAGCAAGACTTTCACAACTATCAGGAGATGGTAAAAGACCAGCGAGGCAGCTCTCTCATTAATAAATGAAGGTGGTGAGATACCATATCATTTAACAGGACTGAGCTCCTAAGCTGTTTTCTTCAAATTGCATTTTAAATCACAAAGATACAGGACAAGTTAGGAAGCAACGAATACCTCGTAAATAGAGATTCTAGGAAAAGATGACATTACATGGAAAAACAGAACATAGACAGAAATCAGCAGATATGCAAGATAGGCATCCCCTGGGAATCTGTAATGAACTTACACCCCCATCACTGGGGAAAAAAAAAGGGGGGGGCAGTTACGAAAGTTATGGAGAAGCGAGGGAGATTCAAGAGAACTGGTGGGGCAAAACAGTAATATGATGATCAACAACACTCCTCTCCAGCATGTTTGCCAACCACATAGTTAAAGAATGTAACATATAGTTAAAAAAGAATACCCGTGCACTGAGTATCACCAGCAATGACTACCATGAATTACATAAAGAACTAATCATACCAGACAAACCTGAGTACTTTAACTGTGTGCTAGAAATGCCTAATTAATTTGCTGGAAGGACTGCAGTAGGTGTAACATACCCGTAACTTCAAATATTTGATAGTGTCACGCTGGATCTTTACTGGCCCTCGAGGCCCAATCCTGCTCTTGCAAGCAGACGGACCAGATGATCAAAGAGGTGACTTCCAAGTCTAGATGATATTATTTTAGTCACGAACATGATATCTAGGATATAGAATTATTATGTAGCCGGTCATGCAAAAGTTTGCAATGGCACCCTATACCAATCAGTATCAAGTCCTGTTTTGTTAAGAGGCATCAACACCCACAGGGCTCAAGAGACACACAAAAACACAGATGGTCTGGGGAACCAGAGAGAGACTGTTTAGAAACTAATAAAAAGGAAATTACATTTAGGGTTATTCTTCCCCAGATTTACTACTTTATCTAAGCGTCAAAACTAAAATGGAAGAAAAATAGTTATTGACTCACAATGTTAAAAAAACTGGGTTTGCTGGCAAACAGAAAACTAGAATTGATTTCACAATATACTGAAACAACAAAAATCCAGTAACCACACTGGGTTGTACAGGTCATGCGCTTCTGAAGATGAAAATTTAGTGCATATGGAATTCAATCATTTCCCCTTCTCTTTTAGTGGTTTAATACTCTCTTACAAAGTCGCTGGACTTTCGCAGCATCAGGCCAAATTTTGATTTTGCCAGAGTAAACCCAGAGCAGCTCCATTGCAATTTGGCCCATTACATCCATTGCTATCTGTAATGTAAACCAACCCTGTCACTTCTTTGCACTTGGAGAAAACATGCATCTTAAAAAGAAGGTAATTCAAAATGTGCTAAAGAAGATCTGATTCAATGTTAATTTCAAAGATGTGGTCACAACATGCAAAGGCAATGCCTCACCCCTTAGTTTAGGAAAAAACTCCTTAACGAGCAGATATTCCGGATCCCTGGCTCTGGTTAGCACTGGAGTGGTGTTTACAGCACCGTTGCTATAGTCCTGTCAAACTGATAGCAGCAACTTGATCAGCAGACTTAAATAATAAGCATCTCCAATGTCAGATACGCCTTGTGGAATGTAACATGTGCCTATTGGGATATATTGGATGCAGAAGATGATTTATTTTTGCTTTTGCTCTGCTTGAATGATTCAATGGATAACTTTATAAGTAAATGTATTTTTTTTTAAATCTCGAATGATGTCAAAAACAGAGATCAGAAAGCCAAAGTTATCCTCTAAAAGAGGCACTAATTATAAACGTATGTTAGTTATGCTACATTTTGTCTCTTGACATAACATGGAAGACTTGAGTCAGGCAAGTCAGGAAAGAATCTAGGTAGTCTAGCAAACAATAGCAGCAAAATTAATGCCTAAAGTCTTGTATACATTATGATTCCCTACCAAAAATGTCCTGACATTCCTAGTGCCAGAACAGCACCACTGGAGATGGTGATGTTGAGAGAACTAGCATCCAGAGATTTTTAGCCATCTTGTCAGGTAGGCCTGCTCTGAATACCACTGGACAATCAGCCAGATTTACAAAGGTATTTAGGCACCTAAGGAAACAGAAAGGTATCTACTGGGATTTACAAGAGTGCCTAGGCTTCTGAGGCAAATCCCGCTAGACGCCTGTCTGTATCTTGAAGTGCCTTTGTAAATCTGGCCCAACGTGATGAAAATACCAGGGTGGCACTGGTGACAACAATGGTGAGAAATGTTAGTGGGGTGGAAATGCAGCATAGACCCAGCCCAGCGGTACTCAAGATGCATCACTAGATAATGTTTCTCTTGCATCAACTCCAAAAAGCACAATGGGGGAGTGTCTGTCGCGCCTTGTGATAAGTGGTTGACAGGATCCAGTGAGAACTTATGCAGTGACTTTTGACATCAGCTTGGGTCACCACTATATATTCAGCTCTGTTACATGGTAGAACAGCAAGTGGAGGACAACTGAGTTACTGTTTGACATTAGAATCTATTTTGATATCTGAGGTATAACGTGAGCTAACTCATATCACTTCTCCATGTTACTCACAACAGGCAGTCTAAGTGACATGCCGCTCAAAACTTGATGACAACTGCTGACAACATTCCCAGAATGAGAGAATACAACGAGATTACCTAGGAGCAACTAAGAGCTAGTTAGACTGTCCAGTCCAGGGGTTGGACAACAATACAAGCAGTATATTGCAATGACAGATTCAGGATGAAAGCAATGCCAGTATTAAGGTGTGAAATAAACTGGGTTCTCTGGGTTTCTAGCGATCCTTCGTTCAGAAAACGGAAAATAATTAAGCCATTGCATGCAATTTTTTTTCCCCCAACCCAATGAGAAGCTATACAGATATGGCCAGGATAAAAGAAAGAGAAAAGCTTTGCATAGAAAACTAATCCCAGTTTTTGTCCAGCATTATAAGGAACAGGTCATTATTTTAGTTTACTAAGTAGCTGTTCCAAACATCGTTGAGCGCATTGGTACTAAAGGAAATTAGGGAATGGAAGATCTGCTGTTTTCAATCACATACAAGGACAGAAATCCTTTTAATTACAACCATGCCAATCTACATCTTCCTGAAGCAGCTAATTACATGTCAGGTGGACACCCAGTCATTCAAAACTGCCATTACACTTTTATGTATTCATTCTACCCACCCAATTACCATGGCTACAGTTTGAAAAGACTGAACAGAACCTTCATCTGATCACAACACATCAGTATGAATTACAACAGAGCACACCAGCTTACATTAAAAAGATAGAGAATGAAAATGGAAGAGAGAGCATTTTGCCAGATCATCTGAGTAAGAGATGTACTATATGTACACAAACATCAAAGATCCATTATACAGCTCACTAGGGCTCAATGGCATTAACGCACTCACACCTACTCTGTAGCATCTAAACCCCTGGCCTGAGTGCTTCAATGATTACTGGAAAGAACTGCAAAGAGAAAAGCTGTGTATTATCCATGGATTGTTATTGTTCAGACTGATGAAAACAAACTCAACCGCCAATCTTGAAAAGGGGCACAAAAGTGAATAGCCATATTTCTCTCTAAACCCACTTCTCAATTTGTCAGCATGATTTAGCCCTTAGATACTATAGCAATGAGCACTCTAAGAACATTCTAGTTAGATTGGGTAAGAGAAATCCTGAAGAAATCAAATATATTTGGTTATTTTTCCTCATTAACACAAATTACAGTACGACATGTATTTCCACACAAGAAGATAACAGAGAAGACGCTTAAGGACTATAACCCCATTGATAATACCTTTTTTGCTGTGTAGAAAACTACGTTTAAAACACTGTCACATCTGCTTAAAGTCCTTAAATGACCAAACCCAATCCTCTAATGCATTTCTCTCAAGAGAGAAAAATAAATTTGGTTTATCTGAAATTCTAATTTGTAGCTGCCACCTCTTTTTTCATTAGCATGGAATATCTTTAATTGGACAATTTAGCTACTGTAAATTAGACAATGCTAAATGAAACTAAGAGACAGGGGTTTCTGGTTATGCTTTTCAGTTTGCCAAAACGGTGTTGGCCAACAACTGATTCAAAATCCTGAGTAAATATCCTAGCTATTAAAAAAAAGCACAGAAAGGAATGCTTTATTTGGAAATACATCTGCAATCCAGCTCCTTGGTACTCCTGATCAGTGCACTCACCTTCCGTTCAAGGGAATGATGAGTATGTCTTGGCTCAGTAAAACTGCAAAAGTTAGCTGGTGTCTATGCAGCCCCAATGAATTCAGCTGGAGGGCATTAAAAAACAGAAAAAGTCCTATACCCACAACAATGAATACATTTTGGTTGTGACATATAACTCATTTTTCAAGATACAACCTGCCAACACAGACCCACGTCAAGAGCAAAAATTGCTAAACCAAATCAAAAAATTATTACCTAAAAATGTGTGAAGATTGTAAGCAAATAATATTGTTAATGAAAAAAATTGCACTGAAGAGGGCAACAGCTACTGGGAAATGAAGCCCTTTACTAAATATGAGCAAGGGAGTTTCTTCTGATGAGAAACCCAAAGTTTCTTGGTCACAATCTCACAAACTGTGACCTGAAGGAAGAGATAAATTACTTAGCTGATGAATAGTAAGCAATACTAAATTCGCAATGTCCTGGTTAGGGGAAAGAAATGTACATTCTAGCAAACATCACAACCATCAGAAATGAACTGACTTGAGGAAATTAGATGAAGCATTTTCCTCCATTCAAAACCCACAAGGGCAAACACCGTCATAGTGACCAGTTCCTGGGGTCCAAACCTCATATAACTTAAGAGACTCAAACCAGATCTTGGACACAAATACTTATGAACTTAAGGGAGGAAGATGGGAATCTACACTTGGACCTCAATTCAAGCTACAACGGGAATCAAAATCCTGGATTAAATAGTTAGGGGCAGTGTTGTTAAAATGTGCCCATCTAGTCATGAGAAAAGTCGTCTGAGTGGGGACCGGAAAACAGTCTTCAAGTTTTGCCATGTCCACTGAAGGTAGGACAAGAAGTAATGGGCTTAATCTGTAGCAAGGGAGAGTTAGGTTAGATATTAGGAAAATCTTTCCCGCTGTAAGGATAGTTAGATACTGGAACAGGTTACCAAGGGAGGCTGTGGAATCTCAGTTACTGGAGGTTTTTAAGAACAGGTGAGACAAACACCTTTCGGAGTGGTTGAGGTATACTTGGGTACTGCCTCCGTATGGGGCAAGGGACCCTAAAGATCCCTTTGAGCCCTAGATGTCTATGGTTCTGTGACTGTACCCCAGCCAGCCAGTGGAATCCTGCTGCAATTACCAGATAGCTCTGTGTGACAAGACTAATTCGATTGCACGAGGTAAGCCAGCGTGAGGACAGAAAAGTACTCTAATAGAGAAGCTGAAAATCTTAGGCCTGGTCTATACTACCCGCCTGAATCGGCGGGTAGAAATCGACCTCTCGGGGATCGATTTATCGCGTCCCGTCGGGACGGGACAATCGATCCCCGAATCGGCGCTCTAACTCCACCAGCGGAGGTGGTAGTAAGCGCCGCCGACAAAAAGCGGCAGAAGTCGATTTTGCCGCCGTCCTCACAACGGGGTAAGTCGGCTGTAATACGTCGAATTCAGCTACGCTATTCACGTAGCTGAATTTGCGTATCTTAAATCGACTCCCCGCTGTAGTGTAGATGTACCCTTAGTGAAATCTTGAAGTCCCTTTAAGACAGCAAGACAAAAAGATTTTGACCAGTTCGGATAGGAGCTGATCGTGTGCCATTCTACTTCTATACAACTGCCGCACTACTGGGAGTAGGCCTACACTGCAAAGTAAACTCAGGGCTTGGGTTTGAGCACCTATGCTCATTTGTAACCCCAGATTAGGAATTGTTGAACCCTGAGTCCCAACCTGGCGCTTCAGTGTCTACATTGTATTATGTGGGCCCGAGCCCAGCCACCCATATCTCAGACTTCCTACTGCCCTCCCATAATGTGTCTGCTCTAGTCCTTTGTTTGGGTGCAGTGTGGGAAAACATGATTGTTCACCAAACTTGACTGTCCAGAGGACAAAGAAAGTTGGGATTGTGGGATACTGTTGTCAGACTCCCAGAGCACGAATCCAGTGGGACTGCAGCTACACTGCAAAGCAATCGGGCTTGACCCCCTCGGTCCCAGCTTGACTCAGGCTAGGACCCTCTACCACCATAGGGTCCTGGGTCCGAACTCTGGATTAGAGTGATTTGTGTGTAGACGGAAGGAGGGCAAAGCTTGAGCCTGAATTTAAACCCTGGGCTTACAGTGTAGACATATCCTATGATTTTACTAGCTTTACATGAGGAGTAAAATAGCAAAAATCTTGCCAGCCTGCATACGAAAGTGACACTTATAGATAATCTCATTAGCTATGCCAAACCTAAAAGATTCACAGCCACAATAGCGAGATGGTAGAAAGTCCAGTCAATGTATGCTAAAACCCTTCCCAAAAACTGTCCGTCCACCTACATAGATAGCCTGGGTGTTATGAAAACAGTGATCCATTAAACTCCACTATAGTCAATGGAATAAAATAGAGTTATTGAGAAATTCAATGAAGACTCATATAAGCATAATAGGTCATCACTGCAAATTATATTACAGATAGGTCTGAACCAAAACTATGAATCTAAATACCCCACGGTTTTGGAGAGCTGGATCCAGACTTTGCAGACAAGGCCCATCTCTTATAGGAGAATAGTTTAAGTAGGTAAAAATAAAACACAAACAAACGCCACTCACAATCATGCTAGGTCAACACAGAGTCGCTGGAAAACACGGGTCAACGTTAGAAACTCCCTTCTTGGTAAGAACACATTTATTGGAGCAGTGAAACTGTTGTACTCCAAGTACTTCGAAGATGTCTCTGCATCACCAGGGGATCAAAGAAAAATGCTGTCCATCTGCTGCTGTGTTAACTTATTATCTAAGGCATCCGTTGCAAAATATTTGGACATCGGTACCAAATTTAAATGAATATATTACACATAATAGTCCAGGAAAAGACACGGCCCGAACTACATGAGCAAAGAAAAAGGAGAGCAATGAAATAGCCAAAGATGAACAAATCGGAGGAGAAAGGCCTGATGCACAGTCCGGAGCCAGCCACAGGAAAACTCTGGGGAACGTCCTCAGAGAAGGGAACTCCATGGATGGAGTCCTGTACTGCACTGCACTCCCACAAGCTCCAATAATATCTAGGGATACATACCAAGGACAACCCAGCCAACCTCTCCTGCTCTGGATGATGGCAAAAAACGCTGGCTAAAGTATTATGAGCCATGAGATAACAATCTGGATTGAATTTGTTGGTGTAACAGCAACCTGGAAGGAAGGAATCATCAATTCTTCAAACTTCATCCATGGAAGGAGTCGGTAACCATCCTGTAACCAATTCAGCTTTTAGATCAATTTCGAGCAGAATCCAAGTGGGAGTGCGGCACAATAATTTAGCCTGGAGGTGAAGAAGATATGAATGTCCGTAACAAGTTCTGAACTGTCTCACCAGCATTGTCCTCGCCCTGAACGACAAGGCTGCAGAAGTCATTCCAAAATGTCTTGAAAAGGTTTCCCTCAATGCAGTAGCTGAGAGTTATCTAATGAGGGCCTAGACTGGCTACCCCTCATCAAAACAAGTGTCTGTCAATCAAGAAACAGTCCACAGTGGGCTAAGGAGGGAGCTAGAGAGCTCAGTGTCATCAGGATATTGAGGATGGCTAAGGTCATATTCCTTGATCATATCTTCTGGGGGCCGTACGGGACCAAATAGAATGCAGATGAAGGGAGATAAACAGAACTATGTAGCACCCGGCTCGCCTAAGGCATTTCTTACCTACTGAATCAGTCTATGATCTTCCTCTGGTGGGGCGAAGACTGCTGCTTACCAGCAAACTGCAATTTAGGACAGAAGACCCACTGATCACTAATTATACACCAGTTGTTCATCTGCTTATTCTTTTTGATGCGTTATGGGACACAGGAGCTGTAGGACTGTGCTAGACAGAGTGAAGGCCAGATTCAATCCATTCTTTTAAGTGGAGTTATTTCAAATTTACTCCAGTGCAGCAGAGATCAGGATCTGGCCTTTACTGTATGGGTGTTATTCTTCCTTAATTCTCTAAATAGATGTTTGTTTCAAAGAATAACTTTTTTAAGGTAAAAATACAAGCCATATTTATTTTGTAGGTGCAGCTGTCTATCAGTCTGATTCGATTCTTTAAAATGGAACAGCTAGAACAAACCCTGGTGGCAAACCAGCATAAAGAGGCCATCGATTATTAAAATCTCCTTGCAATAAATCGCGGTGGTTTCTTGTCAGCTCTGTGTGTGACTGTAGTATGAATAAGTAGGTAAAATTCCACTGAAGCTACAGTTTGCTGGATCATCCTGCGGTGCAAAAACATTCCCTCCCCCACGGCCCTTTGCTCGCTAGTACCGAAAGAGTCACACACACACACACACACACACACACACACACACACACACACACACACACCCCAAGAAAGAACACTGCAATGTGACTGAACCAATTTCGTTCTTTCCTGAGTCTATCCTGACGCTATTCATGAATTTCCCTACTCAAGAAATACAATAAAAAAGAAAAAGACAGCTCCATTCTGCTTCAGTGATCTACTGCTAAAGAAAGCACATACATTTCCCAATGAAATCCATAAATGAACGACAGGGCCAAGCCCTGCCTATATATCTTCAAAGTCACAGGGACAAAGAGGTGCCAACCCTGTGCCTTCTGTAAGCACAGAATCTCCCACATCTACCTAAACAGCTTTCACCGGATTAGCAGACAAAGATGATCTAGTTAGTCTCTACCTTAAGGGGGTTTAAGGCTGGCTAAAAACCTGCTGACGCGCCACAATTTCGTCTTTTTTTTTTTTCTTTCTTTCTTTTTCTAAGTGCTTGCAATTATATCTGATGGTTTCCAGTTGCAAACATCTTGCAAGGCTGGGGGAGGAGGAGAGGGGAAGGAATAAAAATGAAACAAGTCATAGTAACGTCCCTTCACCTTTAAAAATGAACAAAAGACAAAGGAAAGCCATGCTTCAAAACTAAGCCATCTTCCCCCTGAAACGATTTCTGTACAGCAGGGAGGATAACACGGAATGTAGTGGAAATGCTATGTAAATGCATTAATTTTTTCAAAGATATAATGCAGCCTAGCCCGTCTCTAACGCATCCTATGCTGCTTCCAGCGAACAGTTTCCTCTTACCGGCAGCGACATATCACTTATCATAGAATCATAGAATCATAGAATATCAGAGTTGGAAGGGACCTCAAGAGGTCATCTAGTCCAACCCCCTGCTCAAAGCAGGACCAATTCCCAGCTAAATCATCCCAGCCAAGGCTTTGTCAAGCCGGGCCTTAAAAACCTCCAAGGAAGGAGACTCCACCACCTCCCTAGGTAACGCATTCCAGTGTTTCACCACCCTCCTAGTGAAATAGTTTTTCCTGATATCCAACCTGGACCTCCCCCACTGCAACTTGAGACCATTGCTCCTTGTTCTGTCATCTGCCACCACTGAGAACAGCCGAGCTCCATCCTCTTTGGAACCCCCCTTCAGGTAGTTGAAGGCTGCTATCAAATCCCCCCTCATTCTTCTCTTCTGGAGACTAAACAATCCCAGTTCTCTCAGCCTCTCCTCATAAGTCATGTGCTCCAGACCCCTAATCATTTTTGTTGCCCTCCGCTGGACTCTTTCCAATTTTTCCACATCCTTCTTGTAGTGTGGGGCCCAAAACTGGACACAGTATTCCAGATGAGGCCTCACCAATGTCGAATAAAGGGGAACGATCACGTTCCTTGATCTGCTGGCAATGCCCCTACTTATACAGCCCAAAATGCCGTTAGCCTTCTTGGCAACAAGAGCACACTGTTGACTCATATCCAGCTTCTCGTCCACTGTGACCCCTAGGTCCTTTTCAGCAGAACTGCTACCTAGCCATTCGGTCCCTAGTCTGTAGCAGTGCATGGGATTCTTCCGTCCTAAGTGCAGGACTCTGCACTTGTCCTTGTTGAACCTCATCAGGTTTTTTATCACTTCTATCAGGATGCCAGAGATCACTTCCACACAATGCCAGCAGATGTAATTTTCTTAGATGCATACACAGTTCATCATTTAGATACTAGATGACAAGGTGATCACAGGGTGACTCTGTAATGCAAGTTTGTCGTTTGGTATTTTGAATTCTCAAATGATTAAAAAAAAGGTTTATCAAATATAAATATCTTTAAGAAAAAAGTAACAAAAGTGCTACATATGATCAAGGAAAAACAATTCCGTTAGTTTCTGCTACTTAAAGTAGGTTTGCTTTACAAATATTACCACATCCATTATCAATATGGCTTCCCATTATTAATTAAATTGTCTGTAGCAGTATAGCTTTCTCACACCATAACAAGGACAGAGTAAAGAGAACACAAAAGCATTACACCCTATATCTCAAGGAGGAGATCTTCCTGCCTTTTAAGAAGTGTTCATATTTGGGTGAATATTTATGCCATGTTGATAACTAGCAGAAACTAGATACCAAAGTCCTCCAATAACCTTTCAGGCCTGTTAGGATTGCAGGCAGGAGTTACACAGACTTGTACAAACTCACCCATTTATTATCTTAATCCCTTTTTTGAAAACATTGCTTTTGAGAGGGGCTGGAGGGGGAAAAGGTGAGAGGAAGAACAAAAGGTAACGCAACTTCTATGATAGATCGATCGAGTCTCGACCTCTTCGGAGCAGGCACTGCTAGGCCTGCCAAATAATGAATAGTGGTTTTGAGAAGTGGACTGTCGTCCATTAGACATTCAGCTCATTTTTCATGTGATCCCAGGCTGGGCGTCTATCATGGTCCCAGAGGCAGAAGGCAGTATTTTATCCACTAAGCCATGCAGCTTGTGAGAGCAGAGGATGTCTGTGTTGAATGTGACATCAACCGAAATGTGTGAATATGTTTCCCATGGACATTCTCAGCGCAGTACCCAAAAGAAATAGATCAAGTCACTGTGTGACCAGTGAGGCACGGCTTATTGCAGCTGGAAATCACTTATTCCCAGGCTGAAGTGGGGTTTCTAGTGTTCTTTTTACTCTCTGTTGATACTCCCAATATGGTGTCCATCGACCCTGTGCTTCTACCCCAGCTTCCATCCTTTCAGTCTTGGAGGAGGAAAAGCGTACAGACTAGTTTTACATGATGTCTAAGGGTATCCAAGATTTTAAATGTAGCCTAAGACTTGGAACTGAGGGACTCTCTAAAATACCTGGAAGCACTTTCTTGGAATGCTAAGACAAAGCAGCAAGATTTTCGAGCCACTGGGGCTGGGAGAGGGAGGTTGGTTGGTTGACTGATTATTTACTGGGAATTAATACTGAGAGAGTATATGCAAAGGCTGAGGGCACCATGCCATCTTCACAGAACAAGACCCTAACAGCTAACTGACGTACAAGAAACTGCAAAGTTATACTGTAAGAAGAACACATATTAAGGACCGAGGAAAGTCTGCTAAGGTGCTACGTCTAAAACTAAGTTACTTCTTGTTTTGACCCTCCCCCTTCTTTGTATCAGTCGTCGTCTAGGGCCTCTGTCTTGATTTCGTTGGTTCCTTGCCGGGCCAATGCCAAGATGGTGTGGTTTACTGCTGCCATTTCCACGGCTAATGAAATGGGATCTTGGTGGTCACTATGGCTAGTGCTGTCATCCTGTGTATGCAGAAAGGAAAAAGATGAAGCGTTGTTAATTAGTGAGCATTCAGTCTGAGTGAAAGAGTTTTTAAAGTGAGCAGTGAACTAAGGGCCGCAAATTACACTTTTGCTAACTGGGTGGGATTGAAAAGAAACACTGATTCCCTTTAAGAAAATGTCATTCACTGGGCAAACACAGGTTCATGGAAATGGGCAGGGCCGGGCGTGGAGATTCACGTTTATTTTCAATAGCTAAAAACTGGCTAATCGCGAGCGTAGTGCAGAATATATTAAATTATCAGGTAAGAGTGATTTTGTGTGAAATAGAAGTGACACATAGATACACATGTTCTATTTTATATAGGGATACACCCATAGACCGTTCAGCACTAAACCAACTGCTGAAAATGTCCCAGACAGATAAAAAAGGTGGTGAAATGACCTCATGCAGGAACTGCCACAGCAGATCACACTGTCTAGCCAGCCATCCTGCTACATGCCACATCTCATTTAATTAAATAGTGAAAAACTGTGGGTTATACTACTGCCTACACCGCAACCTCCAACAGATCTGGAGGCTGTCACCATATTTTCCTATGTGTCTTTTTTCTAAACACTAAAAAGAAGCCTCTGGATTTGAACAGGACAACAGTTTAATTGTTCAGGATGTGTGGCTGCTGTGAAGTACGAAGAAGATGGGGAAACTTCGCTGCTATAGTTCTGCAGTGAAGATTTTTCTCAGCACTGAAATGTTTTAAGGTCAACGAATGAGCAGGACTTCATTCCTCATACACACTGAAGTGTGCAGTTTTCTGAGCCTACATCAGGGTGGGGGCCTGGTCTGAATATAGGTGTAACTCTGACACCCTTTGGTGGCTTGTTTCAGTGTCGATCAAACCTGGGACACGTTGATCTTAATGCATAAGCCTCTACTGCCTGAGCTAAAAAACACTTTTCAGAGAGTCAAGGTTGTAGCAGGCTCATCAATCGCTAGCTGGCCTAGCCACCACTAGAGGGCGACAGAGTGCCATACCGAGCAGCCATCGCTTACATAGGGATAAGTAGGGTCCTATCAAATTCACGGTCCATTTTGGTCAATTTCATGGCCATATGATTTTAAAAATCATAAATTTCATGATTTCAGCTATTTAAATCATAAATTTCATGGTGGTGTAATTGTAAGGGTCCCGACTCAAAAAGGAGTTCGGGGGGGGGGAATCGCAAGGTTATTGTAGGGGGGGTTGCGGTACTGCTTCCCTTACTTCTGCGCTGCTGCTGCTGACAGCGCTGCCTTCAGAGCTGGGCAGCTGGAGAGCGGTGGCTGCTGGCCTGCAGCCCAGCCCTGAAGGCAGAGCCGCCGCCAGCAGCAGTGCAGAAGTAAGGATGGCACGGTATGGTATTGCCACCCTTACTTCTGCTGGCAGGGTGCCACTTTCAGAGCTGGGCGCCCGGCCAACAGCTGCCGCTCTCTGGATACCCAGCTCTGAAGGAAGAGCAGAAGTAAGGGTAGCAATACCATGACCCCCCCTAAAATAATCTTGCAACCCCCCTGCAACTTCCCTTTGGGTCAGGACCCCCAATTTGAGAAACGCTGGTCTCCCCTGTGAAATCTGTATAGTATAGGGTAAAAGCCCACAAAAAAACAGATTTTATGGTCTGTGACGTGTTTTTCATGGCCACGAATTTGGTAGGGTCCTAGGAATAAGTCATAGTCATAGAGTTTAAGGCCAGAAGGGAACACCAAATCATCTATTCTGAGCTCCTGTACATCAATGACCACTAACACCACCCCGTACCCGCACACTAAACCCAACCAAGTTCTAATCCTAAATCTAAAAACCAACTCTTTCTGGGATCTTGGGCAAAGCAAGTGTCAGCTTCCCCCTTTCTGAACTGGGGGTAAAAATACTTACTTACCTTACCGAGGTCTTGGGAGAATTAGTTAATATTTTTACAGCATTTTAGAGAGCAAAAATGCTAAGTATTTTTGTCATTATTACATCAGGCCCATGATGATGAATTTGCAACAATATCATTTCTAAATCAAGATGGCAGGTGGTGATTGCTGGTGGGACAGAAATGCCAGTTTTCAGTCAACTCCTGAGGCTGTTTAACAGAATCTCTTAATTTGCCATGAATTTTGGGCCAGATGTTCAAAACCCCGCATGCACATCAGACTTTTTGAATACCTGACCCTAAAAGTCAATTAAGTGAACTATGAGAAAGTGTAAAAAAAAAAAAAAAAAAAAAATCCCTCTGAAGTTGTATTAACTTTATGTTATTAACTTTAATGGTAATTGGATAAACTTTATGTTTTCAAGTTTTCTGGAGTCTGAATGATACTCTGAAACGCAGATTTTATGGTTTTAATGGCTGAATGGGTGTTAAATGGTCATCAGCACAGCTTTCCACAGTAATGCATTTAACTTTTAATGCCTAATTATCCTTTACAGTGAAGTCCGGGCTAGATCATTGAGAACTGCAACATCTAAGGACTCTGAACAGAGAATTTTGATGCAATTAAGCAAATTATTTCTCTTTCCAAAAATAAGTTGGATAATACAAAAATACAGAAAGAAAGAAATGGTTTGGAATTCTAAACAACGCGTCTGCTAAGCCATCAATTCCTCTATCTGACAGGCATGCAATTAAATGTGCTTGGCTGCAGTTTCAAAATATATCACACCAATTATTTAGGAGATTCTGACCTTGCACAGCCATACGGAGCAGAGCTCCACCAACTACTTCCAGAGATGGTCTATAAAAGGATCTTTGTCCTCCACCAAAGAAACAGCAGCAGCTCCAAGGATGGTGGAAACAGAGCAGGCATACCAGCACCTCTCACCCAATCAATGTCCCACTGGACTTGGGCTGAGTCTACTGGGGTAGCTACTCCAGGATACTGGGTTTCCAGTAACCAGGTGATGAGATCTCCTACTTCTTTCCAGGGATGGCCTATTAAGAAAACCCCAACAAAACCCAGACACCTGGGTGTAGCAGCATGAACACAAGGAGCAAAGGAAGCAGAACCATCTAAGTGAACTGTTCAGCAAGGCCAATGATGTCAAGTGAATCTATCCAAAATGGACTTAGTCACCACTGACTCTGCAGGGGAAGATGGAGAAGGGGAGGTGGGATAAGAACATGGGTGCCTGTTGTCACAGGGAAGCATGTTTGTGCCCAACACACTGCAGAAATGGTTAAAGATCTGTACATCCTTTCTTGAAGGTTAACCACTGTACCAGTGCCAGAGATAAGAAGAGCTTGAATTAAGCATGGTGCGTAGCTTGAGTTAACACTGTCCTAGCATTTTTCAAACATTGTGTGTTGTGTGAATGGTGTCACTTGCTTGTTTGGAGCAGATCCTCCTGTCTTCTTCTACCTTCTCTGCTTCTCTGCCTCCCTCTGAACATCTTCCCTCCTCCTCCCCATTGCGTACTTGCCAAGTGTCCTGTTGTATGACAATAAATCCAAGTGGGTGAATACTGGTTTCTCACACATTCAATAGGGGAGCTGTGCTCTTCCACTTTCCCCATTAAAATTACATGAAAGAAAAAAAAAAGAAGGACGTCTGACTCATGAGAGGTACAAGGCCCCTTGACGCTGAAGTGTCACATGCAGGGCTCCCATTTGGGACCATGTAGCTCAGCTCAGCTCAGATTCTTACCTGCTCTGAATAGTCATTCCCATCGACGTCATCGCTATTGGAATGGCCTCCTGGACTCTGTACATCTATGCCATGGCTCTCCAGGATTGCTGCTTCTTCGAAAAAAGCAAATGGATCCCTAAATTATCTGATGCATTACCGGAATTAAAGACCATCCATATTTTAGGCATTTAAAAAAAGTGGACTAGCAAGGTCAACTCTTGACCTCTTCTCAACTATCCACAATTTGGGTGGGGGTTAAGTGTTCACTTCTGTTGCCCCCCCAAATTGTTTCCATTCTTAATGTCCAATAGTCAAACCTTCCTTCTTCCCCCATCTAGTCTACAATGGATGGGGTCTCCCTTGTGTATGCAGTGTGTCTGTAGCCGTGTCGGTCCCAGGATACGAGAGAGACAAGGTGAGCGAGGTAACATCTTTTATTGGACCAACTTCTGATGGTGAGGGAGACAAGGTTTCAAGCTACACAGAGCTCTTCTTCAGGTCTGAAGCTCGAAACCTTGTATAGTCTGCAGAACCAACACAGCTAAGTTTGTGAGCTGTATCCTGTTCCAGTTTGCGCACTGTCAACAGAATTGTTTACTATGTTCCAATCGGTTATGGCTCTGCAAACCCACTGACAGCAATAAGGTGGCACAGGGGTAACTGAAGGAAGAATTTGGCCTGCAGAATCCTTGGTACTGGTGATGGTATTGAGATGTAAAGAATCCATTTTGACTTTCAGATCTCAGTGGAATCTTACAGGGTTGGCATTAAGAAAAACACCACCATTTTGACTTGTAAAATGAGTACATTTGAGTTAAACACTACTGAGGCAAGAAACTTACAGACCCCTTTTTTAAAAATCGCTTCCCTTTTCCCACTGGCACTTTTCAGAGTAGAACTGCACTTTAAAGGTTTTAAACTCAGTCCATTTTGAATTTCCCCTATCCCCAGTGCAGAAATCACTGCTTCTCTTGTTTCATTTGGGACATTCAATGGGACTGGGCCAATAATTTGGTGTTAGGGAAATATGAATCCTTCTATCTTGATCAGATTCAGACTTAAAACAGAAATTAGGTCCTCTAGTGACATCCGATCACTGAGTCATTTTTCCTGTCCTACTACTGACATTTGTAAACTGAGTCCCCGATGATAGTTTAGAAACATTGAGAGGGTGAAAGATTTACTTTAAAAAGTGCTTTAACTGACTATTAAAAATGCTTGGCGCTTCTAGCCATTTGCATTAATAGAATTCAATCTTATACTCTCCAGCTCCCTTGAGCTGGCCTATCTACTTAAGCCCTTCAGGTTGTCTGAAAGCAGGTTCTCTGATACATTACCGATATTGGCTCTTCTCTTGATTTCCTTTCTTCTGTTGGCAAACCAGTTGTACACTTTAAGGGAGGTAACTCGCTCCAAATCTGACAACTTTTTGCCTGTGAAAATATACAGTAGAAAGCACAGTTGTTTACAGGGTTTCACAAGTATGGATAGCACTTTGTACATGCATATAAGATCAGCAGATCCCTGCCATGTGATAAACCCTTGAAATTTAGAGCAGACAGCATTAGAGAGTGGAACTACATATAAGAACAGCTCTCAAATGAAACGCAGGGCTTTTCTTTGCAACTACAGACAGCTCAGGCCTAAACTGTGATAGAGAGCAAAGCTGCTCGTCCGATACAGGAGACCAGGATTCAATTCACAGCTCTGCCACAGAATGTGTATGTGACCTTGGGCAAGTCACTTCACCTCTCCGTGCCCCAATTCTCCATAGTAAAACGGGGATAATACTTTCCCGCCTCATAGGGATAATGTGAAGCTAATTTGGTTACTGCGTCGGAGGTGCACAGGTAGTGAGTGCCATAGAAAAGCTAGTAAACATTAATAAGAGGTGAGATATGGGGATGGCAGAGATAAGATCTAGTAGTAGTAATAACAACAATTTATATAGCACTTTTCATCAGCTGATCTCAAAGTGTTTTAGAAAGGGGTTGCTATCATTATCTCAATTTTACAGATGGGGAAACTGAGGCACAGAGCAGGGAAATGACTTACCCAGGGTCACCCAGCGGGTCAATGACAGAGCTGGGAATAGAACCCCAGTATAGTGCTCTGTCCACTAGACTAGACTGCCTCCCTGCTAAGTTATAGTCAATAATGCTAAAATTGTCACATATGTTATGACGTCTTGTCCTAGCTTTTCTTTATTTCACCTTTGGGTTTATTACATTACTTTTCATTCCTGTAAACAAAAGTTGCAGAACGTGTTCTCTGCAAGGTTTGGGTATGTTCTACTATTTCAACTAAGCAAAGGCAGGTGGGCTCACTGCTTCAAACTTGGCATTATTACACCAGATGCCCACACTCCATTCCCAGGTAGGATTTCTCTTCTCCTACCCTCACAGGAGCAGGAAGAACTGAGAAGATGCTGGGGGGAGAGGGGAAATGAGGTCCCCTAATTTAACACACACAACCAGAAGAAGGACTCATGTCTAGAAGCTACAGAGAAGCTTGGACGCCAGGAGACCAGGGCTCCCTACTTTGCCAAGGATACACCATGTGATCGTAGGCAATTCACAACCTCTCTGTGGCTACATTTCTCCATCCTTAAAATGAGATCAGTAATAACAATAATGCCACATACCCACTTTTGTAGAGTAGGGTGACCAGACGTCCCGATAAAATCCCGCTTGTCCCGTGTCCCGACCAATGACTGGTCGGGACGCAACTTGTCCTGATATTTCGCAATCCATTTTTTTTTGCTCCACCGGCGACCTCCCCGCCCCCCCCCCCAATGTATCCCAATATTTTCTTCCTCTCATCTGGTCACCCTATTGTAGAGGGCTTTGAGATCCTCAGATAAGAAGTGCACATATTTGTAAAAGTAACTAAAAATAATTGGCTTTAAAGAATGCAAATCTCTGAAATGTATTCCTTTTCCTATGGATACCCTACATGACCCTGTATATATGAAATGTTTTAATTCTCAACTTCACCTCTAGCTCTCTACTATTTTAATTAGTAGAAATGTATCTTTCAGACATACGTGTTTGGGTCCGAAGACTACATTAGCCCTCATGTTCATCCAAGTACGGCAGCTTGAATGACACGAGCCATATAGCGCTCTAGGAAAAACTTACTACTGGTTGAGAGCACTAAATTGTTAGTAACAGCCATAAAATGAGATTTGCTGAATTTAGCAGGAGATGTTGAAATTTAATTGCAGACTCCTTTGAAAAGAACAGTGCGATCAGGTCCTTACCTGGCTTTTGTATAACTGCATTACAGGCATTTGCAATTTCTTCTCTCTTTGCCTCATCAGGATATTGATTCTCATTGAAGTAACTGCAGGAAAAAAAAAGGGTTTTCAGAAATCAAAGCATGGATGCACCAAAACAGCTTCACTAAAAGGTGTCAATGGCTAGTAAATGCACTGGTCTTAAAGGGACAATATAGACATATTAAGTTTTATGTTAAACGGTATGTGCATGTTTATGTATTACATGTGAACACACAGTTCCCCTTTAAAACCTTCTCAATTGCCTTAGATAACCAAATATCACCGCCGCACTTGCACCATTCCCTATAGCAAGTGAGTAGGTATAAGGAAATAGAAAATGCTGCAAATACCAAAGATACTATTGCAAAGTGAAACACTCATGGTAGGAAACCCCACAGTTAGTACTAAGGCACCTCTGCTTCTTTAATTAAGAACGAAAGAACGGCCATATTGGGTCAGACCAAAGGTCCATCTAGCCCAGTGTCCTGTCTTTCGACAGTGGCCAATGCCAGGTACCCCAGAGAGAATGAGCAGAACAGATAATCAAGTGATCCATCCCCATTACATGATAACATACTATTTTTTCCGCATGGCCCCAGGTTCATTCAGTGCATAATGTTCAACATTTATGTTGATTCTCGGGGTTCAGTAAGCATCTCCCATTTTCTCATTCACTACATGCCTACCTCCACACTGACCACCAAAATCTTCACATTTTACCAGGAAACACATAACTACAGCTGTTTTGAGTCATTACTGTGGGATAATGTAGTGGTTTTCTTACCAGAGGTCTGTGAGTGCAGAACTATATAGTATACTCTAAGAACTATGGATTAACTCTAGAGTGCACTTTTAAAGTTGTATTTTTTATTTAATAATTGTAAACTTACTATGGGATAATAAGAGACTATTTTAATGTAACAATTTAGTGCTATAGCTTTTGATAATTATCATTTTACTATACCTATAGTTTTGCTATAAAATTATAATTTTACTATTAGAAATATTTTCCTTAGCCTTAAACTCAAACAAATTGATTTAAAACCTCTGAGCCCAATCAAACTCAAAGTCAATGGGGCCGATTCAGACCCTATATGCAGGGATCACTTCATTTCTTTTCAGTTTGCCTCCTAGGAATATATTTGTAGGGGTTATTTTACAAAAGTAAAGGTCAGAATTACAAAAGTTCCCCAGCCAACTTGGTAATGGACTCTTACAATTGTTACTGTGTATTTAAGGAAACAAATTTTGCTTTTTATTTTTACCAAGAGACCATGTAACAGTGGACTCATTAATGAGACATGCATGCGTGCACCCCACCACCCCATCTCTGTGTGCATCTACTCCCAGCATAACTTCATATAGTTGATATATCCTTATTTTTCAGCTAAAAGATGTTATACATAAATAAATGGACGAAACCAATTTAGGTTATCTTGTTAAAAGCATGATTTTGTTCCCTGTAATATTTTGGTTCCAAGCTACCTTTGAATAACTGCAGTTAACAGCGCTCCCACTATTTCGCTTTGGGGATTATTCCACAGTTAAATCAACCCTATTGTAAGTACATTTTCGTAAATGTCCAGCCTGAATGTTCTTTTCTTGCATTCCATCCTGCTATTCGCCCTGTAATTTGTAGTTACAGCTATATGTACAGTCGGAATCCTGCTTGTGGGTTGCTATTCATTGATCAAGAGAAATTGCTCATTTGCACAGCAAGAAGCACTGTTAATGTGCATCCATTTGATTTGCTTGCTTAGAGAGCAACTGCAACCATTGAAATTACATTTTTAAGTGAGGGGCAGAATATAGAAATTAGTGATTTGGGACCTAAATACCCTCTCTCTCAGACACACCCACATCCACCCTTCCGCATCTAGGTTTCTTGTGGAGAGTTTCTGCTGCAGACTAAGACCCAGGTCTACATAGGCACCTAAATCCCAAACACAGGGACACAAGTCCTAGTTTTAGGCTTCTCAGAGATTCCCAGAACACCTGCTTGGCGGCCACCTAATCCTGTAGGCAGCGAAACCTCACTCAGTGCCAAAATTTTTGCGCGGGTCTCCTAGGCGGCTATGTTTCTGCATCCAGAGATATGTACTGCTGCCTCGACTCCAGGCCAGCAGTTCCCCAACTAGGGGGCATGACCTCAAGTCGAGTTGCGCCATCAGCAGATGGGATTGTGGCAATCCCAAGTGTGCAGATGCCATTTTGCTCCACACAGAGTGACCTTGCAGGTATCGTGCATGCAAGGCCAGGCTGCGCAGAGGATGACATTTGGTAATGGCATCCTCCATGCTGTCTGGGCTCACGGGAGGCTGAAAATGGGGTCATGCAGGCAGAAAGTTCAGTAACTGCTGCTCTAAGTGTACGAATGCCTATTTCCTGCCTAACCCCAGCGTGACCCACAAAGCATGGGAAGACAGGCTTGCCCACCTCTCTTGCCTGCGGGACCTGATCTGGTAGGTGAGTTCTGAGCATGCCCTTCGGACTGGGTTCCACTCAAAATCTGGCCAGAGGAGGAGACAGCAGTGGTGGCCCCATCAGAACGCTTACCCCGGTGCACTCATCTGCAATGTGGGACACCCACGTTCAGTGCCTCCCCTGCCTGCCGTAGAGAAAAGGATTTGAACAGGGGTCTCCCACCTCTGAGGTGAGAGCCCTAATCACTGGGCTATGGGATCTGCTCATGTGGCTCTCCCTCAATCTCCCCTGTTGAAGTCACTGGAGCAGGGGGACCAGACTCCGGTCTCCTCAGTCCCAGGAGAGTGCTTCTAAACTACTAGAATACAGTGACATTCTCTCTCTCTCTGCCCCGATGTCTATTTAGGTATTTATCCAAAGTGAAACAGTTCCAACAGGAGACACAGAGCGCCCCACATCAGAATAGCCCAGTGGGCTCTTTATTCAGAGGTAGGATTTGAACCCCTTTCTCCCCAGAGGGGGAAATTAAACCCAGGTCTCCTACATCCCAAGGGAGTTCTTTAACCACTGGGCTAAAAGTGACAGGGGAGGCATCACTGCTGCTTCCTCCCATTTGGGGTTGAGTTAGGCTCATTCTCACAAGAAACTGCTTAGGCACCTAAGTCATCTGGCTCCAGGAGAGGGGCTCCAGGCTGTGGCTTGCAAGCAGAGAGAGCAGGGACCTCTCTGCAGCCCGGATTTAGGCACCGAACTTCGTGAGAGGGGCGGGGCTTTGACACACCCATCTTGTCTGCATGCAGCTAGCTTAGGCGGGGAGCCACCTAATGTGCTGGCTTTTGTGGATCCCGTTCTTAAAGCACCCATCTCTCTCCATTCATTGTCCAGGGAGCCTAGCTCAGCTTTGTAGATCCCACTGCGATGCTGAGTGTTGCAACTCTGAACTCCCTTTGAGGAGCCGGGCCTAAATCCGGAGAAACGACGCGCATCTACAATCCATACTATGCCTGATGCCATTCGGTCTTAAACCAGGGGAAGTTTGGCCACTGACTTCAAGGGAAGCAGACTTGGGCCCATTGATTTCAAAGGGAATTGCTGGTGTGCAGCACCTCTCAAACTTCTACGCAGGCAGCAGCCGGGACACTCCTAGAAGCATCAGCAAAGGCTGCCGGGCTTTCTTTGATTTGGCAACATTCCCAAGCCTGGAACCAATGTAATTTTCATTCTCTGAAACATACCATCGCTTGGATATACAGTAGCATGGACTATTCAGCACAGAACTCTCATCCCTTACAAATTCCTGTCTGCAGGGATTGTGTTTTGTACAGGACTTTCTTGGAAAGGGGAATAACAAGGAAACAAAGTGTCAAGAAATGTATAATGAACTGTGTTAGACAAATGTATATTTAATAATGTCAGAGAAGCAGATATTATATATTCAATAGTAATAAGAAAATGTCAAGGAATTTGTTGCTTCCTGTAAGTATCTTGCTGACACAGCTCTCAAAACACCGGTAAAACAACTTCAAAGGCTCCAGGTTTGTGTCTTACCTACAGTCGATTTTTGGTCGGTGTAGATAACAGGGCCAAGCACACCTGACAAACGTGTGATTTATTAGCCAGATACAGCTCTCCATAGTAAGACAGACTAGGGAGGATGGATACTGACTGGACAGGACTAGCCAACCAAGGCCACATGATGCAGACAAGTATGAATAAGACAACTGTTTTAAGAAATAATGGAATGGGTGAAAGCAATACAAAGACAACCAATCAGAGTTTTAGCAGGATAAATAAAAATGGATGAGTTAGAAGGATTTGGGGTTAGTTATTATATGTATATTAAATATATTTAGAATCGAATGATTATAAATAAGGTAGTTTTAAACATGTGTGCCTGCTTGATATTATGAGACTAGGTATAAAGGACATGTGTACAACAAAGGGGGCTGGAGGAGGAGGAGCCAAGCAGGACCCCATCAGATAGACCAGCATGGACCTGATGATGACAAAAACAGCCTACCCATACCCCAGGACTGATTGTTACTCTATCCTGCTCTAACTGTTTTACTTATGCTTGATTAAGGTGGTGATATAGTGTCCTAAAATTCTCTTATTAAAGCTTTAAACTAGCTTGGCTTAGTAATTGGGGTGGAAAAACACCCCCTTGAATGACAAAAGTTTTAACGACAAAAAGCGCTGGTGTGGATAGCGCTTCATTGGCAGGAGCCATACTCCTGTCGACGAAGCTACTACCCCTTGCTGGGGGGGTGGTCTTATTGTGTTGCCAGGAGAGCTGTCTCCTGGTGACAAAGAGCGGCTACACTGCTTACCCTACAATGGCTCAGCTGCGCCGTTGTAAGGTGCACAGTGCAGACATCGCCGTAGACGCTGGGAGTTGCGTCCTAACTTTTAGGCACCCTGCTGCCTAGAGGAATTCACAACTGTGAGTTAGGCACCGAGGGTCCCTGCGCAATGCATGGAAAGAGGTAGGCGCCTAGGCAAGGGATTCACAGAAGCCAAGACACTGAGCGGGGAGCTGTCGAAGGCCCACACCCCAAAAGGAGTTAGGAGCCTGACTAGAGAGGGAGAATCCTGAGCAGAGTCACCTAAGCCAGCCCTTTCTTATGAAAAACTGCAATAGTTCTTCCACTACATCACTGATATCAAATAGCCCAGTGGTTAGAGCATTCATCTGAGAAGTGGGAAACCCAGGTTCAAATCCCAACTCTGCCTGATGTGGTGCAGGGCCTTGAACCAGGTCCCCCACCTCATTGGTGAGTATACTAACCAGTGGGGTATAGGCTACTGCGGGGTGGGGTTCTCTCAATCTTTCCTGTTGAAGTACACCTCTATCCCGATATAACACGAATTCGGATATAACGCGGTAAAGCAGTGCTCCGGGGGGGATGGGGCTGCATGCTCCGGCGAATCAAAGCAAGTTCGATATCACGCGATTTCACCTAAAACACGGTAAGATATTTTGGCTCCCGAGGACAGCGTTCTATCGGGGTAGAGGTGTATAAGGGAAAGCAATCTATGCACTAACCACTAGGCTATAGTCACTCTCTCCAGCCCAATGTCTACGTAAGGCTCTGCTCCAACACTGATTGGGGATTTGAACCTTGGTCTCGCACATCCCAGATGAGTGCTCTATCCACTGGGCTATTGGGTGTAAGGGAGACAATGTTACCACCATCCTCTTTCCTGTTCCTCGTGGATTGGGCATGCTCAGAGCATGCCTACAGAATCAGGTGAGACAGGTGGGGGAATGCCTACTTTGAGAAACCCACAAGGGCTTAGGCATGAGCTAGGCGCCAAGTTGTTCGGCAGTGTCAGGAATTAGTTGGCAGTGTGCACGTACATCTGCAGAAATTTAGGTGCCTACGGGACTTTAGATGCCTCCAGGGTTAGGCAACAGCTGAATGGGGGTGGTTTGTGAATGCCAGTAATGCCAAAATGTTGGACGTTAGTTCCTAAAGGGGCAGTTAAGTACCTAATTTCCCTTGGGAATCTAGCCCAAAGATTAATTCTGTAAATCTGCCCCACACAGCTATATCAGGTTTCCTGTGAAAACTCTTTCATTTACAGATACTTGCCAGAAATCTACAATACATAAAACAAACCCCATGGAGAGAGAGAGACGGTGATGTACTACAATCATAATGTGACAGCCTGATGTTGTACTCCTGTACGGGCTGGATGATCCACTACCCTGTACCTGGTGGACGATGCCCAAGCTTACTAAAGAAATGCAAACAAAAGCAGATGTAAAAATGCAGGAAAATCTCTGCCTCTGAGAAACGGGGAGACAAATGAATAAAGAGAAGAAAATGGAGCCACCGTTAATGAGCCTCTCATTCAGCATATAGCTACGTGCTACACTGAATGCACTATGAACAAGCTGCAGGCTACCATATGCTCTGGCTGGCTCGAGTGCCTTGGAAAGGGAACAATGCTTGCTACCCGTAACAGAACTCATGTTCAATATTTTGTGATGACTGGGAGCAGGCTCCATTGGTCAAGCTAACCCTTTTCACAACATGATGATGAAATGACATGCCAATAGCAAAGTTTCATGGGGGATGCAGAGAATGTGGTGAGGGTGGCGCATTAAGGAGATCTTAGGAGTGACTCCTCAGTTAGGATTGTTGAGATTTAAGTTTAAAGCAGAACTAGAACTCCTCTGCTTCACAATTAAATGGACAAATTCACTCTCAGATCTGGCACAATAACCACAGGTGGTTTACAATAGTAGAGATCACTTCTCTCGCCCTCTATCCATAGCTCCTTCTAGCTCACACCCTATGCGGCATCTGAATTCCCCCCACTCACCCATCAAGTCTCTAATAGCCTGGTACAATTCCATTCCTGCCCCTCCTATTAACTCAATTCACATTTTCCTCCACATCCAGCCTCCTGGACAGCTCCCCTCATCAACATTTACAGTCCCCAATGTTCCCTCTCCCCCACCATATTCAGCTTTTGTACTTTGACAGGACAGTTCTGTCAGCTACTCCGGACAGAGCAGACTGAAATTTTCCAGTCTAAAAAACGAAGATCTCAGAAAGTTACAAGCAATGAAAAACAGGTTAGAATGGAAAATTTTATGCAACCTTAACTGTAAAACCCACACTCCCACTATACTAACCTACACTCTTGTAACACCTTTCATGCAAAGATCTTAAAGTGGTTTATAAATATTATATGGTTGTATGCCACATCCTCACCCTTCTCCACTTCTTTGGGGGCCCCAATCTCCTCTGGCCATAATAATGGTGATACCATAATACAAAACAAAACAACTAATGGCTTGCATACAAGGTGCAAAAGGACTATGTTACCACACACTAGGTACTTTTTCAGAGCGGGCCAGAAGGATCTACATGGAGCAGTTACAATCCAATAGATTAGAATACTCTCGAAATCACATCCCCCTAGTTCGCTGCTGGTGCCATGTAGAAAAGCCCTACAAGCCTCCCAGTATCTCTGTAAGGTAGGTAATACACATTTCAAAGATTGGAAAACTGAGGGACAAAGACATTAAGGAACTTGCCCCTGGCCACACAGTAAGTCAGTGGCAGAGCTGTGAACAGACCCCAGGAGCACCCTGTTGTTACCACCATCCACTCTCCCTGCCACAGCCCAAAAAAAGAACCCAGGAGTCCTCATTTCTGGTTCCCTGTTTTAATCATTAGAGTACACTCTCCCCCAGAGAAAGGGAAAGAACCCATGAATCCTAGTTCTCAGCTCTAACCACAAAACAATATTCCATTCACAATACTGGAAGTTCCCTAAAACTTCAGGAGAAAAGCCATGAAGCAAACTTAGAAGATATAAGAAAAATAGTGATTAAGCAGGCACAACTAAATCCTGCAAAGGCGTTCTGCTTTCTAGACAAAGGGCAGCTGTCAGCTGAGTAATCACTGAACACCTTCAGCGAAGAAACCAAATGATCTCTTTTGCAGAGAATGACAGTAAAGAATTAAAATGAAAAGTGGCCAAATAATTTACATGAAATGAGAATCCATAAGATGGGAAAGAATGGAGATATCCTTGAAGCAGTTTCATTTCAATAACACTGAAGTCTAGAAAAATTGCAGATTCAGAGAAAACCTCTCTTTCAGGGATAATGTGCCTAGGACAATGACAGTCAGAGACGCCATCTCAGCCAGGGTTCTGTAATGTTCATTTACACGTCTCCACCAAGGTGCCCCTATCTGAATTCCAGCAATAGCTGCCAACCTTTTTGCTCAACTGTAGAGTTTAGTTTTGCAGGCCAAGATCTTATATACACCAAATAATGCCCTCAGCCTCCCATTCTGTTGTGATCCCACTGATCCACAGTGGGAGTTTTTATTGCTCCCCGTCCCATTGCTGGCAAGACAAGGGTTTGAAGTAACCTAATCTCCTGAGCAGCGTAAGGATGGGCAGCGCTGGGGCTAGGAGAGGGGGTCTAGGGTATTAGTTTCAAAAGCCTGAAACATCAATACTGCCAAACAGACCCATAGCTTGGAACCATCAGTACAGGGTGCCACTCTAGCAGCCTGGGATTCAGGATACCTAATCATTCCCACATGTATAGTCAATGCAGTTCTATTTGACAAGGAAGCTTTCGGGCTGTGAAATATTCCATCTTCTGTGGGGTTCTCTGGGTACTTGCTGGAGCCCGAACAGCGCCCTGTGTTATAGCCACCATCTGTCATGGGGAGGGAGGAAGGAAGTGACAACCCATCAACACCAGTTCCCATTTGGTTACTGCTGATGAATATAAATTGCCTATACCACAAGGCGCTGTGTTCATGCTCCTGCAGTCCTCCTGCTTTCAAACACATATGCTTTTTTCAAGGCCCATGAGTTGTGTTTAGTAGCCGTAGGCTGCCACTAATTTAAGCTCCACATTTAGTCTGTTTGAAAACCACATCACACTCTGCTTTCCAAACAAGTGCAGAAGTTCTGCCAGCTGCTTTGACTGAATTGCCTACTTTATCCCTCTTGTTAGTATATTTATCAAGATGGCAGGTGTCTGGCTAGGTCTACACTACCGCTTATGTCGGTGTAACTTATGTCACTCAGGGATGTGAATAAGCCATCTCCCTCTCCCCCGCGTGACATAAGTTACACCAACCTAAGCGCTGGTGTGGACAGTGCTATGTCGGTGGGAGAGCTTCTCCTGCTGACGTAGCTACCGCCGCTAGTGGGCATGAAGAGATTAAACAGCTTGCCCAAGATCATATAGGTAGTCTGTGGCAGAGTAGAGACTCAAACCTAGATCTCCTGAATCCCCACCAAGTGCTTTAACCACACGACCATGGTTCCTTTTGCCAATATCTATCAAATGTGCAGTACCGTTTATTTAGTATTAAAGATCATTTCTCTCTTCATTAGTCAATTTTGCAGTTGAGGTCAGTGACATGCTACCAATCTTGAGATTTTAACCAAATGGGGACTACAGTATCCCTGTGGGAGGCTCTTAGACTATGGCTTCCACACAGAGAAATAATGGGTAATTAAAGCTACCTTAGGGTTTTCTACTCACTCCTGTCTGCAACTGCAGGATCTATGCATCTAGCTAGGAGTCTTCGTAGATTTAAAGGCCAGGATTATTATGCAAAAAGAACAGGAGTACTTGTGGCACCTTAGAGACTAACAAATTTATTAGCATCCGAAGAAGTGGGCAGTAGCCCAAGAAAGCTTATGCTCTAATAAATTTGTTAGTCTCTAAGGTGCCACAAGTACTCCTGTTCTTTTTGCGGATACAGACTAACACGGCTGTTACTCTGAAACCTAGGATTATTATGATCATCTAGTCTGACCTCCTGCAGAACCCAAAGCCAAAAAACCTCATCAAGCCCATATCTTCTGGCTGAGCTAGAGTGGATCTTCTAGAACCGGGGTAGGCAACCTATGGCACGCGTGCCGAAGGCAGCACACGAGCTGATTTTCAGTGGCACTCACACTGCCCGGGTCCTGGCCACTGGTCCAGGTGGCTCTGCATTTTAATTTAATTTTCAATGAAGCTTCTTAAACATTTTAAAAACCTTATGTACTTTACATACAACAGTAGTTTAGTTATATATTATAGATTTATAGAAAGAGACCTTCTAAAAACGTTAAAATGTATTACTGACACGTGAAACCTTAAATTAGAGTGAATAAATGAAAACTTGGCACACCACTTCTGAAAGGTTGCCGACCCCTGTTCTAGAAAGAGACCTCCAGTCTTGATTTGAAGACTTCAGGAGATGGACAATCCACTGCATTCCTAGATAATTCGTTGCAATGGTTAATTAGCCTTACTGTTTAAAAAATCTGAATTGGTCTAGCTTCAGCTTTCAAGCATTGGATTTTGTTATGCCTTATGCAGCAAGACTAAAGAGACATCATCAGACATCTCGTTCCCCATGAAGGGACTTGTAGACCATGATAAAGCCATTTCTTAACTTTCTCTTGGATAAACTAAATATATTGAGCTTCTTGAGTGTCTCACTATAAGAGCGTTTCACTATAAGAGCATATTTTCCAGGTCTCAGAAAGTTCTTGTAGCTCTTTTCATGGAAGGAATGTGTGTGGAGGAGGAATCTTAATGGGTGCAGGTTATTTAGAACAGCATAGATAGATAAAATAGTCATTACATTTTAATATACTTTAATATATATATTTTTATAAATTTTTCATAGATATAAATGGAATGAATTTCACAAGATTTAAAAAAAATATTTACCATAATTTTACAATTTCCTTTACTATAAATAAGTGTTTGGATCTCCCAGAAGAAACAGTAATTTACAAAATGCTTCCCAGCATGCATATAGTTTGATACTGTAGATTAGGCACAGGTAATGTATCTCCTACAGGAGAAAGAGACTTTCAAAGCTACTATAAGACTAATTGTATTTTTTTTTATATATTTTTCTCCTCACTAATTTGACAGCAGTTTCAAGCACAGCAAAATTCTATCAAACTATTAAAATTATCTCAAAAAGTGTTCGTTTCAAAACTGAATTTTCCTTACAATAGCTTTGAAAGTCTCATACCTTCAGAGGGTAACTTCCTAATCTATAGCATCAGATTGTTAAAATAGCTGCTCTCTAATTGTTAATTATTCTTTATTATAGCTAAGACATTTAATTTTTAAATGCATAATTTATTCTTCCTGTTAATTGACTATGGTGATTAGAATATTTTTGATAACATACAGAAATTTTCTGCTCAACAGAAAGATTCTCAGTTATTAAACATTTGAAACAGAGAGGTCCTTCCTGATTAAAACACCTTGAAGGCACTTAATGCAGACAGTGGTTAAAATTGTTGAGAGAGGGCCCTGGCTTAACTGTGTTGCTGGCTCCTAGAACAAGTATGTACAGAACCATTGACAGACAAAAAGAGGAGAGGGACAGGGAATTTTTTAAAGCTTGCAAGTAGATAAAACACCAAGACTTGATAAAGTGTGAATTATTCTGTAATAATTCACAACTAGCTGGGGCGATACACCTTGAAAGCTGTGCCTAACAATGCCCCTAAGTATGAATCATTATAGCTTGTCTTTTTGCTTTATTTACGTGATATATGTTACTTAGCATCAGAACTATATACCACAGATATATTTATGCACCTTGATATTAACTCCTTTGGGCATAAGCTTCTCTTGCAAAGATTTAATAGGGTGATAAGTGGGACCTTTATATAGACGCCCATCAAACGAGGAACTCATTCAAAACTTTAAACCTTGTGCAAGTGTTATTAAACTACCCCCAAATATAATTATCCAGCTATACTGCCTTGTGCAGTGGATTACTAAGGGCATGGCTACACTTGCAGATGTAGAGCGCTGTGAGTTAAACCAGCCCTCGGAGAGCGCAGTAGGGAAAGCGCTGCAGTGTGTTCACACTGTCAGATTCAAGCGCACTGGCGTGGCCACATTAGCAGCTCTTGCAACACCACAGAGAGCAGTGTCTTGTGGTAGCTATCCCAGCATGCAAGTGGCTGCAATGTGCTTTTCAAATGGGAATGGGGTGGGATGGAATGTGACAGGGAGTGTGTGGTGTGTATGTGGGGGGAGAGAGAGTGGGTTTTGGGGGGCTGAGAGCATGTCAGCATGCTGTCTGGTAAGTTCAGACAGCAGCAGACCCCCTTCTCCCCCGCCTCTCTCTCTCTCTGTCACACACTCACAGCAAGCAGCATTCCACAGTAATGGTTGCTTTGTCCCGGAGCAGATAAGCACCCGGCTGTCAGAAACGGGGCACTGAAAGGGCATATCCGCATTCCTGCAGCCGATTCCAAAACAACGACAAGAGTGGCCACTTGACTTAAGGGGATTATGGGACGTTTCCGGAGGCCGATCAGAGCGCAGTAATGCAACACCTCGTTCACACTGACACCCGGGCATTTCAGCCCGGGCGCAGCAAGCTCTATGCTTCTCATGGAGGTGGATTATCAAGAGCGCTCCAGCTGCAGAGTCCAGGCGCTCTACGTGCCTTGCCAGTGTGGACGGGTCGTGAGTTAGGGCGTGCTTTAATGCACTCTAACTGGCAAGTGTAGCCGAGCCCTTAGTTCTCACAAATTAAGTCAAGGAAGGGTCAGTTCTTGGACAGGGAACCTCCAAGGAACATATAAGTGCTGCAGAAAGGGGTGTTGCCAATTCAGCAATGGCACCCTTCCTGTGGAATCAAAGCACCACCAAAGTCTAGTGGGTATTCTGCTGCTGGAGGCATAATCCTGCAGAGATGTATGGTAAAACTGAGGTCCTGACCACTTGTGGTCATTAAAGGTTTCATTTTGTCAGAGCAGTGAATGCAAGTTTTCAGGGCTTCATTGGATACTATAGTAAAGAGTAACAAAGTGGATTACTTGTCTTAAACCTCATTCAAAGCTCTTGCAAAAAGTGCCAGGGGATCTTTAATGACCAGACACGTTTTATGTCACATCTGAAACGCAGTCTTTCCAGCAGCACAGCACAGCCCTGCCTTCAAAATTGCATAGGGGCATAAAGTTCTGTACTGAGTCAGGAGGAGCTCTGTATTGCCAATTACAAGTATTTAAAAACAAGGAACCAAAAATCATGATTGTAAAAAAAACGGGGGTTATTTTTATTTGCCTTCTGGGTTTTGAGCATTTAGGGTTCACTGGGGTCACATTTCTCAACCTCTCTCTGTAACCTTTGGGGCTAGACACTTGCTAAAAAAAAAAAAAAAAAAAAAAGAAAAAAAAGAAAGAAAGCTGAGATGTTCATCTAATCACATGCCTCCAGGGTTTAAGAAAAATACCAAATATAGTGAGATTCATGATAAAATCATAAGAGCTGTCAACACGGAGTGCGCTATTGCTGAATTACCAGCACCCGTTCCCCAGAGTGTCCTAGGTTTCCCTTTGCCGTTTCCCAAGTACTGACCTGACCCAGCCCTGCTTAGCTTGGGAGAGCTTAAGCAATCCCAGTCTGAAGGTAAAGTTGCAGGTCAGATAACATCTGGAAGTCATTAATGGATTATATACAGGCTCAAAAGACCAGTTCAGGCCACTTCTTATGTGGTGCCGTGTAAAGGTGCTTGGAAAAACGCAGGATTAAACTATCTAGTTCGGACTGTAACAGCAACCCCTTGTTTGTTTATGCGTAACATACAAAAAAGCTATCCTTGTACTGCCCCCCTGGGCAGGAGATAAGTACTCTTATAGCCTGCATTTGTATTAACCTTTTACTTACAAAAGAGACATCTGAAAAAGATGGGGGCGCTCAGAGCAATAATGTTACTTAATATAAAATCCTGTAATAATACTTTGCACTTCTAAGGCACCTTCCATCTTAGGGTCACAAAGCCCTTTGTTAACATTAAAGGCTATCACTTCCCACCAATTTTTCAGATAGAGAAACTGAGCAGTTAAGGGGCATGCGCATAGGAAATCAGCAGCACCGAAACCACGATCATGACACAGTGCTCCTGATTCCCAGGTCCGAGCTCCAAATCACAGGATTTCTCTTTCTTCCTAGACCTCCACCCTGTTCCCCATACTCAATTCAACAGAAAAGCCAAGACTCTTGAGGGGGTCTTTTCTTCCCTCCAGTATTCACAACCCACACTACTGGGAGTGGTGCTGCCAACAAGAAACTGACTAGTTAAGGGAAGACTATGGAGTACTGGGGGCGTCGGAGCAGGTGTGTGTGCTCACTTTACTCGAATGTTGTGTAGCCCCACTGCCCAATTGTTGTCCTCTTTGTTGTACAGAAAATAAGCTTTTGGTGTTTGTACAGCACCTTGCATAAGGAGCATGCTGCTGGAAACAAATTTAAAAATGTAACAAAACGTGGGGGTTACACAGGTGCCATCGAGGCCCCCTTTGTAAACCCAGCAGCTGTATAAGACATAAAATGGAAGAAGAAAGCCCCAGTGACACTCTGCAGATAAAGCTCATAAGGTACTCCAATGCAGCATCCTTTTGTCTCCCTGTTCAAAGTACTCCAATGCCCGACAGAGCTTACATAAATACATGATACAACTTCGCCGAAGAGTTTTAATCAGGAACTTAATTTCCCAATTTCTCCTGCTAATAACTCCAAATGTTGGACAAATATCTTGCATCTGCTGCTAGATAGTTTATTTCCTCTGGTGTGAGTTTGTGACGCTATTCAAAGACTATGTTGCAGGAAAGCTAGTTTCTAGGAGAGGAATGGTATGAGAACCGAATGAACCCAAGTGATGCAGTGAGTTGGATTCCACTGCCACGCATCTAGCTGCTGACAATAAGATGCACCAGAACTGAAGGTGACAAGATGCTAACCTGCTCGCTAATTCCTTTACAGTTATTTCTAGAACACACAAGAGGTTAATTTTTTAATCCATTTAAACAAGGTCTGCCCTGAAGATAATACCCTTGTGCAGAGCTGGATGATTTCACTGAGAAGCAGAGATCTCCCTAGATGAACTTGGACTCTACACGACTCTACTTTGTAGGTCAGAGTTGATAAGTTCTCTCAGAGAAGTCTAAGCAGATTTGGAAAGGAGCCAAGAGGTGAAAGTTAAACCAAGGCAGTTTTTTGAACAGTAGTATTGGCTGTTCTCTAGGATATAAAGGTACCACTGCCTTGCTCACAGAACACAGGGAAATATACAGGAGTACTAAAGAGCAACCAAAAACGTACCACCTTTAAAAGAGGTGCTGAGGAGAACCAGGGAATTCTATCTGAGTGAGCCTTACCTAAATTAATAGAAACAGTAGCTGAAAGATCATTATAAAATATCTAGACCGAATGGGATATGCTAGGGACACGTTAGCAAAGCTTCTGTGAAGGAACCCAACCTCTTAGAATTCATGCTAAGGGATAAAGGAGACTGGGATATAGAATTTATTTGGACTTTCAGATAGGCCTTTGATACGATCCCTTACAAGGGTTTTTAAAGAAACTAAGCAGCCACTGGGTAAGAAGATTCTGTCGGATTAGAACTGGCTAAGAGTGCTGTAGAAAGAAGCAGACATCAGCCGAACATCAGCCAAAAATTATATACTAGGTTATTTACCTGCTAAACTAGGTATAACTCCACCACAAAGACATTGGCTCCCGAGAGCTGCAATGATCACCAAGTGCATGATTTTACAAAAATGGAAGCATAGGCTTATACCAAGAATAGAGCAGCGGTATTTGAACCTGTCTGAGTTCACAGCCAAAGAAAGAATAGCTTATCCCTGTAGAGAGCCATTATAATAGATACATTTCTAGATACGTTTAGATAAAGAATTTTTAGATGGTACAAAGACTGTCAAACTTCCATTCTACCCAACTCTTCCCCTTTTTCCCTGTCCCTTGGTCCCCTCCTTCCCTTAGTCATGTATGTCTTCCCTGATTTTATTACTGTTACCAAGCAGGTTATGCCTATGTGGTATTGTCCAGTTTTGCAGCTTTGACAAGTTGTATAACTGCACAATTGCATAATTCTATTGAAGACCCTGTGATGCATGCAGTACTAGAAACAAGCACAAAAAGGTCAATAACTTACACCTTGTATCTTTCATTGTCTGTTTCTTTATGAAAATATAAAATTAATCACAAATCCAACCAACCACACCTGGTTAAGAGGTAAAAAAGGGTCAATTTTCAGCATAGAAGGACGTTAGTAAAGAAGTACACCATGGTTCCATACCCTTATTATTAATGATTTTCACAAGACTGAGGCACTACCGTGCTAGGCTCTCTACAAAGGTATAGTAAATGACATTCCTTGCCCCAAAGAACTTATAGTCTAAAAGGACCAGTGTTATTTATTACATTATTAATATCCTGGATCTAAAAGAGGGAGACTGCAAAGTCTGCAGAAAGAAAATTATTTAAATTACATAAGAATAGGGATTCTTGGGATTGGGATATTAAAGGGATTGTTGGGAACTTTCAAAGGATTTAACAAAAATCAAATGACTGAATTTCAACTGTCACATTTGCCCAATGTAGATAAATGCAGGATAATGCACGTTGGAAGGAGCAATTTTCAACTACTTCTGTGCATTGACTGGTTCTAAATTAACCATAAGCTACTCAGGAACAAGACCTAGGTATCCCTGTGCACAGCTCAAACACTCAGTCAAGCTACATGAGTGGCCAACAAAGCAAAAAAGAAGTTAGGTTGTTTTAGGAAATGTTAGAGAATAATCCTGAAAATATTTTCATATCGATATAAATTGATAACATGCCCTCCCCTGGCATACTGCAATTGGTTCTGGTCGGCTCCTCTTTACCCACACAGATATAAACTGGCCGTCGGGAAGTTTAGGCTCAAAATTAGACGAAGGTTTCTAACCATCAGAGGGGTGAAGTTTTGGAACAGCCTTCCGAGGGAAACAGTGGGGGCGAAAGACCTCTCTGGCTTTAAGATTAAGCTTGATAAGTTTATGGAGGGGATGGTTTGATGGGATAAAGTGATTTTAGTCAATAGGTCAATAACGTGCCATAGCTGGTAATTAGCAACAATGGTCAATGATGGGATATTAAAAGTTACTACAGAGAACTTTTTCCAGAGGGTCTGGCTAGAGAATCTTGCCCGCATGCTCGGGGTTCAGCTAATCGCCATATTTGGGGTTGGGAAGGAATTTTCCTCCAGGGTAGATTGGCAGAGGCCCTGGAGGTTTTTCGCCTTCCTCCGCAGCATGGAGCAGGGATCGCTTGCTGGAGGATTCTCAGCGATTTGAAGTCTTTAAATCATGATTTAGGGACTTCAACAGCTGAGTCAAGGGAGAGAATTCTTCCGGGAGTGGGTGGGTCAGCTTTTGTGGCCTGCATCATGCAGGAGGTCAGACTAGATGATCATAATGGTCCCTTCTGACCTTAGAGTCTATGAGGGTCTCAAACAGAACATAGCAGAAATGAAAAAGGTCCATAACGGGGCAATGAACATTATTAGAGGCATGGAAAGACTTCCGATAGCAGAAGAGATATGGGATCCTTTAGTTCAGCAAGGAAATAAATAAAAAGTGACCCAATAGTCATACAGAAAACAAATGAAACAGAGCAGGTAAATGAGGTGCTCCGTTATATCCCCTCTCAGTATGCAAAGGGACTGGCAGTGAAATTTTAAAAAAGCAACACATTTAAAACTGATAAAAAGGGAAATTCTTTATTTTCTTTGTGTAATTAGCCTGTGGTTCTCACAAAGTACTCTAAAGAACTTAGATTTAAGAAGAATTAGACATTTATATGAATAAGAAGAATGCCCATACCTATCCTATTCAGGATAAAAATTGATGTTGAATATCAATTTTTACCCATATAATCACCCAAAGGATCTATTTTGGGGGGAATGGGGGGGAAGGGGTGGGGCTACATCTTCCTCTAAAGCATCCGATCAATGTAAAACACAGATGGATTTTTGATCTGATCTGCTATAGCAATGCCAGTGCTGCTCGGACAGGACTCTCTTCTTACGGTCTCATCTGAAATCACAGATTTCCTGCTTCTCACCTGCATGAGCAGGATGGGAGAATACTAAAGTGCCTGGACTAGTACTGGAGAAAGACGGGAGAGTGTCAAGATTAGATATGGGGAGCTGCCCATTTTAAAATGTATTGTTATAGTATCAGGTAATGCTGCTATAATTCAGATTGTTATAAAGTGTTACCAGTTGTTTGCTACAAGGATATTTTTTTCTTTTATTGAAAAAAAAAAATACAGAGAAAATTAAGTTACAAAAGGCTCCAAAACACCCCCCAAAAGAGAAATAACCCATTTGGTTCAAAATCTTACAAGACAGCATTGCCTGATGAGCTGTTTGAACATAAGTTTTAGAATGTATTATATTTTACTGTGTGCAATCTGATTGGAAAAACTGGGATTTGCTCATTACTGATTAGAACAGGAAGCTAATTGCATAGTACACGTGTCTAAAATGGAACCTGCTCGATGTAATCCAAAATAAGGAAGACACTACCCAGCAAGGATAATACGGCTGCTCTTGAATACAGTGGTGACCCCGAGTCCAAGCACTTGAACTTTTAAGTAGTAAAAAGCCCTTGCTGTCGTGTCTGAACTGTGACATGTCCTTTGATTACTATGTTATATAGGTGCCTGCCCTGGAGGATCTCAATAGCACTTCACCAATATGAACAGCAAATAATACATTAGTTAGCCATTCCTTCCATAGGCCTCAAAGCATGTAATGAAGTGAGCCTCCGACTGGGCTTGAGCCTGCAGAACTTCAAAAGATGCAAGTCAACAGCAAGACTTGAGGATCCCTCAGTTGACTTCAACAGGAGTGATGGGCCCATGGCATCTTGCAGGAGGTATTCATCCTTCTCTGTATCCTGGTTATGCAGATAATTATTTTAGAGATAGGGAAAGCCAGGCACAGAGGGGTTCAGTGACTCACCCAAGATCACACCGTAAGACAGGGGCCAACGTCTGACTGTCCGCAGGCCCCAGTTCTATCCACTTGCTCATGCTGCTTCTCCAAAATCAAGCTAAGGAACACAAGTGGAATTTCTGAGCTAACTAGTGGCATCTGTCATATTGACAAGACAGCCATGTTCTGTCTCTACCAGTATGTGAAGAGACTGAAAACCAGTTCCTTCCTGCTCCTCTGCCAGGCTGGAAGGGAGGAACAAGCAGAGCCCTAAACTTAGATTCCTCTTGAACACTAGACAGGAAACAGGGCACATCTACTCTGCCCTGCAGTTTGTGTGCTGGGGGGTGCTAATAGCAGAGCGCACCAAAGGGCTGCATTTTAACTCCTCCATGTGGATGCTGCAGGCATGAACTAAAAGGTTCCTACTTTGCATTAATGTAATCCTCTTTAAACGGGATTACATTAATGGTTCCTAGTTCTCATTAATGTAATCCTGTTTGAAGAGGATTACATTAATGTGAACTAGGAACCTTTTAGTTCACGCCTGCAGTGTCCACATGGGGGTGTTACAGCGCCGCATTTTGGCGCGCACTGCTATTCACACCCTTGTCACCCGATCTGCAGAGCAGTGTCAACAAGCCCTTAGATCCCCCGTGGGACCAAGGTTCTGCAACAAACCATAACTCATGGGATAAAATGAACAAAGGGAATTTTCCTATTTCACAAGCTAATAGATCTCTATCTCCCAAGGGAAGTGGTGGGAGCCCAATGCTTGGGACAGTGACAGTAATAATGCTCATAAGCATTATAATTTTTTAATAATAAGCGTCAGTGCAGACGTCGCTCACTCCTCACCATGGGACTCAAGCCTGCTTATTCCGCGTGCCAGCAGATACTGGGCACACTGCAGAAGGTGCTGCAGTAGTCATGCCGTGCAGCCAGTGCACAAAGCAACAGTGACTGCTTTTGGAGGGAAGTTGGTACAGTCCTCTTTAGCCAGTGGGATGGTCATTGTGACATGGGGCCACTCCTGGTGAGCAGAATGGGTAAGAGGGGGGAACTATTGAGGCTTAGTTATTTTTGATTGTTGGTACCTTCCCTAATACGGATGTGGGTCCATCTACACTCCAATCAAAGGTGTGACTGCAGCATGTGTGGACAGACCCAAGCTAGCTTTGATTTAGGTAACTGAAACAACAACAACAGGGAAGCCACAGCAGCACGAGCTGTACAACCCTGTCTGAGACCCTGGGATGCACTGGAGTGGTTAGCTCATGCTGCTGCAGCTTCACTGCTATTGTTGTTTGAGCTAGCTTGGGTATGTCTGTGTGGTGCAGTCACACCTGTGACTGAAGTGTAGTGTAGACACACCCTGTGAGAGTCTCCCGGGCATACAGCTCAAATCCCTTCTTCTGCTTCCTCATCTCCATCCCCCTCTTCCACTCTCTGCTTTACACTCCTCTCATGCAGTCCCTGTAAGCCTGGAAAGGCATAGTCATGGTTACTAGCAAGCTGAAAGTCAGGCTTTCTCCCTTCCCCACTGTAATGTAGAAATAATGGGGGGGGGGGGGACAGGAAAGAGGGAAGAAACAAAAATAACCAAAGCAGAACTATGAAGCTACCTAGACCATCCCCCTGCCACTGATGGGCTGTCCCTGCAATTTTGGGGGAGGGGGGGAGAGGGGTGGGGGAGGAGGAAAGGGAAGAGGAGGCAGCCGGGTGTGGAAGAATGAGCAATGGTTGCAGAGTCAGGAAGTCTAATCCCAGCTCTATTGCCAATTCACTTTGCGGCCTTGAACAAGTCGTTTCACGTCTGACTCAGGTTCCTATCTGTAAAATGGGGATAGTATTTACCTACATCTCTGAACAGCTGTGAAGCTTAATTAGTTAATGTTTGTGCAGTGCTTTGAACTTGTACATGCCAAGTATTTTTTAATGTCTAGATTGATTTAACCAGATCCTAGTCTAGGTCTTTGTCTAGTATAGGTTGATTTAACTGTATCCTTAAAGCAAGACAGCATATAAAGAACAAAGCCAAAGTAGAAATAAAACCCAAAACCGAAAACCTCAAAATCTTATTACTTAGCAATCCATAAATAAATAGTGCCATACACACATTAATTGCATCACTGAATTAATAGCTTTGTTTACAACAGAATATACAAGCATGTTCCCACTTCATAGAATGGTTGTCAAAAGAAAACACTGCCCCTCCAAACAAGCAATGGAATGCATACTTGTATAAAGGATGTCGTTTTGAAAAGGCCTCTACAGAATGTCTTGAAATGGGTATGCCCTCCCAAGCTGATTCGGCTGCCACCACTAGATGGCACAGCATTAATGAAAAGCCTGCAAAAGGAGCGAAACTGAGTTCTGATGCATATAATTAGAGCGAAAAGCACAGTCATGTGTTAAAAAAAAGCAGAAATGGTTTCATTAAAATATATATATCCCTCAGGGAATTTTCAGTCTGACAGTTCTAATCAGAGAGGCTGAAAAAAACCCACAAGGGTGATTTTGATGCTGTGGAAAGAATCTTTGGGACTAGATGTAATAGAGAAAAAACACAAACCTGCACAAGAAACAGACTTTCAAGCCTAACCTCAGGTTCCAACCGAAACGATTACTATAATCTTAGCTTTGTTCCCAAAGGAGGGGGAACCATACACCACCACCACACATAAAACTCAGCATATTTCACGAGCAGCAGGTTAGAGAAGAGAACGTTCCCTGCAGGTCAAGGTTGATATCACTGGCAAGGCAGCATGAGGGAGCTCGCATTGCAGTTGTCTGAACCACACCTCGTTTGCAGTTAAATATAGAACTACACTTTCCGGAACTATTGCTCCTCTTAACCTTCAGATCATAAATATTCAGAAAGAAATTTAAAGAAAGAAAGAAAGAAGGACCTTCTAAATCTATTGTCCGAAACCCAAGCCTAACAGCTAATAAACTGTCCTGGGAGAAATTCCAAAAAGCAGCAAAGAGAGGAGAATTGAATTATAGAAACCACAAGCAGCATTCTGGAAAGCCAGAATAAACGCATTAGATCCTTGGATACACATGCACTGTACATAAGCAGACATGTATCCACAACTTGAAAGTACACACACAGGACTGATTCTGATCTCACATAAACCAGTTTGACACCAAGTGCACCTCCACAAGAGTTACAGTTGATTTACACAAATCAAAACCAGGAACGCTGCCAACTGCAACCATCACATTCCTTATGCAGTTCAAGAGCCACATCCGGAGTGGTGCTGAACACCCATGACACCCATTCAATGCAGCAGTGGTACTAAATATGTGACTGCAGGATCCTTTGTATACACAGGAACAAACACAAACAAAAGGGGTGTGGAAGGGACAGTTCTGGGTGTGTCTTTGATGAAATTGATAAACATGGCATGTCGGTTGATCCTCATAATTCAACTATACTATGGATCTGTGACCAAAGACACATTTATCTTCGGCACAGCAGTCAGCCAGCCAGTGCTCACTTTAACTGTGCAGAAGCGACTTCAGACTGTCATTCCTTGGGCAAATGGAGATGATGCATTTGGTTAAGGGGACACACCGGGTCACTGGAGACATGATGCACTTTTTAAAAAAGCATGTCTTGCCCTTGGCCATGAATTGGTGGCACGTGCCCTAGCCCACAGCAGAGTTAACTCAAACAACGAGTGTGCAGGAGAACAAAAACTGCACAGTAATGCTCATACAAATATCACATGTAAAGCTAAAAGCATCAAGAAGAGCCCACTTAAAAGCAGCCACTATGCGCTCAATTGGACATACGAACAGCACGTTAGTGTTTTCCATGAGTGGCACATCAGAACTACTGGGTGCTAGGAGGACACAAAACAAAAGAAACATTCGTTTAATCGTGTAAGGAAAATCTTTTGGCCTACTGAGTTGGGTCAACTGCCTCCACTAGCAGCCAAATCCTAGAGATGAAGCAGCAAACCACCCGTGTAAAGCAACTAGATCATTGTGCAATCTTATACGCTATAAACAGAAGCAGAAAAATCCCTTCCCATTCCCAGCGGTGATCAGCACCGGCCAGGGATCAGGAAACCTGCTTGCGTAAGCTGGTATTACGAGTCATAAAATTGGTGGGCCTGGGACTGAGGTAACATGTAAGTGTATCCTGTATGCAACATCCCTGGGCTCTTCCTCCGGTGTCTCCCTCGCTTTAGGCAATGTATTTGCACGTCAGTGATTAATATTTGTTTACAAAAACCCTTGCTGCCCTGCAGCAGCGCCTAGAGTCAGGATCAGGGCACCATTGCAGTACACACTGTATAACCACCCAGCAAAGACAATCCCTGCCCCCAAGAGCTTACAATCGGAGACAAGATGCAAGGAATGAATGTGGTAAACAAAGGAAAGAAGGCGCGAAAGAAGGGGAAAACTGCAATGAAAATAAGATCAAGTGGTTACCTAGGCATCCTACTGCACAAGGTGGTGGTTTCTGATAGTTTAAACCAGGGGTAGGCCACCTATGGCACGTGTGCCAAAGACGGCACACGCGAGCTGATTTTCAGTGGCACTCACACTGCCCACGTCATGGCCACTGGTCCGGGGGGCTCTGCATTTTAATTTAATTTTAAATGAAGCTTCTTAAAACATTTTAAAAACCAAATTTACTTTACATACACCAATAGTTTAGTTATATGCTATAGACTTATAGAAAGAGACCTTCTAAAAACCTTAAAATGTATTACTGGCACACGAAACCTTAAACCAATTTTGACATTTTTTCTAATGCACAAAATTGTTCCTCCCTTACTGGGGTACAGCCAAACCATTATAGACTGATTTCTTGTAGGTGTCAGAGCAGAGGAGAGTCTTGAGGAGGGATCTGAAGGAGAAGAGGGTAGTGTTTGGAATTGTCTTTTTGTTCTGTGTTTGTACAGTGCCTAGCACAATGGCGTGTTGGGGCACAGCTAGGGCTCCTGGGTGCTACAGTCATACAAAACAACATAATAATCATTGTAATGGGGGAAGAGGGGAGAGGGAGAGACATGTTTCCTTGCCCCAAAGAGCTTCAATTCTAAATCAGAGAGATCGTACAGTACAGACCCAGTGAATTAAAGGTCCCAGTTTCAAAGTGGTGCAGAAGTGCAATGCTTTGCTGTCATTTCCCAAATATCACCTTGCAGAGGGGACACCTGGTTCTAAAGTACTTCACAACTTTTTCTTTTAATGCTAAACCTCTGACCCATTATGGTTAAGGGATAAAGTAAGGAAAGGGGAAGAGGAAAACACCATTGGAGTGACTCTCCTACGGGTCTCACGCTATACTAACTACTTGCCTAGTTAGTGCAAACCCCGCTGAAGGTAGAGTGACCAGACAGCAAGTGTGAAAAATCGGGACAGGAGGTGGGGGGTAATAGGAGCCTTTATAAGACAAAGCCCCAAATATTAGGACTGTCCCTATAAAATCAGGACATCTGGTCACCCTAGCGGAAGGCTATGGGACTCGGAACTGATGCAAAGCTCTGCACTATCAGCTTCCAGTAAAGGATGGGGCCTTCCATTACACAGACTCTTCAGGGCAGGCACAAGTTTATCATTTAAGAGAAGCATTGCTGAGGAACAGATTTAACAAACCACAGATAGACATTGGAGGAATGTCAAGAGAAGACTTGGAGACAATTGCTATTTACTGACCCCAAGACTGCAAAGCCTCACGCGTGTGGATGGTCTCATTACTTCACCCAGACCATCCCTGTGAGTAAAACACTTTTGCTTGAGGAAGGGCGGCAGCAGTGGGCCCCACAGGTATTTAACTTTGTGGTCTCGGCATCAGTAGAAGCAGGCTGTCTCCTGCTACCAACTCCTGTTACGTGACAGAGGCCAGTGTCTGAGTGAGGAGAAGTGTTTTATACAGTGGAAGTGCACTCACAAATAGCGAGCACATATTTCAGAACCTGCGAGGGGCTGAGAGCCTCCATCTCCCACAGATTTCTTTAGGAGCTGAAAGTGTTGATCCCCTCCTGGAGGTGCACAAGATCAGGCCCTTGCTATGTCAGAGTTAGGAGGCAGGCATCAATGTGCATTGGAGAGAATAAAACCCTATATGAATTTTTGAACGCCCTATAGTTCGGAGGCATGATTGTGGCCCTCACCAAGTACTCTGCTGGGAGTGCAAATGCCATCGATACTATAGCAATGAGCATGACGTGCATGAATAGTTTGATTATTGCCAGTGCACTAGGCGCTTCAGCTGCCTTTATGAAAAGGAGCTGGACTGCTCCTTATTGCAACGTCTCCATAACACGTGTATCCTATTCTACTCCCTGGGGATGAGCTGGAAGATGGCATGAAAAGCACCTACAGCTTTCGACTTTCATGGTCTATGTAATCTCTTGTGCTTACAGGTTAGAATTCTGGGGTGTTTAATATTTTATTATTTACAATCCCTTAATCTTCCCTATGTTCTAGAACACGTCTAGCAGGAAAATACTACACACAACAGCCCAAATGCCGCATAGTAGACAGGCTTGGATATGGAGGTATTTGTCCAAACCCAGCAACATCTGCAGGATCTTTTTTGCCCTAACTGCAGATCCTCTTCTCACAAGGGTTTGGACCTGTTGCTGTATGGAGCTTCCAGATTCCGCTCTGGCTGTCAGCACAAGGTGCTCACAGCCAAGTGCCTTTCCAAGGACTCGCTTAATGCCCGGTGCACCCCACACTCCAAAGTTGGAAGAAGACTGAATGGGGGAAAAACACTGCCTCCCACAATTTAGCCTTTACAAGGAATAAGCACTTACCCCTACACGGTCACTCTGTACACGCTGGGCCTTTCCCAGCTGCCAATTTAGGCACTAGAGAGAGATTCTGAAGTGAGCGGAGAGCAAAGGCAAAGCGTGCAGGCAGCAGGCAGACCTCACTAGGAGAGTGCTTAATGTCTGCCAGGCTGAAGAGCTGGGAGTTCTAATGTATTTGAATGGATCTACCTTGCCCTGTACTGTTCCCCGCCAACATCCAGGGCTGTGACAGGCTTCTGGGCAGGGAATTTATCATCCGGCAAAGCTCTCTTACACAGCACTGTAAATGGACGGGGGTGCGGTACAAATGCCAGCATAAAATAGGATATTCGTTTTACCTATTGGAGGTAGGATCTGCAAAATGGAAAGCGCTGCACAATACAGAGCAAAGATCATCCAGACTCCCGTCTAGACAGAGTCTGAATTAGCTTGAATGAAAGCTCCCTGGAAAGCTAAGGAAGAGCTGAACAACAAAGACGTGGAAGACTCCACAAACTGAACCAAGGGCCAGGCCTCCCGAGAGCGATGAAGAACGTTCAGCGTGATCAAGAGGACTACGGCACGTAAATGCTTTCCATGAAATGGGGAGTGATACTTCCTCCTAGTTCTCTGAGGGAAAAAACATGTCCAGGTAGCTACACCTCTACCCTGGTATAACGCGACCCGATATAACACGAATTCGGATAGAACGTGGTAAAGCAGCGCTCCGGGGGGGGGGCGGGGGGGAGGGGAATGCGCGCTCTGGCGGATCAAAGCAAGTTCGCTATAACACGGTTTCACCTAGAACGCGGTAAGATTTTTTGGCTCCCGAAGACAGCGTTATACTGGGGTAGAGGTGTAATTGGCTTGCACACTGCTGAAGCACACTCAGGATAAAGCAGTTGTTACTCATCAGAGCAGGGACAAATGGTATCTCAATCTACTTCCATTTAATGCACATCAAGGCCTTGGCAACCCCAAGGAGAGACATACCTTTCCATAACTGCCAGGCACTCCTTTCTCCATGTGAACCGACTGCCTCGCCGTAGTCTGAAGGTCCCAGAGGTAGCTGTGACTGGGGGAGGCGTCTGTCTCCATTCTGGCTCTTCTACTGGGATTGGAGCAGGTCTCATACTTAACGTAGCCCCTAAAAACAAGAATAAATACTGTTTCCTAATGGACTGTAAATCTTGCTTCTCTTCTCAGTCCTGCTAATGAAGAAACAACTGACTGGGAAAGCCATTCAAGCCAAAGATAAAACACTTACAAATGACAGGGCCAGTGCAACCATTTAGGTGACCTAGGCAGTCGCCTAGGGCACTAGGATTTGGGGGGGCGTCATTTTCTTCGGCAGCGACCACGGCGGCCGGATCTTCAGCTGCCCCGGTCGCTGCCGGCATTTAGGCGGAGGGAGCTGGGGCAGTGGAGCGCAGGGAGGGCCGCCTGCAGCAAGTGGGGAGACGGCACGCGGGGGGACTCCCCGCCCCAGCTCAACCCCGGCCCCGCCTCCTCCTCGAGGAACCCCCGCAGCAGCTCACCCCCTCCGCCCTGAGGCGCCCCCCCTCTGAGGCACCCCCCCGCGGCAGCTCCCCGCCTCCTCCCCGAGCACCCCCTGCGCCCCAGCTCACCTCTGCCCCGCCTCCTCCCCAAGCACCCCCCCCGCGGCAGCTCCCCACCCCCCACCCTGAGGCAGCCCCCCCTGCCCCAGCTCACCCCTGCCCCGCCTCCTCCCCGAGCACGCCGTGGCTGCTTCACTTCTCCTGCCTCCCAGGCTTGCGGCGCCAATCAGCTTAGGCGCCGCAAGCCTGGGAGGCGGGAGAAGTGAAGCAGAGATGGCATGCTTGGGGAGGAGGTGGCGCAGGGGTGAGCTGGAGCGGGAGGGGGGTGCCTCAGGGTGGGGGCTGGGGGACGGGCACAAGGTGGAAGTTTCGCTTAGGGTGCGAAACATCCTTCCACCGGCCCTGACAAACGAACACATTAAAGACACACGGTCAGATTGTGACCTCACACAGGCAAGAATCAGGAGTTACCCGGTTGAAATCAACGGAGTTAAACTGGTCTAAGTCAGAGGAGAATCAAGCAGGGAGTCTTCATTATACCCACTTTGGAAGAGGCAATTTGCCCTCATCAAGATGACCAGCTTAATATAGAATGTCTGAGCTACGCTTAGCTGGGACCTATTCCGGCTTTGCTTTGTGTTCTTCTGTCATGAACATAAGAACGGCCAAACTGAGTCAGAACAAAGGTCCATTAGCCCAGTAGCCTGACTTCTGACAGTATACTGAAGTTAGGCTCACCAGCCTGTAATTGCCGAGATCGCCTCTGGAGCCTTTTTAAAAAATTGGCGTCACATTAGCTATCCTCCAGTCATGTGGTACAGAAGCGGTTTTAAATGAGAAGTCACATACCACAGTTAGTAGTTCTGCAATTTCACATTTGAGTTCCTTCAGAACTCTTGGGTGAATGCCATCTGGTCCTGGTGACTTATTACTGGTTAATTTATCATTTTGTTCCAAAACCTTCTCTAATGACACCTGAATCTGGGACAGTTCCTCAGATCTGTCACCTAAAAAGGAGGACTCAGGTTTGGGAAACTCCCTCACATCCTCAGTCGTGAAGACTGATGCAAACAATTCATTTAGTTTCTCCGCAATGGTAGGGTAACCAGACGTCCCGTTTTTAAAGGGACAGTCCTATATTTAAGCCCTCCTGCAGGTGTCCTGACTTTTTCTCAAAAACGGGCAAATTGTCCTGTATTTTCTGTCTTCTTCCCCTCAGTACTGATGGGGAGGAGGGTGTGTGTGTGTGTCCTGCTGAAAGGGGTCCTGCTGCTGGCCGGATCCCTACTCGCCAGCCACCGGCCCACCAGCAGTGAGTGGGGGGGTCCAGTGGCCAACAATGGGGTGGGTGTGCAAGGCTGGTGGCGGGGTGAAGATGCAGTGCACGGGGCTGGCCGCTCCCCCTGCTGGTCTGCCCAGCACAGCCCCCACTGCGTGCTGGCTCTCTGGCAGCAGGGCCCTGCCCCGTTTCTGGCCAGCCCTGGCTGCGCGCTGCAGCGGTTGGTGCTTGTTGGCAGGCGACAGGCGGCGGCCAGTTACAGGTCATCTCTGCTGCCCACTATCGGCCCTTTACGTGCTCCCTGTCCTCTCCCTGCTTTGCCCCTTTGCCACCCCCAAATCCCGCAGCTCGGCCACATCACCCCCCGCGGAGCGCATCCCACTCCCAGCGCTGTGGGGAGAATCAGCCCCTGATCGGAGTGCTCAGCTCACCAACAGCCTGGACAGCAGGCTCCTTCCTTCCCCCACTGCCTCTGGCTGGGCCGGCACCCCAGGAAAGCCCAAGATCCTCCAGCCTGAGACGCTGGCCAGGAGGAGCCGAGCCCTGCATGTGCCAAAGCCCTGCATAGTGCTTCCTCCCCTCCCCCCGCACCCGCCTGGAAGCAGCTCCTATCCCTTCCCTCCCGCAGTGCTGAAAGGATGCTACTGGCTACATTCTGGGGTGAACCCTGGCATAAATCTGGGGAGGGGTAGCATGTGGCCTTGCCCCTCCCCACCCCCAATCCCTCCATGTTGCCTCGGGAAGACATGGCACGAGGTACCAGGAGAGGCGGGTCCGTCCCGGGGACCCAGCCAGGCATGGAGGACGGAGAGCGCCAGGCAGTGTCAGTCGGTCACCCCCCCATGTGAGAGAGCTGTATGGGAGTGTGTGGGGCTAGGGATGTGTATGTCACCCCTCCCCGTGTGAACCATAAAAACTTAAAGATAAGTGGGTAAATAAAATAATCCAACTATGCAGTATTTCTTTTTAACAGGGCTCAGTCAACTAGATGTTAATTTGAATGTTTGTACTACATAGTTCCGATTGATTGACATTGAACTCACTTGAATACGAGTAATTTTACCAGGTGTCCCGTATTCAGAATAGGGAAATATGGTCACCCTATGCAATGGCCTTATCCCTCTTGACTGCTCCTTTAGCATCTCAACCATTTAGTGGCTCCATTGGTTATTTAGCAGGCTTCCTGCTTCTGATGTATCTTAAAAAAAAAATTATGCCATTACTCTGAGTCTTTGGCTAGATGTTCTTCAAATTCTTTTTTGGCCTTCCTAATTATATTTGTACTCTTGACTTGCCAGAGTTTATGCTCCTTTCTATTTTCCTCAATAGGATTTAACTTCCACTTTGTAAAGCATGCCTTTTTGTCTCTCTCTGCTTCTTTACTTTGCTGTTTAGCCACGGCGGCACTCTTTCGGTTCTCTTTCTATGTTTTTTAATTTGGGATACATATTTAATTTGGGCCTCTATTATGGTGTCTTTAAAAAATTTCCAAGGATTTCACTTTTGGCACGGTACATTTTAATTTCTGTTTAACTAACTTCATTTTTGTGTAGTTCCCCTTTCTGAAATTAACTGCTACCATGGTGGGCTGCTTTGGTGTTTCCCCACAACAGGGATATTAAATTTTATTATGTTATGGTCACTATTAGCGAGTCATTCAGCTATATTCACCACTTGGACCAGATCCTGTGCTCCATTTAGGACTAAATCAAGAATTGGCTCTCCTCTTGTGAGTTCCAGGACTAGCTGCTCCAAGAAGCAGTCATTTAAGCTGTCAGGAAACTTTGTCTCTACATCCCGTCCTGAGGTGACATGTACCCAGTCAATATGGGGATAGTTGAAATCTCCCATTACTATTGAGTTTTTTATTTTTATAGCCTCTCTAATCTCCCTGAGCATGTCACAGTCACTATCAGCATCCTGGTCAGGTGTCGGTAATATATCCTTACTGCTATATTCTTATTATTCAAGCATGGAATTACTATCCATGGAGATTCTATGGTACAGTTTGGTTCATTTAAGATTTTTACTTCATTTGACTCTACACTTTTTTTCCCACATATAGTGCTCCTCCCTGATCAGTTCTGTCCTTTTGATATACACCTCTACCTTGATATAACGCTGTCCTCGGGAGCCAAAAAATCTTACCGCGTTATAGGTGAAACCGCATTACATCGAACTTGCTTTGATTCGCCGGAGTGGACAGCCCCGCCCCCCTGGAGCACTGCTTTACCGCGTTATATCCGAATTCATGTTATATCGGGTCGCGTTATATCAGGGTAGAGGTGTATTTTGTACTCTGGTATTACTGTGTCCCATTGATTATCCTCATTCACCAAGTTTCAGTGATGCCTAGTATATCAATATCCTCATTTAATTCGAGGCACTCTAGTTCACCCATCTTATTATTTAGACTTCTAGCATTGGTATATAAGCACTTAAAAATAGTCACTTTTTAGCAGTCTGCCACTGTAATAGAGTGAAGGGGGTGAAGAACCTCACATGGCTTAACCCTAGCAATGCTTTCCCTACCTACTGTTAATGAGTGGAGAAATCATTATCAGGATTTGGCAGTATCAGCTGCCCAATGACTATTTCCTTACTGAGGATTAGCACTCTGAGAAGGGTGGGAGTCTCTTGAAGGGTTAAAACTTTCTCCTGGGTAAGTCAGTAGTAAGTAAAGCACATCATTGTTAGTCTTGCGCACACGGGGGGCACTGTCTGGGGAAGTTCCCTCAGCCCTACATGCAGTAGCGCTGTCTTCCCCCCCTCACTCTATGCTGTAGTTTATTGCTGGGCAAAATATTTACCCAGTTAAATGTAACATCAGCTGGTTGCACCATCGTTTCAAAGTAGGATTTTGGCCAACTTTTACCAATGTTGGTGCACGAATTTGTATATTCTAATGTTTCAGAAAAGTATCTGACGGGCACAGCCCTTCAAACACAGAATTAATGGGTCAGCAAGAGTGGGGAAATGCTAGCCCCACCCCCAGTGTCTTACCAACAAACCCCCCCCTGACCAGGAGCTGGGAGAGCAGAGGCTCTCTCCACCTGCTCATAAGCAGGTAATTGGTTGGCAATGCTCTCTCAGAAATCAGATAAAAATGAAAGAGAGTATTTCAGTGATGCTTAGCATCAAGGTAACAGCTGCAGAGTAATGATATTATGTTAGTGTGTCTAAAATGTTTCTTAGGTAAAGGAGAAAAAAAATGAATAATTTTTTTTAAGAGCATAAATCTGCTTCCATGTAAATCAGGCGTTGATGCATTTACTTACTGAATATAAAATGCCTTTTTGTTTTGTTTTGGGTAATGATAGCCTTGGTGGGTCAATTCACCCATTTCTCTTTTCCATGGGACAATATCAGTAAGAGCAGCATCCTGAAGTTGGCAGACACTGGAGAAATGTTTTGAGAACTGGGGATAGGCTACCACCTCAACACATGCACATGAGATCTGGCACAAGGAAAACCACACTGGAGCATCGGGTGCTTGGGTCTCAACTGGGGATAGGGGAAATGCAGTTCAGCATAAGCACTGCTGGCATGATCTTTGGTGAAGGAATCGGAGAGAGTTTCTCCTCTTAGACCTTTGGTTATTTGTTCTTTTAACCTGCTGCCTCAAAGCATCACTCTGATGTTCTGCCCACCCAGCTCTGCTTCTATAGTTTCTCTAAAATAAAGGCGTAGCATGCCATTTGTTCCACGCTAAGGGCCAGATTTTTCAATTATACCAATGCACCTCTGCATGCAGATCTAATTTACCTGGACAGTGATGAGTGCATACAAAAGCCTATGACAAATCACAAGATCTGGCCCTAAAAACAGCAGATTTTTAAAAGAAGGGATACTGCTATGTTTTTGGCTGAGTAGAGCCACAATGTTGGGAAGCAATTAAGTAAAAGCTCTGAGAACTGTGCCTTGGTATATACATCAAAAGGTGGGGCTCTCTGTACGTGAAGAGAGATAAATTGTGTGGGGAAGCCCTATTCATAGAGCATATAGGACTAGCATCTCCTACCGTCATCCAATGCCAGATGTGACCTTGCAATGAAATGGATGGGACTAAATCGTTCCCTGGAAGGACCAGGTCTAGATATCAGGGAGGAGTTCAGTCTCCATCGCCCTTTCAGTGTTTGACCTTCGTGCTGAAATTGCCAGCTAGCTTACCAGTTTATTTATTGTTCCCTTTCCCCTAATCTCCATCTTCTTGTGTGTCTGTCCTTAGACTGAGAACTCCTGGGAGCAGGGACCATGTCCTCTTTCCACAGAGTTTACAACCAGAAAGAACAACTGGATCATGGGTTCTGACCGCCTGTAAATTTCACCCTGATGCCCTTATGCTGAGCCCAATGACTTTAGTTAGATTAAAGAATTTCAGTCCTCAAGAGACTAAACTATTCCATGCCACTGGCAGAGAACAGGAGAGACCAATGTGTCACCAGTGTCTGGGGTTCCAGCAACAGTAAGGAATTGATTAGGTGAGAGATGCCCAGATGATCCTAGCAGGCGATCTATGCCCTATGCTGCAGAGAAAGGCAAAATGCCCTTAAAGTTCCTGACAATTTGACCTGGGGGAAATATCCTTCCTGAGCCCAACTTTGGTGACCAGTTTGACCCTGAGCATGTGAGCAAGACACACCAGCCAGGTACCTAGGAAAGAGGACTCTCTGTACCACCTAAGAATACTTATTCACTCTCTCTCTTGTCCTGTCTCTAGCTAGGGCTAACCTCAGATGCTTCAGAGGAAGGCGAACACCAATCCCCGCCTCCGTGTCCCAAGAATACATCTGGACAATTGTGCACCTGGGAAAAAGATTCCTTCCTGACCACTAGCTGAAGCCTTGCAGTGTGAGATCTGATGATAGTCATTGTCTTAACTGAGAGGTGCAAGTATTCTGAGCGTGTTGAGGACCAGGCTGAGTTTCCTGTTCTCTCCATGAAGGAAGGGAATGACTAGGGAGATCTGTAGATTCACAGACTCCAAGGCCAGAAGGGACTAGCACAACCATCCAGCCGAACTCTTCCCCACCCTCACAGGTGGTAGAATTTCTCCAAGAAGCTGGATTAAAGCATATCTCGTAGGCTAGGTATACACTGCAGCTCAGAGGTGCAATACTCAGCTCAGATAGACATACACACGCTAGCTCGAAAGCTAGTGCACTATACATAGCAATGTGGCTGCAGCAGCATGGGCTAGCCACCCAAGTACAACCCCATCCAAGACCCCAGGTACTTACTCAGGCAGCTAACGAGGGCTGCCGCCAAGGCCATGCTGTTACTTTTAGTGTGCTAGCGTGAGCAGAGCTCGTGCATGTATGTCTACCTGGGCTGGGAATGACCCATCCCAGCTGCAGTGCAGACGGACCCGTAGAAAGATATCCAATCTTGTGTTAAAAAGATTAAGTGCGGGTGAGTCCACCACCTTCATTGCAAAGCTGTTCCAATGTTTAATTAGCATCACTGCTAGCAAACTGCATCTCATTTCAAGGCTGAATTTGTCTAACTTCAACTTCCAGCCACTGCCTCTTGTTTTGCCTTTGTCAACAAGATTGAAAAGCCCCTTCTATCGGATGCTGTTCCCATGTGTAAGAACCTAGACACAATGATCACATCACCTCTCCACCTTTCCTTTGACAAGCTGAACAAGTTAAGCTCCTTAAGCCTCATGTCGAGGAGCTGGAAAACAAGCTTTACGATAGTTTTTGTGGCCCTCCTTTGAACTCTCCTGCGTATTTCCAAACCTTCTTGAAGTCTGGACACCAGACCTGGACACAGTGATCCAGTAACTGTCTTTGAGTGTTTGGAGCAGGGGTGGCCAACCTGAGCCTTGGAAGGGGCCAAAATTTAACAACGTACATTGCCGAAGGGCCACAGTAATACGGCAGCAGCTCCCCTCAGCTCTCCCCCCGCCCCCGCTCCCAGAACCTCCCACCCACCGGCAGCCCCGCTGATCAGCGCTTCCCCCTCCCTCCCGATCAGCTGTTTCTTGGCGTGCAGGAGGCTCGAGGGGAGAGGGGGGGAGGTGGAGGAGCAAGGGCATGGCAGGCTCAGGGAAGGGGGCAGGGCCTGTGGCAGAGCCAGGGGTTGAGCAGTGAGCACCCCCTGGCACATTGGAAAGTTGGCGCCTGTAGCTCCAGCCCTGGAGTTGGTGCCTATACAAGGAGCCGCATATTAACTTCTGAAGAGCTGCATGTGCCTCCGGAGCCCCAGGCTGGCCTCCCCCGGTTTGGAGAGTAGTCAATGCAACCCTAGTGCTACGCTAAAGAAACAATAACATTTTTAAAAGTGCCAAGCATGAGGGTTTTTCCAGGGTGGACACAGGCTTATTGGGACCTGCCCTGAACCCATCTCATTTCACAGGCCACTGACTTCTTATCACGTGATGATAACTTTTGGTCATTACTGAGCTGGGCTGGATTTGAAACCGCAACCTAGACAGTGAAAGACTCCCTGCAATTTAACAGAGAAGCCTCTCATTTAGGTACAAGCTCTTCAGCGCAGGGATCTGTTTTCTGTGAAACGCTTAGCACACTTGATGCACTATTAAAGACCAATTATACCATCGCCACCCCAATACAAAGCTCCTGGGATAGCCAGCATCTTACTTTTTCATAAGCTTTTCTTTTAGAGACAGACAAGGGCTCCCATGGCATTAAAATTATGGAAAATGCTACATGTTGCTGACAACTGCCTCTCTTCAACCTGGCAGCACACCTTGTCCAAGATGACTATTACTGCCTTCCTATTAATTAATTGGCAGGAAGAAAAATAAAACCCAACAGCTGAAATGTGGGCAATCAGTAGTACTCTTGTAGTCTTAACACACCATTTCTACAACCTGCCTGGCTCTGTCACAGCCCAAACAGAGAGACGATGCCAAGGTTCATAAGCCATGAACATCTCACATTGCCCCCTGCTCCCAACCAATCTATTAAGGCCAACCTTAATTTTTTTATTTCCAAACATGGGTCTGGGAAGATTTGTTAGAACAATGCAAGACTTCACTGATGCAGTAATGCTTAAATTTGGTTCCAAAACACATTTATAAAGTGCCAAACAGGTGCTCAGCCCTCCACAAAACATGACATGGTCCCTGCCCCCAAAATGCCCTATCTCAATAAAAAAGTACTCTGTTAATTAGATTAAATGAAAGACATTCCAGTGTCAACTGATCTTAATATTTTGCACTGATTATTTCTTTACACAAAATCTGCCTTCACCCACATCTGCAACTGCTTCCATAAAGAAAAACACAAGTGCTAACACATACAATGACCTGTCAGTTTTGCAGCATTATCATTAACTCCAATGTCCTCTCCTCCAGAAAACCACTGATCAAGTTGGGAGCAAGATTATATATAGATACACACCTCTACCCCGATAGAACGCTGTCCTCGGGAGCCAAAAAAATCTTACTGTGTTATAGGTGAAACCGCGTTATATCGAACTTGCTTTGATGCGCTGGAGCGCGCAGCCCCGCCCCCCCGGAGCACTGCTTTACCGCGTTATATCCGAATTAGTGTTATATCGGGTCCCATTATATCGGGGTAGAGGTGTATTATTATTATTGCATCAGAGTTAAAACATTTCCCATAACTAGTTTTCTTTCATAATAAACTAGTTTATCTGAGGCTGTCTGAACAACAGTAACAAGCAAAGACAATAGAAAGATATAGAGACTGTCCACAGAGAAAAACTAAACAGCGAAGAACACATACCAAAGGCCAAACAAAGCTGAGAGCCAACAAAAGCTTTGGAGGATCTGAGCCCACTTCTGTATTAATAGCGGCAAACAGTACAAAATCTTGTTGTTCTAAGGCTTCAGAACACAAAATTGCTAGATTAGCAGATGCAGGACTCTATGCGAGTGATTTAAAGCAAAACCCACCTATGTAGCACTGCAATATAACTAAAAAGAAAGGTCTCATTTTTTGCTGTATTTATATTTCTTTTCTGTCTCTGTCTTACAGTAGCATCTAGAGACTCTATCATCATATTGGTGCCGTACACACATATAGCAAGAGACAGTCCCTTCCCTGAAAAGCTTACAGTCTAGTTAGACAAGTCAGACAAAGGAAGTATTATCCCCACTTTACAGATGGGAATGGAGGCACAGAGAGTTTAAATGACTTGCCCAAGGTCACACAGCAAGTGTGCGAGAGCCAGGGGCTGAGCCCACATCTCATGAGTCCACTGTCCTTAACCATAAATCCATCCTTCCTCTTGAGGTCCCAGGTTGATTTTTATCTGCCTTCCTGGCCCTTCAAAACTGTTCCTGTTCTACAGGAAGGGAGTGTCTTTTTCAATGTTTCTCAGCTGAATTCAGCCTGCGAGATTCCAAAAAGGGACAGGTCTGTAGATATTAATTTACCTAAATAAGAATTAAGCTGAGAAGGAGAAACTAGCTCCCATGCCCCACTGTCACCAAAGAACTCCCAATTCCCAATGTGACACTACAGCTTGGAGTAAACGAGTCACAGAAGGGAAAGGAATACAGTTGTCTTTCCAGCTGCTGGCATTGTAGGGGAGACAGGAAGAAGAAAAACAGACAAAACGAAGCATGCCTCTCTGTGGAAAGTTCGAAAACAGAAAAGGCACATGCTGATAATTTAATCTTGTGAGTTCTTCGGAAAAAGGGCCGTGTTTTACTGAATGGTCGTACAGCACCAAGCACAACGTAAGTTTCTTCAGGCAGGAACCATATCTCTGTCTGTATGACGTATTCACCATTAGCACTCAACCAATATATATTAATTATCCACTGGCTGGCCAGTCTGGACTGCAATACAATCGGTTGCGTGGCAACAGTTCAAAGCAGTGGATTGGCCTAAAAAAAATTAAAAAATCCCCTCGAGTAGAAAATTCGAACAGCTATGGAAAAACAAAGGTTTTTCCAAGTCTCTCTAAGTAAATTGAATGTTCTATTGGTCCTAAAGGGAATTTAAAGGCATCAATGCAATCCCTTGGCATAGGTAAGTGTCACTTTGTCTTTACAGTACTTGAAAAGGCTGTGTAAGGTCCCTTATGAAAAACCAAAATTAAAAAACCCCAGTCAGCGGCTGTTGAAGAAAATCTCTCCCATGCCAATACAAAAAGAAAAGAAAAACAACAACAGACAAGTCCTCAGCCAGTCAGACAGTGAAGTAGAACTTTAGAGTTTAACATCAATTCATTTTGATTTAAATTGGTATGTGCTCATCAGAAATCAGTTCTGAGGAGTGAAAAGGCACATAGGAAGATATGGGGGAGGGAGGTGTCACTGCTGAGTTTAACAAAGACTCTCTTAGCATGGCCCAGAACACACTCTCACAAACAACCCCAGGCAATACTATAGCAGAAGGATCTATAAGGTTATAGGAAACAAATCTAAGCAACAGTTTCAATCTTTAGGAGAGGCCGTATCCTGTTTCTCAGCTCTTTCCAAAAGCTCCAGTCCTCTTTTCCTGTCAGTTTTTGGGCCATACCTTCTGTCAAAGGGGAATTTCTGGGAACTATTCCACGGGGTGGAACCTGAGAATCTGAAGGCAGCTGATGCTAAAACTTGTTCCCAGTAACCTTACAGATCTTTAGACAATGCCAATTGCAACATCAACAGGGATTGTAAAATTGGTGTTCCTCACCGATCACAGCAAACTGTCAGCACCTCCCTCCCCTGGGCGCATTCACTCTCTGAACAGCATTTCCAGATGCTTGAGAGAAAGGACAAAACTCAGAACTGTGTTTGTCTGAACCTAGCTGACCTTAAATTAAAGTATTCCTGGACCAATTAATGTATGAAGCCTCTTTATGTGCGGTTTACACACACAGCACTGGTTTTCAGAATCTGGTTTTACTGGTTTTACTTAACAGAACTGGGTCATGAACAGACTTTTGGAGCAAAGCTCACAATAGACAGACACTGAGTTTTGACTCCCTTTAAATCAATTACATTTCAAAGGGAAGACAGCTGGCACAGGGTGGGTATAAGCAGGCTTCAGATTAAACAAAGGAAAATTGAGGCTGATTAGTATCAAGGTGGTAGCCAAGGACTGTGGGATTGTCTGTCAAAAGGGAGTAATGGAAGCCTGGATCAAGCAAGAAACTACAAGGAAGAATCCTGCAAGGGGACAGACTAGATGATAACTTCACAAGTAACACTTCCATCCCTTGTTTCTGATTTTCTACACCCACAATTGAGTTAGGACAATGGAGAACTTTACTTTCCCTCTTTATATCTGAGCTCTCTTTTGATTTTTCAGAGGAGAAGCAAGCAGGCTTTGCAAGACAAATCTTGATACCATCATATCCCAACCACAGGTTCAGGGCATCATCCAAAACCCATGAAAGTCTACTGAAAGACTGCCATTGATTTTAAGGGGCTCTGGATAGGTCCTTAAACTTCCTATTGTTAGTTTATATGACACAGCTATTTTCAATGCCATGGCAAGTTTCCTTCTCTTGATCCAACAGAGATTATCTTTTATTTATATTGAGAGGCTGGGTGTAGATTTAAAGCCAAGCTGATCATACCTCCAACAGAGACTACATAGTCCCATACTTCCAGAGGGTGTGAAAATGAGTCAAGCAACCAAGAAACAGGCCAGAGCTGAACAGCTGGAGAGGCAGTGCTCTGGGTCACTTGCTACAACCAAAAGTTTACCCTTAAAAGCAGTTCTATTCACAAGTAGACTTAGCCCCATTCCTCCCCCTTTCCAAAAAGTCACTCAGTTACGGGATGCCACCTCTTGGAAGATGCTTCAGTACAGCAAGGTGAAGTGAACAATCAGTGCCACTCGCAAACATGACCCAGGGTTTATTGCAGAAATAAAACCTTTGCTTGTTTTGTTTTCTTTTGTTTACCAGGGTTTGTCTTCTCAAGCTGGTACCATCTGTAAAATGCCCTTTTCTTTTGTTCACTCAGGTCTGACCCCTGCTGCAACAGCCAATGAGAGATCCGGCTCTGGCTGATACCTACAAGAAAGAAAGAGAGAGAAAAAGAGAGAGAGCGCTTTTGTTCTATTTAAATTTTGAATGGATTCAGTGCTAGTGAAAGGTACTGGCTTAAGAGGCCCAGAAACTGAAAGCTAATATTTTATACATAGAAAAGGTACACGTTTCAAGCCTCCCCCACAGCATCCCACCAGTGTACCTCAACTTTTGTCCTCTATTATTTTTGACCTGACTCAGACTCCATACCCACAGCAGGCAGCGTAGTCCAGCAGTTAGTGGAAAGTTCCCCAGACTTTGGAGTGAGGAGATCAGGGTTCTATTCCTAGCTCGGCCACTGACTCTCATGACATGACTTTGAGGAAATCATAACATTGAGGTGTCTCAGTTTGCCATCCTTAGAATGGGAATATTGCTACTTACCCGTCATTGTAAAGTGCTTCGAGATCTACAGACGAAGAAGATTATTAAAGTGATTATGATGATAAAATGCTTGCGGTGCATGTGGAGCTCAACAATAAGGTGAAAGTAGAACAGCAGTTTGTGATATACAGATATTAGTCCAACAGAAAATGAAGTCATTCACTGCCAAGTCATATCTCATAGGCCAGAAATAAAACCAAACCCAGCTGTCAGATGATAAACCGCTTCCAAACACTATTGACCTGGGCTGGATTAGACCCTGTGACCTAGAGGTGAAAAGTTCCATCTCTCTAAGAGAAATTTAAATCAGACTTACATAAAAATAGTAAGAGGAGAAAATTTCCCAGAAGCTGAATATATTTTTTCAGAGTGAAGTGGAATGCAGGATCAACGTCCACATTTCATCCATAACACTGAAGGACAAATTAATTAGGACACAAACCAAAACTAACCAGTTTCACAAGTAAAGAAACAGGACTCGAAACCCACTCAGATGAGAATCACATACTCATTCGAGATCACCACAAGCTATTCCAAGAACTTATATAATTCAGCGTTGAAATGGCTGAAGCAGAAGGCTAACAGAAGGGGCAAAGGAAATGCCAAGGGTGCATTCTCAAGAAGGCTGTTCAGCCATTAGAAAGGGTTAACATACAAACTCTCTTGGGGATTAAAGTTCTAGGAGGTGTTCACAGTAACAATATATTGCTAAACACCACCTGTGCCAACTCTGTTTAGAGTTATAATACACAACACGAAGGTTGCTTTTCATGAGGTACTCACACCTACCTCTCCCATCTTGTGATCTCATGATCATATTTAACTTATGAGAAATAGGCCCCTGGAGTTTTACATTTTTTCTAATAAGGGATTTTTTTCCTAACATGTATTTTTGAGTTAAACAAAGATAATAATAACATTTCAGAATGATTCAAAATCTTAGGGGAGTCCAATTTATATGGGTTAACTCCAACTAGGTTTTCAAAAATAATAGTTATGTTCCTAACTAGCCTGCATTATATATAATTCTAGAGCTACTAAATTTCATTTGTCCTGCAGGAAAAGGGTGGGTTTGGTTTTTTTAAACAGGAACTCCTTTGTGTTCAACAGAAATCCTCATGCAAGGATGCGGGAGAGAAATTGAAGGCTCCATGAGTATATTCTGACTGGCTTGCTGCAGGCAGTACTGTATGCTTTTATTGTATATCCATTTTGTATTCCCAACCAACCTCTCTCAGGGACTGCCTCTGCCCTATCTATCTATCAGAGATGGTGCAAACAGCTGAGGCAGTCCCACTTAGTCATCCCTAAGGTTGAAATCATGTCAACTGGAAGCATGTGCTCAGTGAAGGGACTTGGTTCTGAAACCTGTCTCCTTTGGTGTTCCATCACAGTCCATATCAGGCCACTTTTTAAGCACAGTGCTACATGCCTTAAGTGTTTGGCCTCTCGGTTGTGGTTTCTCAGTTGGATGAGTTTTGTCTGTTGATGGGTGAGGGTAGCATTAGTTTATTACCTGGTTTCTAAGTACTGGGGTCTGCCTTTAATTATGTAATAAAAACATTGTGTGTACAGCTCTTTGGTAACAAAGTAGGATATAAAAGCAAAGTATCAGATACCACAGTTATGGATACAGAACATATTTTCATAACAACATATTGGGGCATCCACGCTTTGCCCAAGAGGCTGCACTGGCAACTTGCTACACTTGTTTTGTATAAAATAGTACAGATGGCAGCTACCTAATACACTAGTGCTGCCTGCAAACGTTCATGGTAACTTGGTCCAGTGGTTGAAGCAAAGGAGTGAGAACCAGGACATCGGGATTCTATTCCCAGCTTCACTACAGACTCATTGTGGTCTTTGGTACGTCACTCTGCAGTCAGTCCCTTTCTGTAGAACGGAGCTCTGTACAGGATCTTGAAATGCACAGATCAGAACAGTGCTCTTCTACAAATTCTATGCACACTACGGCAGGTTCAAACATAACATACTTTGTAATGACTACTGCATCCCACGACCTGCACTTCAGAATGTTGTGGGCTGCATCTCATCTATATCAATACACTAACTCCAAGTAATCACTCCTGTTGAGAATCAGACCCTTTTCTCTCTGTCCACATAGCTAAAATTCTTGTGCAGGCCTCATATCCCAGTCTCTGTGGTTTCCCCAGCACCCACATCACCCTCAACCCTCCCATCTCCAGCCCATACAAAATGCAGCTGCTAAGATCATCTTCCTCGCTCACTGTTTCGATCACTCAACTTTTTTGAGTTCTCCATAGGTTCCCCTTTTTCTACCGCATCACTTTCTAACTTCTTGTGATCACTTTCCTCCCCAACTCTTCATCTATCTTTGTCAGTTCAGATCGGATGCTCTCTGGGGCAAATATTGTAGTTTCCACCGTTAGAAAAATGCTAGCACATTTTGGATGCTAATGCAAATTAAATAATACTTTGTATTTATGAAATGCTAACTAAGGCTACTGGGAATTATTTCCTCTGAAATATACAAATTTGACTTGTCATTTTTTATTATTAGATCAAGTCTAGAGGCCCCAACACTGTACATACTACACAAGCAAGAGATGATTTCTGCCTCAAAGACCTTACAGCCTAAATAGACAAGTATTATTATACTCACTTTACAGTTGGGACACTGAGGCAGGCAGAGTGTGACTTGCCCAACATCACACACAAAGTGAGTGACAGAGCCAGGAATTGATCTAGATCTCTTGAGTCCCAATGTAGGGCCTTAACCACAACTCCACCCTTCTGTTATTTATTTTTAATGATGTCCTCGTAGCAAAAACAAATAACAAAAAAGATTATTTGATTGTGATAACTGTTTTAGTTTCTAAAAAATTGGTTTTATACAGTGGACTCACCAGAGCACTAGGAAAGGGATGCTTCTCAGTCCAACACCAGTACCATCCAGTTACATAGCTTCTAATCCTGCTATTTCAGGAAATTACATTGGCAGGAAAAATTGCTGCCAAAGGCAAATTCATGAAGGTAATTATCTGGAGCATCTAATATCCGGCTGTCTGGAAAAAATCTCTCAGACCGACCCATGGCTCATGAGGAAGACCTAGGTCCTTTGGTCTCTGGGCCAACAAGCCAGGAGTACTGCACATCATGATGAGGGCACTCAGCTTTGTCATAGAAAACTCCGGGGGGAGAGGCAATCACAAAAGAGCCATGGCAAATTCTGATAAGTTTGACATTTTAATGAATATTTGTCACTTGCCTGCAATTCTGTCCCCCTTCCTGCTCCTCTCCATGCTCCCACTTTGCCCCTGCCCTTTCTTTCTGCCAGGTCTTTTCCCAGACACACTCCCCATGGCAGGTTCCAGTTCAGAGATGATGATGATGATAACTCAGAGATATTTCCCTAGACTGCACTGCTCCTTGGGCCACGTCCCCCAAGCAGATGATTTGGAAGAAAATTTCCCTCCCACATGCCAAAGAGGCAGCAAAAACCAACACCAGGAGAAGGCAGGCAGAGAGAATCGCTACTCTAGTGTGTTCAGTGCATACCTGCTCACAACTCTGGAGACTGTTGCTCAGACAAGCCCCTAATAACTGGCTTTCCCCTTCCTCTCACAGATGGGTGCGTTCAATCTCTGTGGCTTTCATTTTTTTTAATGTCCCTTGCAAAAAAGTATATAGCAGCACCTGGAAACGATGGGATTTGGACAGTGCTTAATTTGTAATGAAAGAGGTGCTGGGGCTCAACAATTAGGTGCCGAGACTCAAGCAATTTTTTTACTTTCATAACTGACACAGCAAGCCCAGAGATGCCTACGAGAGTCCTGTGACTCCCTCTTGGGTCAGGACCCCCAGTTTGAGAAATGCTGCCCTAGTACCTATAACCACTTGGTTCAGGGGCAAATTTTCAGTGCTTATCACAACAGATTTAATACGTGACCCTCTCTGTTATTGTTAATGGGGATTTGGCATCTCATTCACCGCATGCAATGCTGAAAACCTACCCTGGAAGGGGGTAAAGCTGCAACTATGTTAAAGGAGTTTCAAACAACAAGATGGGAAATTCAGCAGGAACTATTATTAGCTCCTGTTTATACTGTCATTTTTCTTATCAGTAGAAGATTATTTATACAGCTCCCAACCCAAGAGCTTCTTGTTTATCTTATTACAGAAACCATTAAAGAAAGTTGCTATAAAAAGCAGGTTCTGTATTTAGTACAAGCGCTAGTAAATGTTCTGCTGGGTTTTGCTCCTTATCAATCGTTTCTTTATTTCCTAGTCACCATTTCATAATTTCCTTTGCCATTTTTCACTCTGTTCTCTTCTGACACTACAGAAAACTTCACTGTGGGCCTTCCTCATTTACTACTCCATGTCAGTTTTATTATTTGATCACTTCATACATTTATGGTCATTAAAAAACAAAACAAAACTAAGTTGGGGGAATATGGTTCAGATTGAAAGGCCTACATTGTGCTACCTCAACAACGGAATTCAACATGCAGCTACAATTATATATTTTTTCTCTCCCTTCCTTTTCCCACCATCCCCCTCACCACCGATGGAGAAATAAAAGGAAAAAGTCATTGCGTGCTACTGCAGATGCATGGTAAACGGTGTATTTTTTTTGGTATGGTGCCTTTTGTACGAACTCTATCCCAAAACACTTCACAAAAATTAAACAGGATCCCAACAAGGGCAGTTGGGGCCAAGGGTCAGAGCAAACGTGAGGCTGGGAGAAGTGGAGGAATTTGCAGCCAGGTTCCATGGCAGGGTCAACACCGAAGGTTGGAGTCCAAGCGAAGTTTCAGGGTATGGGTGAGGAGACCAAAGTCCAAGGCAAGTCAAGGTCAGAGCAGGGAGCAGAAATTATTATGGCAATTGCAGAAGATCCACACTGTTGCCTGGATACTTCCTGGAACGCCCCTTGGGTCTGTATAGGGTGGGGAGCCAGTGAGGAACGATGAGGCTGCTGCTTGTCAGACCCCTTGAGACGGGACTGCCCACGGTCTGTGTCCACAGCAGGATGTTGGGCCATAGAACACAAGCTGGTTACAGCTGCTGCAGAGTAGCATCATGGAGATGTCAGCAGCACGGCAGCTCTACAGACCTGGGTTCTAGACCTACGGGGGGGAGGGGGTTTACAAATAGCTGCAGTGGAGGTAAGATTAGGCAAGGGAAAAGGACGTTTTCAGAGGAGATTTTAAATGGGATGGAGGGAGACAGGAAAATAGTCCCCAATGGCAGAAGATTGAGCAGAGAAGGCTCTCGCATCAAGAACGGTAAAATTATGTGACGAGATGGGGAAGAAAAAAAGGGGGCCTATTGCTGGCAAGTAGAAGGAGATAAAGAGTCATAACCTCAGCTGGTGCAAATCAATTTACACCAGCTATGCTGAGTTACATGAGCATCAGTCAAGTGACTAGGTCAAGATCTGTGATTTGAAATTGACACATCTACCACACAGCTAACAGTCACTCACTCACATGCTCATCCCTGACAACTCACTTGCAGAATACCCTTTTTAGGAGAGACAGGGGGAGTTAAAAGTTTACACCTGGAATCCTGAAGCAATGTCCTTCGATAGAGCTGCACTGTCCACATTAGCATTTTCTTTAAAGGCCTAACCGACTGGCAATGCCTGCAGGTAAAGCTGTAGGGGAGGGGTTCATACATGAGGTAGTCTTTTTTGGTCAAACTAGGATTTATAACAAGAGGGCCAGAAATATGCCTCATTTTGGAAAGATCCCAGGACTGCGTCTTGTTTCTTTTCCTTTCCTTGCAGCATCTGCCTTTGTAAACTGAGAGTGGGTGCACCGGAAGAGGTGGCACACTGCCCAAGCATTTGTTCACTCTCTCTTCACATGGGGGAGAGATGGAAAAGAGCTAGAACACCATCTAGACCATTTCCCCATCAGTGCAGGATCATTTCCTACAAGGCAATTTTCTAGAACTTCTCCTCGCACAATAGTTTGGCACTTCTAGTCACATTTTCTTTCTTAATTATCTGACTATTTCAAGACGTCTATTCAGGCATGGTTCTAAAAATAAATAAATAAATAAATAAAGGTCAGGAAGAGTAAGTTGTATGTTTTGTCTCCAGTTGTACTTCTGATTCTGCTACCAACTCTTTGTATGGCCTTGGCCAAGCCACTTAAACCTCTCTGCAAAGAATTAATCCACATTTGAACAGTGCTTTGCAAACAGAGTGTTGTGTAGAGGTCTAAATAGTTTTATGGAGGTCTGCTCCATCCCTAATGCCAATGGAAAAAAAGAGGGAAAGAGGAAGAAATATGGTACTTTCCCCTTTGAAACAAGGTTAGAGTTAATATGGCCACTCCCTCACCCCTCAATCTGCCTTTTATTATTATTAGCGACTCAAGGACAAGTGGACAAACTCTCACAATCAGTCTGCTAAGTGCACTGATGCCAGCCATGGATACATTCCCAGATATATATTTGTGTATATACATTTGCCACATGTAATAGCGTAACTTCAGAATTAAAGAAAACGGTTTTAGTTTTAAGATAGGAACTCTGCGCTTATTGCAATGCTGTAAAATAAAATTTGCTAGAAAAAGCCACACACAAAAAGTGATTCACTTGGGAAGTTCCATGATGTGCGGGACAATGGGTCTTAAATCAAAGGCATACATTATCATGACTAAGCTGACAGATCTGCACTGCAATGCAGAAAGCCAAGCAATATTCCAACATCTGCACTAGCACACACAGGCAGCTAGACACGGGACCCAAAATGAATAAAAGGCTCTTCAAGCTCTTACCTGTTACCTGTGCAACAACTGCTTGGGAAATCCTCCGATTGGCAAGAAAGGCTTTGATTTCCTCCTTTATCACGCTGCTGTCCCTCCTACCAAAACAAAACAACAACAAAACGAGAGAGACAGACAGGCCAAAGGGCACTCTGAAGATGTAAAATAGTTTTGTTTCCTTTGCTTAAGGGTGGGGGCCTCTGCCTTGGGGAGGGGGGGGGGGGGGGGAAAACAGGCAAAATAGCTCACCAGTGGACACTTCTTTTAATGAGTGTCATGTTTGATCAAAGCATCCCAGCAGGCGGATGGATGACTCATAGCCTATATAATTCATAGTAGGTGTAGGGCTGCCATATGGAATGTACAAAGTTTCATTACACAAGGATGAATAAATCTCTCACACCAGCATTAAAACTCAGTCATAAAATGAAGCACAAAACATAAAAGATAGCAGGGTCTGCATGGTTGGCTCCACAAACGAGGATATCGACAAGCCCTCTCAAACAACAGGGCTGAAGGAAGGAAAAGAGATTTTGCAACCTCCACCCCAACAACCACCCTCGCCCCCAACAGCATGGCGCGTGGGTGCACTGAATGAAGGAATACCCGTCAGCGTTATATCCCTCGTTTTTCTGGAAGGATTATTTTTAAAAAGTGTGGAGAGATGGTACAGAAGGGACTGAATAATTATGCTAAAAGAAAAAAAGAGTTTACTGGTTTCATAGGGGCTGTAATGTGCAGCAAGCTTAAACTGCAGTAAACAAACGCCTGTACCTGTGAAATTCAGAATCGGTTTTGTTTGGCTTTTAAAAATCAGGGAGTGTTTATTCCTGGGTAACGTATTTTTTCTTTGGCTTTTTCTGAGCAGGGTTCGGTGATCAAAACTGTAATGTGAACAGCCTAGACTTGGAAAGTGTGAGTAAAACACAAAACCTGAGGGTTCATCATCTCTTCTACGCCCAACCCTCACCCTCCACACAAGAAAACATGGGACATTCCAACTTAAACAAGCACCAAACACTATCTGGAGCATCATGCTCGTGAACCCCCAATCTGACAACAGGTAGATTTCAGCAAAAGGAGCGCCTGCCTACTGCTACACTCAACTCTTTCAGATTCCCCACGACGCTGAGCCCAAGAGCATGACTAACCACCTCCTTTGTGTTCTTCCCACTCATTTCTGAGCCTCCTTGACCTGCCACCACACCTTCACTCGGTCCCTCCTTAAAACGCATGTCCTCCAGGGGTCTGCGACCCCCAGTCCAATATTTGCCAAGTATACATGAGAAAACATACCACTCCAAAACAACCAATAAATCATAAAAGACAAAAAAACCACAACAGAATTTAAGACACATGCTAAATTTCCCCACTCATTCTGCCTCTTGCTGGAGCCATGTTAAGATCATGGATACTTAATTTTGGAGTAACAACTCCCCTAACCTTTCCCATATCCTGCCTAACAAGGAAGAAGCCCCTCATAGGGAAAAAAGATGACCACTGATCTTGACTGTAAGCTCTCCATAGAGGAGACATGCCTTTTCATAATTGTTTTTATTTCAGTGCTGCCATTCTTGGCCCTACATAACACACAAATAGAGGCAGTCCTGCCCCCAAGGAGCTTACTATCCAAAAGGCAGAGAAGACATGATATATTGCAAGTTCTTAAGGAAGGCATTAACAGAGCCATTTCCCTCTTCTCCCATACAACATTGGGAAAGAGAAGGCTTTGGACTGACATGAGCCAGTGGTGGAGAATCTCATGGGAGAGGAGGGCTGTTTCCAAGGGATTTGAATGTGGTGAGGATGGAAACAGTGTACTGAGATGAGAAAGTCAATCCAGGCTTTAGAAAAAACAGACTGAAGAGGGATCTGTGATGTAGCCCAGGACAAATGTGCACAAAGCTTTGAAGGGGAGGGTGGCCAATGGAGGACAAACAAGGGGATAATTACCTAAGGCACCCCTCACACTACTGACAATACATATAACCATTAAAGTACCTCCCCTGCCCCTGAGATGCAGTTCTTCTCTTAAAGGGTTTGTCAGGCTGATTTACTGAACCTTCTACAAGTTTTACTAACCTCATCAATTCTTCCACTTTGTCATCTACATCCAAGTCCTCTTCAGAGGCTTCAAAACTGTACGACCTTTGAGCCAAGCTGTTTGCAAGTGGATAGCGAGTGGGCGACATCTTCCCATTGAACGCTGACAACCTCTCGTTACTCTCCCTCCCATTCTGATTAGTAGTGCAAGGCTGTGGGGAGGTGTCGTAACTGTTGCTAGGTGACGGGGACATCCCAGAATGCTGAGTCTGTGTAGAAGCTGTGGCTGTAGAGGAAGATGCTGGGACATTGTTGGTACTGTTGCCATAGGAACCGCCTCCATAGCTAGACCTTCTTCCAAACTTGTCACTATGCTCTTGATCGAGACGGTCCAAGGTTTCCAAGGCGTGGAGGATTTCGTGTCTGGTCATTCCAGTACGTCTCAGGCGCTGAAGCAGATCTATCTGCTCTATAGTAAATCTGGGTTCATCTGTGTAGTGAGACATGGTTTCCAGCAGCCTAAAAATAAGGTGAAATGTGAAGGCAAACAGTTTAGTGCAAAAGCTATCTATGGGACACGAACAGCGCCTCAGGAATGGCACTTAACAGAAGACAATAGGCCTGATTCTGGTCTCATATATACCAGTGTAAATCATGTAAGTGAGAAGGCAAGCAGGCCCAATGAGTGGAATCCCTCACCCATTGAACTCGACAGCAAAGCTCCCATTAACTTCAGGTCGATTGATTGCTTCTGGTAAAGGATAACGTTGCACAGTTTTCAGAGAATACCTCACTCTCTTACTTCAAATCCCGCCCAACATACCTCTGGATTATTGTCCCGCCCCCAGCTCCCTTTTCTGCTCTATCTTCAATAAACATGCCTTATGGAATGTCGACAGTTGCTCCATAATTAAGGCTGCAACTGAGATTCTGTTAGAGGCCCAATTCTGCCCAACCGCCAAATCCCCCAGCAAAGTCCCATTGGTAGAGCCCTGCGTGGATACAAAATATATATCCACATCTGAGCCGCAAACATGGTCCGTGGATATAAAGCGGATATCCGTAGATTTGCGGGGTTCTACCCACTGGCCTCGAAACTCGCAGGTTAGCGCTGGGCCAGAGGTACAATTTTTCTAGAAATATTCAGTGATTCAGAAAAGGATTCACGAGTTATGATTCCTAACATCAGAAGTGTGATGAGTTCAAGTAGTCTTAATTTTCTTGAAGGAAGCTAAAACCCAGTTTCTTGAACTTCCCTAATTGAAATCTAGTGCCCCCCAGCACCAATGTTTAGTTGATTGAAGTTCGATTTCAGAAGTTGTTAATTTTTGAATCTGGAATGTTGCCATGGATCACCAGACCTGACAAGCAGAGTGCAGCATGTCAAATTACTGTTAGAGACCTGAGCTCTTTCATTTAAAGAAATAAGGCCCCAGCCTTGTTCTTTGCAAAGGCAGATGTCATGTGTAATCACTAGGGAGGCTTGTCAAAAAAACTTTTTTCCTCCTAAACTTTGAAAAATGGTGGACAATATCCTAAGGCTTGCTGGGTACTCCCCCTTTCTGGCAGGCCTCAGCAGATCCATGGGAAATGCCATATGACCCCTTAAACTTTCTCCCCTCAAGTCCCCTCACAACAGATCTTCTAAAGTCTGCAGGAAGCAGGGGCCCTTCTTTCAGCCATCGGAAGGTGGCGGTTGGAGGTCAGAGAGCAGCATGAGAGTGGGGCAAAAATTATGAGGCATTCTCCCCTTCCTGTGGTCCTACAGAGTCGGTGGGAGGGGAGAAGCAATGGGAAACTCTCTGAAGCTCATTGGAGACATCCTGGAATCCCAAGCATGGCAGTGGTGGGAGAGAGAGCTGACAACATACTAAGTGTGTATGGGGAACCCTAAAGAGCATATTAAAACCAGTGGGGGAATGGAGCCCCGATGAGAATCCCAAACCTTTCCAGGAGTGGGGCTGGCTGCCCCAACAACCCTGCTCCCTCAATGAACTCGGTGCTTATGTCTTTCCCTGTGCTGGGCCAAAGGCACACAGAAGCTGCAGTGACATGGCAGTTCCCAGCCCTGACTACTACTGGGGTTGGTGTGGGTAAAGGGGGGTCTTTTCCGGGCAGTGACACTCCAAGCTGGAGTTCTGTGACCTGGGGGAGAGAGATGGACCACGCTAGAGCCACGCTGCCATACCATGATGCTGATACAGGGTGCATGGGTCCCTTTAAAAAGGGTTTTTCCCTTGTAGACGGAATCCCAGGGTAGAGAGGGAGGGGCACTGACGCAGAACCTCCCGCCACCAGTCCTGCACTGCTCCTCACAACGGTAGAAGTGGCTATGGCTGCGTTCTTAAAAATGATTAAATGAACGAATGTGCATTTTTCTTCTGAAGTCCGCAAGTGTGTATGTCCTCACAACTGCTCCGCATTGCTGCTGCCACCAGAGGAGGGGTGGGTGGCTAGGGGGAGGAGGATTCATGGGGACTCATGCCCCCTCCAGGTGACCCTAGATGAGAGGGTGGGATCAGGCAGGAGTCACGCTCCCAACGCTGCTCTCCAGCTGCCACTGGCAGTGTATCACTCCCATGAGAGCCTGACTTTTATGGCGGATTAGTATTAATTTCTCCAATAAGGATTATTTTAAATGTTTTAAAAACTGCTCCCAACTTAGTCCACTATAAGCAGAGTGTAACAGTCAGTGTAGAAATCTAATAACTGAATGGAATTGCAAACAATTAAGAGATGGAAGCCAGCTCTCAGTCCTGAGGGACAAGGAAATTATATATAATGTAGGGAATATCCTTCTCTGAATTCCATTCCATTTGTTTGTCTTTCTATTACCAAGGTGCCCTGAACTGTACACAGTGTTCTAGCGGTTGTCTGGTCAGTTGTCTATACTGCAAAACAAAGGTGGGTTAACCCAGGTTTGCTAAATTCGAGTTAAAAATAGCAGTGAAAACCTAGCAACTCCAGTTTTAACTTGGGTTAGCAACTTGAATTCAACCCCAAGCTTTAACTCAAGCTGCTAACCTAAGCTGCCATATCTTCACTGCTATTTTAACTGGAGTCAGCTTCTGAAGGTTAGCTAACCCATCTTAAGAACACACACTAAGGCTATGTCTACACTGAAACCGCTACAGTGGCGCAGCGGCAGCTGTGGTGCTCTAGCGCTTCAGTACAGACACTACAGTAAATGGGAGGTTTCTCCTGTCACTATAGTTAATCCACCTCCCTGAGACGCAGTAGCTTAGCTGACAAAATAATTCTTCTGTTGACTTAACCTTATCTACACTGGGGGTTAGGTCGGCTTAAGTACGTCACTCAAGGGGATGGATTTTTCACACTCCTGAGTGACAGAGCTGAGTTGATCTAAGTTTTTCATGTAGACCTGGCCTAAGTATTGTATCATGTACCTACCAACCCTTGGGTTCACAGCACTTTCCAGTTTAATAATGTCTACAGTTTTAGGCCAGGATCCTAAAATGCATTACACCCAAACAGAGCCCCAGGGACTTCATGGGCTCTGGCAGGACTGGGGCCTTAATGTGCTCGTTAGGTTCTCTTCCAGAGGTTAAAGGGTGGCTAGGACTCCAAAACATCGTTTTAAAATGTGTGGCGCTTCTCCATAGTAAATCCTCATTTGAGATAATTTAATTCATAACCTTTTATTTATTTTTAGATTGTATTTTCCTCTTTTTAGTCTGACCTCCAATTTCTGACTGAAGGCAGGGAGGGTTGTTCTAATGCAAAGAAAGGGAGCAGATTCAAATTAGACACTTAGGGTACATCTACCTTTTGTTGGGAGGTATGATTCCAAGCTTGAGCAGAGAGGTACCTATGGTGGCTCTGCTCGAGGCAGCATGCTAAAAATAGCAGGGTAGCATGGGTGATAGGTTGGGCTAGCCACATGAGTACATGCCCACCGGGCCCCTCTCTGACACTGCCTGTGCTACCTCAACTACAGTGATATTTTTAGCATGCTAGATCAAGCAGAGCTAGCGTGGGTGAACTGAGGGTATGTCTACACCTTGCTGCTCCAGCAGGAATTCCAGCTTGAGGAGATGTACCCGCACTAACTTTGACTGAGCTAGCCCGGTGAAACTAGAAGTGTAGCTGCAGTCACATAAGCAGTGGGAGGAGCTAGACACCCTAAGTACAATCCCTTCTGAGATGCTAGGAATATACTCAGCACGGCCAGCCCCACCCGCTACACTTCTGTTTTGAGCGCCCTCGCTCAATCAGAGCTAGTGTGGGTATGTTTCCTTGAGCTGGAATTTACATCTTCCAGCTCCAATGTAGACACACCCGAAGCCTGGCAGTATGCCAGGCAAGAGAAACATTCGCCACAGCCTGCAAGGAGCCAATCGGCTTTTGGTTTATCCAGTTTTCCTTTCCCAGCTCTCCATCACTTCTCAAAAAGGACCGTCAACAATTCTGCAAGTTTGTTAGTTAGTTGTCTTAAGCTCATTCTCACATGCTTTAAATTGTGAATCAGACACCTAAAAACCACAAGCCAAGAGGTTTTTTTTTTTTTTTTTTTTTAAATAATACACATGAAAGACTTATTTGCTTTGTGGATTTTGAATGGCAGGTCACATTTTCAAGATCTTCTACTCAACCATGAGGACTACAAACTTGATTTTGTTTTTAAATGAAAGATGAGCTTCTCACATATCCAAATGCAAGAGCTGGGACTTCAAGAAAAATACCACATAACGTGGGACTGACAATAAAATTCACAAGGGTTGGCAACACTAGAACACATTCAATGTTACCAAGCATCCATGGCATTTTAAAGAATAACTGTACTGAGTTTTTAATATAGTCATTTTAACAATGTCTTAGTTACTTTCTAGTTCTTCATACCTCCTTTTCACTTTCCTTGTTAAAGACCAATTTACAAAGCAGTGAAGCAAACCAGCCACTTTAGAATAATTAATTTCATCCACCTCATTAATTAATGGACAATCTCTAGTACTTTATCCCCACATATGTTTGTATGAGCCTCTTATTCTCCTTAACCCCTTTGGCTAACATTAATTCAATTTGCTTTGTTTAGTGCCCTCTTTTTCCTGCAAGATTTAACCAACTGTGAAAGGATCAGCAAGCAAAACTAAGGTGGGGGGGGAGGATGGGGGAGAAAGGACTGCAGGTACCCTGCACGAGTTATGGCTATGATGGGCTACGGCTGTCAAACTTTACTGCCTATATAATGAAATATCTGCAACCGTTGCAGATCTTGTGTTGTAATCATGTACTGTATCCTCTGATCAGTTACCAAAAGCCAGCCTGATGTAAAATACTAGTGAAACATGGTGTATGTCAGTTTTGAACCAAACCATTTAAAACCACAGAACCTATTTTGGCCATGTTTACTTAGATTCCAAATGGAAAAAAATCTAAAATGCCAAGTATATTTGTATTTCCTATGTGGAGGCTCAATCCTCAGCTGATGCAAGGCGGCAGAGCTCCATTGGTGGGCCCATGGTATCTAAATATTTATAATGCACCTAAGATAGACAAGGTGAATGAGATACTATCTTCTATTGGACCAAGTTCTGATGGTGAAAGAGAAAAGCTTTCGAGCTATACAGAGCTCTTCTTCAGATCTTGACCACAGCATACCTATGGATAGAAATTCCATGCTTAAACAATGAGAGTATAGAAGTAGGAATATACTACCGACCACCTGACCGGCATGGTGATGGTGATTGTGAAATGCTCAAGGAGATTAGAGAGGCTTACAAAAACCAGAAAACCCAATAATAATGGGGGATTTAAGCTATCCCCATAGGGAACATGTCACCTCAGGATTGGATCCAGAGATAAAATTTCTAGACACCATTAATGACTTCTTGGAGCAGATAGTTCAGGGACCCACAAGGGCAGACGCAATTCTTGATTTAGTCCTAAGTGGAGCACAAGATCTTGTCCAAGAGGTGAATATAGATGAACTGCTCAGTAATAGCAACCAATGTGATTAAATTCAACATCCTTATGGTGGGGGTGGGGGGGGGGGGGGGAAGAGGAGCAGAGTGCTAGCATTTAAGTTAAAAAAGGGGAAATACACAAAAATGAGGAGGCTAGTTAAATGGAAATTAAAAGGAACAGTCACAAGAGTGAAATGCCTGCAAGCTGCATGGAAACTTTTTAAAAACACCATAAGATAGGCTCAAGCTATATGTCTACCCCAAATTTAAGAAAAAAAAAAAAACCCAACAAAAAGGACAGAAAAAATGTCACAATGGCTAACAACAGAATAAAAGATGTAGTTAGAGACAAAAATACGTCTTTTCAAAAATAGGAAGTCAAATCCTGCTGAGGAAAATAGAAAGGAACAAACTCTGGCAAGTCAAATGTATAAGTATAATTAGGCAGGGCAAAAAAGAATTTGAAGAGCAACTAGCAAGAACCATAAAAACTAATAGCAGATTTTTTTTTTTTTAAGTACATCAGAAGCAGAAAGCTTCCAAACAATCAGTGAGACCACCGAATGATAGAGGTGCTAAAGGAGCACTCAAGGAAGACCAGGCCATTGTGGAGAAGCTAAATCAATTCTTTGACTCAGAGGTAAGGGAGAGTCCCACACCTAAACCAGTCTTCTTAGGTGACAAATCTGCAGAATTCTCTGAAGTGGTCAACTAACATGTGGACAAGAGTCATCAGTGGATAGAGTGAACTTGGACTTTTTCTGAAAGCCTTTGACAAGATTCCTCACCAAAGGCTCTTAAGCAAAGTTAGCAATCCTGGGATAAGAGGGAAGATCCTCTCATGGATCAGTTACTACTACTATATACATCTACCCCAGCACTTTTGTTGGTAAAATTGTCAGTCTGAGGTGTGGAAAAAAAAAAAAAAACCACACACCCCTGACTGACTTAAGTTACACCGACAGACGTGCCGGTGTGTACAGCACTATGTCAGCAGGAGACACTCTCCCACCAACATAGCTACTGCTGCTCATTGGGAGTGGTTTAATTATGCCACAAGAACCTGGGGTCACACAATGAAATGAATAGGCAGCAGGTTTAAAACAAACATAAGGAAGTACATCTTCATACAATGCACAGTGAACTGTGGAACTCGTTGCCAGGGAATGTTGTGAAGGCCAAAAATATAACTGGGTTCAAAAAAGGAATTAGATAAGTTCATAGAGAGTAGATCCATCAATGGCTATTAGCCAAGATGCTCAGGGATGAAGCCCGTGCTCTAGGTCAGCGATTCTCAAACCAAAGTGGGTCAGGGCCGCATTTTAATGGGGTCACCAAGGCTGGAGTTCGACATGCTGGGTCCCCGGGGCCGAAGCCAGACACACACTGCCCGGGGGCCTAAGCCGAAAGGCTTCAGCCCTGGGTGGTGAGGCTCAGGTTACAGGCCCCCGGCTTGGGGCTGAAGCCCTTGGGCTTCAGCTTTGGCCCACCTGGGCCAGCGGGACTCAGGCAGACTTAGGTTTCAGTCCCCCCTCCAGAGGTTGTGTAGTAATTTTTGTTGTCAGAAGGGGGTCGCGGTGCACTGAAGTTTGAGAACGCCTGCTCTAGGTGCACCTAAGCTTCTGAGTGCCAGAAGCTGGGACTGGACGACAGGGGATGGATCACTTGATGAATAGCCCTGTTCTATTCATTCCCTTTGAAGCATCTGGCACCAGAAGACAGAATACTGGGCTAGATGGACCTTTGGTCTGACCCAGTATGGCCGTTCTTATCTTCTTATCCCAACCAAAAAGGTGCAGAAGGAAGACGTGCCACCTCTGCAGCATCGTTCTTTTGGGCCCAGTCCTGCCAAAGCCACTCCGTGAATTCAGGCTGTGTTGGTAGGATGGCTGCTCTCCATACCCTCTCTGCTTCCTCTGGCCCTCTCTGTAGTTTTAAATTCTCCCCCTTTACAGGTTGGAAACCTCCTTGAGGGACCAGCAGACTGAGTGTGGCCCCCCCAGAATTAACTTCCCCTGAGGGAACCCCAGAGCCAGGCAGCTGGACTCTCGCCTCTGAGACTCTGCTGACTGAGGAGGTGGAATGCCTGGCCAGATCCAGGTAACTCTGTCCTGTTGTGACAACTTGGCCTACAAATATACCTGAATTGTGAGCTCAGCTGCAAGGAGTATGTCAATGTTCGTAAGATGTTACCTTAATCTGTAACAACAAACGTGGATGGGAAAAATACAAAACGGAGATGGAATAACTGAATGGGTAAACAAAAAGGCCAAGTTAATATGATTCAAGGACTGTGTTTAAGTTATGCTTGTTAAAAACAGGAGATATGAAGCCAGAAGTTAATGAACCAAAATTGGTATGTCAGATATTAGGCCTAATTGGAAGACAAGATAATGAGGGGATGGCCTATAACAGTGTTTAAAAGAGAACTGGATAAATTCATGGAGGTTAAGTCCATTCATGGCTATTAGCCAGGACGGGTAAGGAATGGTGTCCCTAGCCTCTGTCTGTCAGAGGGTGGAGATGGACGGCAGGAGAGAGATCACTTGATCATTGCCTGTTAGATTCACTCCCTCTGGGGCACCTGGCGTTGGTCACTGTTGGTAGACAGGATACTGGGCTAGATGGACCTTTGGTCTGACCCAGTACGTCTGTTCTTATGTTCTATTTCATCCATCATTCCGTTTTTGGGTCCTTAAAAGAAAGATTTGGTGGGGACGGTATGAAAGAAAGAAAGAAAGAACGAACGAACAGATAGAGGCTACTGGAGCGAGCTTCACCATCATGGCTGCCACCCTTACTGTTTCCTAGGGCACTGGGCCTAACATCATTCTGTCCCTAAGAAATGTCCTGGCCAGAATAGGCCAGAGAGAAGGATCCAAATGACATTGTCACCCCTACCAGATCCAACTAAATCCCAAATATCATCTGGGATAACAGGTATTACCATTCTTAATATATCTAAGGCTTCCAGACAGGTGAGCTTTTCCTTTTAAGACTGGACTTAACAACAACAGCAGCAACATCTCTAGCCCATCTCAACTACCTTCATCTATTTCCCCCACAAGGACAGTTACTACCATCTTTGATACCATCGAACAGTCTGTCAAGCAACAGGGAGGGGTTCCTTTTAAAAACTCCAGCTGAAGGGAAAGGGAACCAGGGATGTTGTTAAAATGAAAGCCTTGTTTAATACTTTACATTTCACATGCTTTAACTGTTTTATCTTCTTTTCTGTATCTTTAATAAAAGGTTAAGAGGATTTTTAATGGTGTGTTTGCTGTAGTGCTATGCAGGCTGAGGTCTCTATGTACCAAGCCCTGGACCTCATTTAACACTGTTTAATGTTAGACAGTGATAGGGTTATGTTAATGCCTTTGGCTCATTTATTCCATCTAAATCAATACAACAGCCCCCACTTCCATGCCCCAAAAGAAGAAACTGCAAGTCTAAACATAACATTTCCCTGCCCCTGAAGAACCGCAGGGTCTCAATGCGTGGATGAGACGATATTGTAGGGAGGAGAGGTTTAGATTAATTAGGAACTGGGGAGCCTTTTGGGAAAGGGGGAGCCTGTACAGGAAGGATGGGCTCCATCTAAACCAAAACAGAACTGGACTACTGGCACAAACTTAAAAAGTTTGCAGAGCAATTTTTAAATTAAGGGCTGGGGGAAAGCCGACAGGTACGGAGGAGCATGTGGTTCCGACACAGACTCCCCTTAGGGGAGAATCTATTAATGGAGATTCTCTATATCCTAGTAACAAGGAGAGGATGGAAGATGATAAAATATAGGTAGGAGCTGATGAGAAACAGTCAAATGAAAAACAGTCCCATTGAATTACATCACGTCATGGCTGAGACCTAAAAAGTGACCTTTTTTCTAAGTGCTTACATACAAATGCTAGAAGTCTAAATAATAAGATGGGTGAACTACAGTCCCTCGTATTAAATGAGGATATTGATAGAATAGGCATTACTGAAACTTGGTGGAATGAGGATAATCAAGGAGACACAGTAATACCAGGGTACAAAATATATCGGAAGGACAGAATAGGTCGTGCTGGTGGGGGAGTGGCACTAGATGTGAAAGAAAGAGTAGAGATAAATGAAGTAAAAATCTTAAATGATCCAAACTGTACCAGAGAATCTCTATGGATAGTAATTCCATGCTTGCATCATAAGAACATAACAATAGGGATATGCTACCAACCACCTGCCCAGGATGCTGATAGTGACTGTGAAATGCTCAGCGAGATTAGAGAGGCTATAAAAATAAAAAACTCAATAATAATGGGGGATTTCAACTATCCCCATATTGACTTGGTACATGTCACCTCAGGACGGGATGCAGAGATAAAGTTTCTTGACAGCTTAAATGACTGCTTCTTGGAGTAGCTAGTCCTGGAACTCACAAGAAGAGAGGCAATTCTTGATTTAGTCCTAAATGGAGCACAGAATCTGGTCCAAGAGTTGAATATAGCTGAATCGCTTGGTAATAGTGACCATAACATAATAAAATTTAACATCCCTGTTGTTGGGAAACACCAAAGCAGCCCACCATGGTAGCATTTAATTTTAGAAAGGGGGAAATGCACAAAAATGAGGAAGTTAATTAAACAGAAATTAAAAGGTACAGCGCCAAAAGTGAAATCCCTGCAAGCTGCATGGAAACTTTTTAAAGACACCATAATAGAGGTTAAACTTAAATGTATACCCCAAATTAAAAATATACTAAGAGGATACCACCATATCTGAACAACAAAGTAAAAGAAGCAATTAGAGGCAAAAAGATATTATTTAAAAAGTGAAAGTTAAATCCTATTGAGGAAAATAGAAAGGAGCGTAAACTCTGGCAAGTGAAGTGTAAAAATATAATTAGGAAGGCAGAAAAAGATTTTGAAGAACAGCTAGCCAAAGACTCAAAAAGTAATATACATGAGAAGCAGGAAGCCTGCTAACCAACCAGTGCGGTCACTGGACGATTGAGATGCTAAAGTAGCACTCAAGGACGATAAGGCCCTTGTGGAGAAACTAAATGAATTCTTTGCACTGGTCTTTACGGCTGAGGATGTGAGGGAGATTCCCCAATCTGAGCCATTCTTTTTAGGTGACAAATGTTAGGAACTGTCCCAGGTTGACGAGTCATTAGAGGTGGTTTTGGAACAAACTGATAAATGAAACAGTAATAAGTCACCAGGACCAGATGAGATTCACCTGAGAGTTCTGAAGGAATTCAAATGTAAAATTATAAAACTACTAACTGTGGTATGTAACTTATTATTTAACTCAGCTTCTGTACCAGATGACTGGAGGATAGCTAATACAACACTGATTTTTAAAATGGGTCCAGAGGTGATCCCGGCAATTACAGGCCGGAACGCCTAACTTCAGTATGAGGCAAACTGGTTGAAACTATAGTAAAAAACAGAATTATCAGACACATAGATTAACATAATTTGTTGGGAAAGAGTCAACATCGTTTTTGTAAAGGGAAATCATGCTTCACCAATCTATTAGAATTCTTGGAGGGGGTCAACAAGATTGTGGACAAGGGTGATCCAGTGGATATAGTGTACTTAGATTTTCAGAAAGCCTTTGACAGATTTCCTAACCAAAGCCTCCTAAGCAAAGTAAGCTGTCATGGGATAAGAGGGGAGGCCATCTCAGGGATCAATAACTGGTTAAAAGATAGGAAACAAAGGGTAGGAATAAATGGTCAGTTTTCAGAATGTAGAGAGGTAAATAGTGGTGTCCCTCCGGGGTCTGTACTGTGACCAGCACTGTTTAACATATTCCTAAGTGATCTGGAAAAGGGGGTAAACAGCAAGGTGGCAAAATTTGCAGATGATACAAAACTACGCAAGATAGTTAAGTCCAAAGCGGTCTGTGAAGAGTTACAAAGGGACCTTACAAAACTGAGTGACTGGGCAAGAAAGCGGCAGATGAAATTCAATGCTAATAAATAGATAAATACAAAGTAATGCACATTAGAAAACATAATCCCAACTCTACACATAAAATGATGGCGTCTAAATTAGGTGTTACCACTCAAGAAAGAGATCTTGGAGTCATTGTGGATAGTTCTCTGAAAACATCCACTCAATGTGCAGCGACAGTAAGAAAAGCTAACAGAATGTTGGGAACCATTAGAAATGGATAGATAATAAGACAGAAAATATCATATTGCCTCTATATAAACCCCTGGTACACCCACATCTTGAATACTGCATGCAGATCTGATCGCCCCATCTCAAAAAAGATATATTGGAACTGGAAAAGGTTCAGAAAAGAGCAACAAAAATGATTAGGCATATGGAACAGCTTCCATATGAGGAGAAATTAATAAGACTGGGACTTTTCAGCTTGGAAAAGAGATGACTAAGGGGGGATAAGATAGAGGTCTATAAAGTCATGACTGGTGTGGAGAAGATAAATAAGGAAGTGTTATTTACTCATTCTCATAACACAAGAACTAGGGATCACCAAATGAAATTAATAGGCAGCAGGTTTAAAACAAACAAAAGTCAGTATTTCTTCACACAACACACAGTGGAACTCTTTACCAGAAGATGTTGTGAAGGCCAAGACTATAACAGGGTTCAAAAAAAGAACTAGGTAAGTTCATGGAGGATAGGCCCGTCAGTGGCTATTAGCCAGGATGGGCAGGGATGCAAAACCATGCTCTGAAGAGTTCCTAGCCTGTGTTTGCCAGAAGCTGGGAATGAGTGACAGGGGATGGATCACTTGATGATTACCTGTTCTGTTCATTCCCTCTGGAGCACCTGGCACTCGGAAGACAGCATACTGGGCTACATGGACCATTGGTCTGACCCAGTATGGCCATTCTTATGTTCTTCACGAATGTACCCCACCAAGGAGCATGACTTTGCCCATGTGGACAGAAGAATATCTTTATCCACCACTGAAGTTCTAGATGGCAGAATGCAGCAGATGTTTAACAGCTCAGAGCAACCCAAAAAAACAAGTGTAGGGCAGCAACAGAATAAGAACTTCACGTCCTATTGAAATTGCATGATACTGTGACATTGAGCCAGAAAGGGTTAAGCAACTAGGAAGGTTAAATGACCTAAATTCAACCTTTAGAGACATTTTAGAAACATATGTGAATAGTAATTAGGGCCATTTCATGTTAGATAGACTAGAGCTTTGAAATGCAAACCTGAATTGTTAGAGAATTGGGGGTAATACTAATTGTGTTTATTTATATCTTGCTAAACAGTTAACCATGTGAACAGACGGTTCCTATCTGTTGCTATCTCTATTATTCAGAGATCAAAAGGGAATATTAACGTTTAGATGAAGCTTGGGTGTAATAATATCATTGTCTATATTTCTCTCTGAAGTTTGTAGTAAACTGTCTATGAACTGCTTAATGGATAATTACCATATGCTAATGAATGCAACTAGTTACCTCTGTATATACAGAAAATAGGTGATTCTACTTCAAAGCCACAATGCTCCACCCAAGGACTGCATGCTGTCAAGAGGCTGCCAGTGAACTATAAAAAGAACTCCTGTATCTCAGATCTGCTTAAGCTTCATCAGGGGAAGTTTGAGCCGCAAGACTGAGGTCTCCAGCTCCAGTCTGGGTCACCCTGATATTGGACATTGGACTATAACCTATGGAACTAATTTTGAACGAACTTTTTGCAACTCTGAAGCTCACCATCTCTACTATGAAACTGACCTAAGAACTTTATTCGTATCTGTATGTATCATGATCTTTTAACTAATACTCTCCCCCTTTTCTTTTAAAATAAATTTTAGTTTAGTTAATAAGAATTGGGTGTATGCATGTATTTGGGTAAGATCTGAAATATTAATTGACCTGGTGGGTAATTAATTGTCCGATCCTTTGGGATTGGTAGAACTTTTTATATGAAGAACAAGATTTTCAGTAATCCTCCTCATCGTATTTGACTTGACTGTCTGGGTGGAAGCCCAAGGCTGGACTGTTTTAAGGGAACTGAGGTTTCTGGCTTCTGGGTAACCAGTAAGGTATTGTAGAAACTGTTTTGTTGTTGGCTTGGTGAATTTAATTATTAGAATAACCACCAGTTTTGGGGATTGTCTGCCCCATTCTTTGCAGTTTGCCCTGATTGAGCAATCTCAGTGTGGACACCCTTGGACCCTGATCACAGATACGTCTAATGGAATTTAATTATTCAAATGGGAACCAGGCCAGAACACCAGGGCTAATATCCCTATTTTTGAGAGAAGTTTTGGGCTCCTTAATGGCCACAAGTGGTCATGTTTCTCTATGCTGCTTGCTGACATGAATGTGATGTACACTGGCCATCACTAAAGAGATTTCTTTCTGCAGGTCCTCTGGGTCTGGTAATCTCCATTAAAATGCATGGCTATACCCCACAAGCTCTGAAAGACTCATGAGATTGCAGAAATGGCTGCGCTTTTTGATGCAAAGCACTATACGCATTTGATCTGATGTGTAGCCATCTAGATATGGGCTGAAGCCAAAATGTTGAGAACCAGATCCTAAACTTGGATGATTTTTGAATCACAATTCTAATAAACTCATGTCAATTGTGACCTGCAAGATGCGAACGTGTTCAGATACACATCTGCAATGTACAGTATAAACTGCTGTTGCAGGTAGCAGCATTATTCTTCATCCCATTAAGCATGTCATCTACACTCCTAATTTTGTTTTATAAAAAGATCATTTGCAACAGATTACTGTTTTTTGGGTGCCACTAAATATGACCTTGTCCCTTGACTTTAACATATGATTTGTCTTCCCTCTTTAAAATTACATTTACCAGTGAGTTATGACCCTATCAACCATAAAAATGGTAACAGTATTCTCTGGATAATGTCTATCCGGCACAAAGCTAGATAAACAGTAACTAGAGAGAGGTTTAAATCAACACAGAGTTGCTTGCAGTTTGTTGCTGATATAAACTTCTTAATCACAGAGTTTTTATTCTGTGTTTGTGAATTTTGTGCTGATGAGAAATGCTGACCTTGCAGCCTTGGAGACTATTTCTCTATCCACAAAACAGGTACAGTGCACACAGCAGCTGTACAAGCTTCCCTCACACTGCCCCCATAACATGCAGTTAAGTCTCCCTTGAATCTTAGGCCTCTGATGAGACCACCATCAAGAGTATCACTTGCTACCAATTATGGTGGTGATTTTTATGCAGTTTATTTGTCCAGTTGGACTGAGACCAAATAACTCATTTCACACAAGCTAACTGGCTGAGCTGATAATTTAATGTCATAAGCAATTCAGGCTGGATTTCAACCAACCCATGTCTTTGACGCGAAAGTCTATTCTACCTTCAGCCATCCAGGCTGTCAATGTTCTAGCCTTTCCATATATACATGTTGGACATTATGCCCAACTTATACTATATAAAACGTTTTTCTCCTAAGACATTTTTATCTATGTCCCCAGTCATCAAGAAGAGGCTTCAACCCTCTAGTCTCTTCATTTTCTCCCCTCCCTTTTCCGCCTTTCATCTTTCCTGGTTTACCAGTGCAGCTCATCCCTGCAGAGACCTCAAGCAAGAAAAGCTGCCTTTAAAGCTATGATCACTCCACACAACAGCCAGCATGGAACAGGGCTCAACATTGTAAGGGGCATTAGAACTAGAACCATTAATATACCATTTCTAGACTGTTCTTCAAAAACTATCCAGTTTTCTGCTCACTCTGTTGCCTCTTCACAAGTGTATGCCATTTTTGTCTTAGCTATGCACAGCAGGCAGCTGTCTCTCTGTTAAGTCCCAGAAATGTCCCAGAATCCTTTGTGATATATTAAGGCCATGTCTACACTGACAGGTAGATCAGCTCTGCTGGAATCTTGCAGCGATGTCAATGTAGCAGGTCTGGTGAAGACCCGCTAAGTCGATGGCAGAGCGCTCTCCCGCACACTCCAGTTTTCCAGCTCCCCAAGAAGAGTAAGTCGGTGGGAGAGTGCTCCCGTCGGCACAGCGCAGTGTAGACACCGCGTTAAGTTGACCTAAGCTATGTTGTCTTCAGTTACATTATTCATGTAACTGAAGTAGCGTAACTTAGGTCGGCTTACCGTTGTAGTCAAGACAAGGCCTCAGTAATGCCACCTTTGAAGCTACAGTCAGTGCTACGAATGCTGGGTTGCAGTTAAGAACTAAGGACATGAGTCTCTTCTCCGTAACACTTATGTAAAGCAATAGTATCTCCAGCTACTTCAATGGAGTTTTACCAGTGTACAAGAGAAAAATCAGGCCTTACAAGTGCTCATCATGTCAATAAATACAGAGCCATCCCTACATGTAAGATAGCATAATTAGCATTTACAGTTGCATGCCTTCGTTCTGATTTTCAAAGAAGACTCCACTCCCATTCATCCTGATCCACAAACATAAATGCAACACTTCTAATGACTGCTCTAGGAAACAAAACCTAAGACTTCCAAGGAGTGAAATCAGACTAACTGATCTACCAAGTTTAAGCATTGCTGATTCTGTTTATGAATGCAAAACACTGTCTCATGAATGCAGAACACTGCCATATGCTTTCCATCAAAATGGTGACAGTTAATAAGAGCAGTCTGAAACGTCTGAAAATAAATCCAATGTAATCAAATACTCACGGCTACACAAATCAGAGAACACAGGCTGAGTGTGGAATATCAACTATCAGCACATCACTCCTTTAGGAGGTCCTCTGGTTTCTGAACTAGCTTTAAAACAAAAAAACAAAACAAAAACAGCCCCACATTCTGGTTCTCTCTGTAAACTATTGTTCCACTTAGTCTTTGGAATTCTCTACAGCTGATCAATTGTAGTCCAGTGGATAGCAGCTGGTTGGTATTAAGTAGACCTGAGCTCTAGTCCTGGTTTTACCATTGACACTCCCGTGTCACCTTGGGCAAGAGACTTAAGCCCTGCGGCAGTTTCCTCTCTGTAAAATGAGGATAATATTTGCCCACCTTTGTAAAGCACTTTGAGATCTACCATACAGATAAAATACACTACATAAAAGCGGATTATTTTCATAGTCAAAGTCTTACAAAAATGTTTACCTCTGACTGAGCACAGGATTAGGATCCTGGAATTCCTGAGTTCTACTACTAGCTCCGAGATCTACTCCCTCTGTGGTCTGAGATAGACACATAGGGTATGTTTACTCTACAAGTGCTACGCTGCTATACCATAGACACTTGCTACAGCGATGAAAGGGGTTTTTTACGTCACTGTAAAATCCTCAAGAATTTTTCCATTGACCTAGTCGTGTCTATACCAGAACTTAGGTGTGTTTAACTACAGCTCTAGGGGTTTTCACACCCAAGAAACATAGCTAGGTCGACCTACGTTTTAGGGGTAGCCCAGGCTTTAATCTCTCTGTTCCTCAAGTTCTCCATCTGTAAAATCAGGGCTACTATCACTGCTGCCTCACAGCAGTGTGGTAGGAATTAAAGAGGTTGGCTCTAGGGCAGACTCCACTATGTCTTTGCTGTGCCTGATAGGAGGACTACTGAACACAGGGAAAGACTATGAATGAACTCTCCCAGGAACTAAGGACTGTCACAAACCTTACCACCTTCCACTCCAAGTGCAAGGCGCATTTATTTGACCTTGCCTTCTCTAACACAAATACAGAGCAACGTGTACATTAAAAAAAAATCCTACCAAAACAAGACACTCTACTGCATACACTTCTCCCCCGGGGAGAGGCCAAGACAACAAACAACAGGTGACAGAGGTGAGCCATGTCCCTTAATGCAGGGCTGAAAAGCACTCAGGGTATCTCTATACAGTAGCTGGGAGTGTGCTTCCAAGTGCAGGTAGACAGACATGCATTAGCTCTGCTCAAGCTAGTGCTCTAAAAACAGCAGTGTGGCCGCAGCGACATGGGAGGCAGCTGAGTTGCGCTCAAAGGGGCTCAGGCTAAGAGGCTGTTTAATTGCAGTGTAGATGTTCAGGCTCGGGTCCCTCCTACCCTGCAGGGTCCTGAAGCCTGGGCTGCAGTCTAAGCCTGAACAACTATACTGTAATTAAACAGCCGCAACAGGCCGAGTCAGCCGGCACAGGCCAATCACAGGTTTTCAACTGCAGTGTAGACATACCCTCAGTTCACTGGTCATTCTGCAGCCTGTAACATACAGGGGTAACAAAGGGAGTAGAGGGCAGCGCTGACATTACCTCCAAGTTTCTTAACTGCTGTGAATTAAATCTTTAAAATTTTTAAATGGGGTCTCTAATCAATACTGAAATAAATCTGAAGTATTTCCAGCTATGGTAAGAGAAGGTGAGCATGGCTGAAAAGACCGGTAATGTAATAAGAAGCCTTTCACTTCTAAATTACTGGTTCAAATCCAGAAGCAACTAAAAGTCTCAGAGTTCTCTCCAGGGGCCTTTTTGAAACATGTTGGTGGTTTAGTCAACAGGTGGCCACAGCACAAAAACCATCTCAACTGTTACCCTTGCTATGAGGCTCAGCGTAGTGTGACAGACCCAGACCAGTGGGGTACAGGAGTCTGGTAGAGGGCAAATATACTGGTCACTGGATGAGTAGTTTTCTGTTCCCTGAGTGACCAGAGCAGGGGCTGCACTAGAATAATCAGGAACCTGCTAGAACCAGTTAAGGCAGGCAGGCTAATTAGGACACCTGGAGCCAATTAAGAAGAAGCTGCTAGAATCAATTAAGGCAAGCTAATCAGGGCACCTGGGTTTTAAAAGGAGCTCACTTCAGTTTGTGGTGTGAGGAGCTGGGAGCAAGAGGTGCAAAGAGCTGAGAATGAGAGGGTGTGCTGCTGGAGGACTGAGGAGCACAAGTGTTATCAGACATCAGGAGGAAGGTCCTGTGGTGAGACTAAGGAAGGTGTTTGGAGGAGGCCATGGGGAAGTAGCCCAGGGAGTTGTAGCTGTCATGCAGCTGTTACAGGAGGCACTATAGACAGCTGCAGTCCACAGGGTTCCCCCCAAACCTCCCAATTGACCTGGACTGTGGGTTCTTCCAGAGGGGGAGGTCTCTGGGCTGTTCCCCAACCCACATGGTGAATCTCTGAGGCAAGAAAATCCACCAATAAGCGCAGGACCCACCAAGATAGAGGAGGAACTTTGTCACAGTAGATATTGGTGGCATTGGTATTACACAGACAGATCTGAGCCCTAGAGGTGGTTCTTCCAACACAGAATTGAGCACATTGACAGAAAATGCTTGCAGTCCTGCTTCTTGATAGCTGTTCTGTGAACAGAGGAGTTCACTTGCCAGTGTCAGGCAATCTGGCACATTTCCTAAACTCTAAATCTGGTGGCTCATTTACTGTGTGCCGCTGGGAGTGGGAGGTTGTTATGGTGAAAATCATACATAAGCATATAAACTAGAAGGCCTAACTGAAAGCCCAGATTTAAAGACACCTGAATTCTGAGATGTTTTGAATTCACACCCAAAGCTTTTTAGCTTGAATTAAATATCTGTTCAATATCTTCATTAATGACTTAGATATTGGCATAGAAAGTACGCTTATTAAGTTTGCGGATGATACCAAACTGGGAGGGATTGCAACTGCTTTGGAGGACAGGGTCATAATTCAAAATGATCTGGACAAATTGGAGAAATGGTCTGAGGTAAACAGGATGAAGTTTAACAAAGACAAATGCAAAGTGCTCCACTTAGGAAGAAAAAATCTGTTTCACACATACAGAATGGGAAGAGACTGTCTAGGAAGGAGTACGGCAGAAAGGGATCTAGGAGTTATAGTGGACCACAAGCTAAATATGAGTCAACAGTGTGATGCTGTTGCAAAAAAAGCAAACATGATCCTGGGATGTATTAACAGGTGTGTTGTGAGCAAGACACGAGAAGTCATTCTTCCGCTCTACTCTGCTTGGGTTAGGCCTCAGCTGGAGTATTGTGTCCAGTTCTGGGCACCGCATTTCAAGAAAGATGTGGAGAAATTGGAAAGGGTTCAGAGAAGAGCAACAAGAATGATTAAAGGTCTTGAGAACATGACCTATGAAGGAAGGCTGAAGGAATTGGGTTTGTTTAGCTTGGAAAAGAGAAGACTGAGAGGGGACATGATAGTTTACAGGTATCTAAAAGGGTGTCATGAGGAGGAGGGAGAAAACTTGTTCACCTTGGCCTCTAAGGATAGAACAAGAAGCAATGGGCTTAAACTGCAGCAAGGGAGATCTAGGTTGGACATTAGGAAAAAGTTCCTAACTGTCAGGGTGGCTAAACACTGGAATAAATTGCCTAGGGAGGTTGTGGAATCTCCATCTCTGGAGATATTTAAGAGTAGGTTAGATAAATGTCTATCAGGGATGGTCTAGACAGTATTTGGTCCTGCCATGCGGGCAGGAGACTGGAATCGATGACCTCTCGAGGTCCCTTCCAGTCCTAGAATCTATGAATAAACAAAAGCAAAACAAAGATATAGAGCAGCATAAGGATACATGCATTTATATTGCTTTTACAATTATCTTTAAAAACCCTAAGACAACAAGACAAAAATAGAGTCTAATGGACACTGCCTTAGGCTTTTTGTTCTTGTATATCACCACTCATATGGCCTCTGTAGCCCCTTCTACTAACTCACAGAAAGGACGCTAAACCTTCTTGAGAGCATTGATGTTTAACCATTACGTCCGGGAGACATGAGAAGATTTCCAGCGTTTAATGGTAATGCTGTATGGTTCACCTCCAAGTTTCTAAGGTCATGTCTACACTACAGAGCCTATGTGGGCATAGCTATGCTGGCAAAGCCCCCTAGTGTAGATGTAGCTTACGCTGACCGAGGGAGTTTTTCTGGCAGTGTAGGAACACCTCCTCCCTGAATATTAGCTGTGCCGACAGAAGCACTCTTCTGTTGGCGTAGCTGCATTAATACTGGGGTTTATATTGGCCTAGCTCTGTTGGCCAAGGATATGGTTTTTTCACACCCACTGCTGACATAGCTATGTCAGTATACATTTTAAGTGTAGCCCAAATCTACAAGTTACAAGCATTTGTCTCCTGACCACAGCTGTGACCATTCCTCTGTTCTCTTTACATTGAATTACAGAAACGTCAACTTTTGAACTTTCCTGGAGTGACTTCTTGTTGTTGTACTTACACTACTGGAAAGGTTCTGAGCATACTTCACATGAGGAGGGCAAGTCAGAAAGCCACTCAGGGGTCTTCAGCGTTATTTACCATTCTGTAACGGACAAGTGAGAGAAAAAATACCATTAAAATTTGCTCAAAATGTAAAGGCATTTTCATTTTTATTATCTAATAACAGAACTTGGATACCACTGTGATGTGCAGCTTTATAAAAGCCTACCAAGACAGAAAGACACACATTAAAATTATCTGAACCCACCCTTTTGAAAGCAGAAGACAGGGACCACACTCTTAAATACGATAAATTAGGGAAAATCCCCCTCTGCAATCCTTCAATTTCCCATACAATCTTTCAATATTTTGTTGTATTCCAAGTACAATTAGGGCCCCAGATTCATCCCATTGAATTAATCGGAGCTTCACCATTGATTTCAATTGTCCCTTACTAAATAATTCTTCACATTTAAACACCATACACATTACGACGATTCACGTTACAATTTGAGGTTTATAGGCACCAAAAGGATGACCAGCCACGTACTCTCTGCATCAATATAGGTATATTTTAAAATTGGAAATGTTAAGTCTCATTACTATCATGATAATCTGTGACAAATACATCTCCATATACATAATCAAACATGCACATCAATATACATAGAACTCTACCGAGAATGGTGGCATCTGGTTCTATAACCATGGGTCTCCAGTCTAAGAAATCCAGACTACAATAGTCTCTCTATGGCCATGGGTAAAAATAATCCATGCCTCTATTTACTACTCTGTAAAATGATGCTGGTCACAATTACACAATCTCCCTTCCAGGGGTGTACAAGGATTAGTTAATGTCTGCAAAAAGCTCTGATAAGTGCTAAATATTATGAAAATAGGTGACCTAATAACGCTTTCTTTAGCTACCATTTCTAGTGACTTGCTCCCCAAGGTGGCATGAGCTGGAAGCACTACAAAGACAGAACTATCATCCATTTGATAAGAGGCAGGCAGGACATACTGAGGCAGACTACAGAGAGAGTTACTTGTATTAAAGACTACTTCACTCTAGCATTGCATTCCTATAACATGCATGATTGGAGCTAGAATTATCAATGGAAAAGCCCTAGAATACAGAGGGACCCTGACGGCACCACACAAACTTACAGAACAGCATGAATAAAAGCTCAACTGTTGCCACACAACAGCAAACCTTCCAGCTGGATAAGAAGCAATATTTTATTCCCCTCAGTCCTATTAGCATGGATTTAGGGGGAGAGAGAGGATGCAGTTCAACTTCCCTGTGCTGGGTTGGGATCTTCCATTAAGATCAAGTGGTGAGATCCTGAACAATTTTGGGGACTGCAAGTGATGAGCATTGGTGGACAATGGTCCTGCTATCCTCTTTTCTATTGGTTCCAAAAAATTTGTGCCTGGGATAGTAGCCATGACACTGCGTTGAACGTACTGAAGGATGGGGAAAGACAGATGCATGTGTGCACCAGAGTCAGCCTTCCTCTCCCCCCTCTCTCCCCTCCAAATCTCCCTTTCCAAATATTGTTATACAGTCAGCTCCTCTTGTTAAATCTCTCAACTGCATTAAAAACGTTTTCCCTCAGCTAAAGCCATAAAAGCAATGAGATCATATTGTTGACCAACTGCCAAATTTCAGCTTTGAAAACCAAAGGAGGTTCTGTGTTAAACAGAAACAAAATAAAGTCGCATCTTAAAATATATACAAACTTTCTGAAGGGCAGAAGGTCTAATTATAGCGAGTTCAGGACTCTACCTCTGATGCTTGATCCTAAGCCAAAAGCAAGGAAGAAGCAGTGCAGATAGCCGCTAGAGTTAAAGACGATCACTTTCCATCGCCACAAAACAGAATTTTAAAAACTGAAGTGGGAGCTAGGTGAGTTATGAGGAACCAAAGAAGAGGAGGCTGCAGTGACTTAGGTGAAAGATGACCAAAGCACAGACAAGGATTTTAGTGGTGGTAATGGAAAAGAAAGGATGCTATAGATTTCTGACATGTTATATATAAAGAACCAGAAACAACTGGATGCAAGTAGAGAAGGGAGGAGAAGAAGGAAACATCCAAAAAGGGCAACAAGCTTGTGGGCGTGGGTGATGGTTAGGATAGTAGAATTTCAATGGAAATGAAGAGATGAAGAGAAAAGGCTATGGGAGGAATTATAAGAAATTCAGTTTTTCCATGTTAAAGGCTGGGGTGGATGTGGGACGTTCAAATAGCAAACAGTCACAAATATCAGATGGAACAGCAGGGCAGATCTGGGGTCCTTAGAGTAGCCATAGTAGCTGAAATTGTGAAAGTAGATAAGTTAAACAGGAAAAAGAGGAGGGGAAACTAGTGACTCCTCCCACTAACGTAGGGGCAGTGCCAACAGCCTCTGGAGAGGGGTACAACTGATCTTCCTTGGCCAACAGGAAAGTTGGTCTAATGTTGATCAGGGAGAAATAGCAAAGGGCCTTCTCAAACGACTCTCTGATTTGACTAACCCTAAAGAAGAGAAACAATGAAAACATAAAATCATAGAAATGTAGTGCTGGAAAGGACCTCAAGAGGTTATCTACTCCAGCCTCCTGCACTGAGGCAGGAACAAGTACAGTAAAAGCTGTTTTATCCAGCATGTTGGGAGAATGGGGGTGTCGAGAAGTGAAAAATACCGGTTAACTAAAAGGGAGGGAGTTTGGATGCCAGAGAGGGCTCAGGGCAGGGGGTTGGGGCTGGAGGGAGATGGGGCCCCAGATCTGGGGGCGCTCACCTCGGGTGGCTCCCCGCAAGCAGCAACCTGTCCCAGGTGCTTCTAGACAGAGGCATGGCAGGCAGCTCTGTGTGCTGCCCCCGCCCCGACCGCTGGCTCCGCAGCTCCCATTGGACGGGAACTCCCATTGGACGGGAACAGCCCGAGGTGAGTGCCCCCCAGATCCGGCACCCTGCACCCCCTCCCACACCCAACCCACAGCCCTCCCCCACACCCAAACTCCCTCCCAGAGCCTGCGCGCCGCACCCCCTCCTGCACCCCAACCCCCTGCTGGCCCTGTGCCAACCGGACTATAAACCGGACTTCCAATGAAGATCAGAAATGCTGGTTTATAGAGCTTTCTGGTTGGTGAAGTGCCCGATAAAACAGCTTTTACCGTATACGTAGACCATTGCTGCCTGGTGTTTGTCTAATCTGTTCTTAAAATCCTCCAATAAGGGGGATTCCGCAACCTCCCTTGGAAGCCTATTCCAGAGCTCAACTATCCTTATGATTAGAAAGCTTTCCTAATATCTAACCTAAACCTCCCTTGCTGCACATTACGACCATTATTTCTTGTCCTACCTTGAGTGAACATGGAGAACAATTGATCACCACCTTCTTTATAAAAGCCTTTAACATATTTGAAGACTATCAGGTCCCCCTTCACTCCTCTCTTTTCAAGACTCAACATACATGTTTTTTAACCTTTCTTCATAGGTCAGGTTTTCTAAACCTTTTGTTGTTTTTGTAGCTCTCTTCTAGACTCTCTCCAATTTGTTCACATCTTTTCTAAAGTGTGACACCCAAAACCGGACACAGTACTCCAGCTGAGGCCTCACCAATGCCAAATGGAGCAGGACAATTATCTCCCAAGTCTCACATACGACTCCTGTTAATAAGCCCCTGTCTTTTTCGCAACTCCATCACATTGTTGGCTCATATTCCATTTGAGACTCACTATAATCCCCAGATCCTTTGCAGCAGTACTACCGCCTCGTCAGTTATTCTGCGTCTTGTATTTGATTTTTCCTTCCTACATGTAGTACTTTGCACTTGTCTTAATTGAATTTCAACTTATTGCTTTCAGAGCATGTCTCCAATTCCTCAAGGTCATTTTGAATTCTAGTCCTGTCCTCCAAAGTGCTTGCAACCTTTCCTAGCTTGGTGTCACCCACCAATTTTACAAGCACTCTCTCCTCACTGTTAAGTCCTCAATGTAAATATGGAATAGTACCAGACCCAAGACAGACCCCTGAACTACTCTACTGGATACATCCTCCCAGTTTAATAGTGAACCATTGATAACTGCTATTGAGTACAGTTTTTCAACCAGTTATGCACCCACTTTATGGTAATTTCATCTAGCTCATATTTCCCTAGATTTTAGCCAGGTCATTCTGCCTACATAACATGACTACAGCCATGAACAAACTTCTACAACGGTGTATCAATGTCCCCTTCCTTTTATTATACACCAACATGCTGAGTCAACCCTAATCACAGCAGCAAAAGCAGGTGCCATTGTAATCTATAGATGATATGCAAGTAAAAACTCACAAACCTTTGCCCTCTTCATATTATTAATTAAATACATTACCTGTTAATAATACAGGGAAAACACACAACTCCTCCCTTTCCTAGTAGGGACAATATCAAAAAAATTCAGTATTAATATGGATGTCATGTCCACAAGTGTAGAATTGAATGTAATGAACAATCTAGTTCCCAGCCTGAGTTACTGTAAAGGCAGCTTAAATTTACAATGATGAGTCTTCATGGCAATCTGTTTTTCAGATATTAAAAATCTCATTTTCTCTGTGCCAAGGACAAGTGGATGTCTGAAGCACTGGAGTATCAACTTTGCATTTGTCTCACTTGACATGATCTCTTTCTCATTTTAGTTCAGATTTTCTAATATGTTCTTGGGAACCACTTCAGTTTTCTTCACTTCTCACTATGTGCAATTAGATGTTTTGAAGTACAGCTTGCCCTGATCCACAACTACCGGCAAAAGCAAGGAGGAAGTTTCTTGGTTAAGATCTCACTGATAGCACTTTATTTGGAAAAGAGATAAATCCCCCCCCCCCTTTTTTTTTTTTTGAGTGAGTCAGGCTTTGTATTTTGTACACTACTTTGTATTTCTCTAGTACCTTCCATATGAAGATCTTAAAAAGTCTTTACAAACAATGAGAGGTAGGAAATCTTGTCTTTATTTTCTAGAAGAGGACTCAGGCACAGAAAGGTTAAGTTGTTGGCTTACGGCCACATAACGTAACACCATTGGTTGAATGTGTGCTGCATCTGCCCCAGTGGATGGTCCATTAAAAACCTACTACTGTTACCAGATAATGGAATTGCTCCACTAGTTCAAATGGTGGAGGCCTGTGCTATGGTGCTGAAGGGCCTAATTCCAAATCTTGCTGATGACCCCATGGAGGAGGGTTGTTAAATCAGCGTGGGCCAATTTCAGCCCTGGTGTCTTTAAAAAATGAAGTTGTTCAAAGGCTGAATTTGTGCCAGGGTCAAACTCACCGGACCTGTGCCCTGATCATGAAACAATCCTTCCTCTCAAAAGTAACAGACAGACTACAAATTGAACTCCTCTAATTATCCATGGAGTTTAAGCCCAGCAGGGACCATCAGATGAACTAGTTTGGCTGTCTGTATATCATGGGCCATCACAATTCATCCAATGAACCCTGTATTGAGCCCAATAATTTGCATTTCACTAAAGCATAACCTGTGTTTGGTGAAAAACTCTTTCAAAAAGGCAGCCAGTCTTGATCTGAAGTCATGTTCAGATGAAGAATCCGCCACTTCCCTTGGCAGTTTGCTCCAATCATTAATCACCTTGCTACATATGTATGCCTAATTTCTAATTTAAATTTGTCTGGGGTCAGCTTTCAGCCACTGGTTCTTGTTATGCCTTTCTGTGCTATAATAAAGAGCCCTTTTATTCCTAGGAGAGGTCCAGACTAATGTTTAAACAGGGCTTTGACAACAACAAGTGCTGTATTTATTTAAAAACTTATTTTAAGACGTGACCATCTGGAGCTGTTGATGCATGTACAAAAATAGGACTAGTATCCAAAATATGAAATCTTCCCTGCCAAACCTAATCTAGGACTCTCTCGCAAGTCATTACAGTCCATTCACCCACTTTCCCAGAATAAACCTCTGAACGAAGATAAGCTCTGCAACATGAACCTGAAGGTGCATAAATCTGGGTTCTGGGAAGCAAGTTCCAGAGCTGAGGAGCCTTCACTAAATATTCCCTGCCTCCAAACTCCTCCCACTGGTTCTTAATCTTTTTGGGCTCAGGACCCATTTGTAAACCTTGGGGGCCTGTCACAACCCAATAGATGTTTTTTGCACTAAAACTATTGGTCTTACTAAATATTTCTTACCCATGATATAGAATATACAAATTAACGTAGTAAGTACTAAATAAGTGCACGGTGCATACCACAGTGGTGGCTCCTGAGGGGCTGCCTGGGCTGGGCTCGGCTCCTCGCTCCAGCCATTGCGGCTTCCAGGAGTGCAGCACTGCTAAGGTTTGGCCTGGTGCCCCGACATAGTGTAAGTCAGACCAAATTTGAGCAAGTGGTGTTGCTATCTGGTGTATGGAGTCCAGTATCACTTGCTCAAATTTGGCCCATCTGGCCCCCTGCCGCCATCATCACGGAGGGGCAGCTGGGCCAAACCTGCATAGTGCTGCCGCCCCATATACCAGGTCACAACAGCCAGAGTGGGGAGCTGAGACCGGCCAGCCCCACGAGCTACTGCTGCAGGGCAAGTGCGGGGAGAGGGAGAGAGCTCTGCAACCACTGCCAGGGCCTTCCACCCACCTAGGGGCAGGGACCCAGCTCCCACAAGGCCTTTCCCCCGGAGGGCCTCCCCACCACGTTGGAGGCAGGATCCAACCCCTCTCTCCCAGGCCTCCCATACAACCCTTTGACATATTCTGGAGATGCAATTTTGGGTCATGAACCATGGGTTGAGAAACCCTGGTCTAAACCACATGAGCACTGATAGTCCTCCAGCACCTTCCCACAATCCCACCTTTGTGCCCAAAAGCACAGACAAGTTCTCCCACAGTTCTCTGGAAAAGAACCGTAGAGCTGCTCAGCTTCCTATAGCACAAAAGAACCCTGGGATGTGCCCCCAGAAGTCCTAGCGACACAGTGAGAATGCAGTAACTTGGTTATAACTTTGCAGGGTAGCTGTTCACACCCAGGGTAGGGTAACTCGGGTGCTCAGACATGTTCCAGTGGGGAGTCGTCTCCTGAAAGGGGAGTCTCAATGGCTCACTCAGTTCTTAGCCTCTTTCTTGAGATTGCCAGCTAGTACGGACTACCCTGGAGGTTCTGGGATATGAACCCTTATACCCTAAGAATTACGATGATCTGTATTACAGTAGCACTTAGAGGCCCTAATTGAGATCAGGGCCCTATTGTGTTCGGCACACAACCTAAGAGACAGCCCCTGTCCTGCAGAGACGAGCAAGGATGGGAAGGGAAAAAGTTGCACAGAGGGGTGAAGTGATGTGCTTGAGAAAACTGGGGAAAAGAACCAGGGTCTCCCAACTCCCAGTCTAGAGCCCTATCCACAGATTAGACAACAACACTTCTTGCTAAGACTAGACTGAAATCCTTCCACTCATTTCACATATGGCACACAGAATGGATGGTTAGCAAACAGTGATCAGATTATTTTGTATTAAACACAGGCAGGATGCCCAGAGCTATACAAGAAAAAATAATCTCAGTCTCAAGAAGTTTATCATCTGAAAAGATAAATTAAGCAAACTGGAAAACTAAAGGAAAATTCTATATAAAGCATTTTGCAAAAAATCTGTAAACCGCATTGGGTAGTGACAAAGATTTTTGTTGAAATCCCTTAGATCAGAAAACCCAGCGTCAGCTGTGTGAACGTATTACAAATGTTGATAAAAGCCAAAATTGCGGAACATTTGGAAATGCATAATTTAATAGAGGATAACCAGCACGGCTTCATAAAAGGAAGGTCATGCCTGACAAAACTGCTGAAATCCTTTTTATTATACGACCAAATTGTTAGGTTAGACATGACTGAAACAGTGGATATAAGTTATCAGGATCTCAGGAAAGTATTTGATTTTGTACCACTCAGACTGATTTACAAAGTCATAAAGCTTTATCCAGGCAAGAGGTACTGAAATGGAGTAAAGAACATTTTAAGGACAGGATGCAAAGAGTGCCCATGAGAAGCAGTCTGCAGCAATGAGGCAGAAAGGTCAGTAAATCATTTGTTTACCTTGGTAAATGGACTCTTAGGAGAGTAAAACTTCAGTTTAGCTCAGGGGTGGGCAAACTTCGGCCCGCGGGCAGGATGTGGCCCACCAGCTGTTTTAATCCAGCCCTCGATCTCCCACTGGGGAGTGGGGTCTGGGGCTTGCCCCGTTCTGGCGCTCCAGCCGGGGAGCAGGGTCGGGGGCCGCTCCATGTGGCTCCCGGAAGCAGCGGCATGGCCCCCCTCTGGCTCCTACATGTAGGGGCAGCCAGGGGGCTCCGCTCTGCATGCTGCTCCTGCATCTCCCACTGGCTGGGAACCAGAGCCAATGGGAGCGGCAGGGGCGGTGCCTGTGGACGTGCAGAGCCACCTGGCCGTGCCTCCATGTAGGAGCCAGAGAAGGGACATGCTGCTGCTTCTGGGAGCCGCTTGAGGTAAGCGCCGCCCGGATCCTACACCACCTCACCCCCGCCCATGCCCCAAACCCCTGCCCTGATCCCCCTCCCACCCTCCAAACTCCTCAATCCCAGCCCAGAGCAGCCTCCTGCACCCCAAACCTCTCATACTCAGCCCCATCCCAGAACCTTCACCCCCAGCTGGAGCCTGCACCCCTTCCTGCACCCCAACCACCTGCCCCAGCCCTGATCCCCATCCTGCCCTCCGAACCCCTCGGTCCCAGCCCGGAGCACCCTCCTGCACCCCATACCCCTCCATCCCCAGCCCCCCCAGATCCCGCCCCTCCCCATACCCCTCCATCCCCAGCCCCCCCCAGATCCCGCCCCTCCCCACCCCCACCCAGAGCCCTCATCGCTACCCCGCACCTGACCCCAATCCGGACCCCCAACCAGAGCCCCCCCCCGCACCCCAACCTCAATTTTGTGAGTATTCGTGGCCTGCCATACAATTTCTATTCCCAGACGTGGACCTCGGGCCAAAAAGTTTTCCCACCTCTGGTTTAGCTCCTACAGAGGCAGAGAGCACCAGAAACCCAGGTCTGGGGGTAGAGCTGCAAGAAAAGCATATCAGAGGCCGGGAGATGGCGGCGAACAGCAGAGGCTAACAGCGGGAGTTTGCCTGGGAGCTGTCCGAGAGGAGGTACGCTAAGTGCTGCATTAGGGGGGCTGTGTTGGTGAGTATCTGAGTGTCTGCTGCTGGGACAGTTGGTCAGTTTGACCGTGTGCTTGATTGCTTGCTTGTTTGTTTGAAAAGTGTGAATTGGGAGTGCTTTGTTCCAGCTGGGCCTTGAGTGGGCCTGACTGGTATATAAGGGCAGTCAGCAGCGAACCAGCTGAGCGGCGAACAGCAGAGGCTAACAGCGGGAGTTCGCCTAGGGAGAGCGCACTGAGGCTTTCATCTGCAGGTTTCTCCGAGTAGTTCCTGCAACAGTTGAGGAAGCTCCTAAGAGGACGGTGATATGGAAGGTGAGCGATCAGCTGTTGTAACCTGCACAGGTTGTGCCATGTTTGTCTTTCTTCCGCAGGACAGAAGCGACTTTGTCTGTACAAAGTGCAAGCTGGTCTCCATACTGGAGGAGAAGGTTCGAGGGCTGGAGAAACAAGTATCGACTCTGCGTTGCATAAGGGAAAATGAAGATTTCCTGGACAGACGTCAGGAGATGCTTCTACGGCCACAATGTTCTGAAGATTCAGAGCAGGCGGAGCAGGGACAGAAGGATTGTGAGGAGGTTTGGCAGCATGTGACCTCCAGAAGAAGAAAGAGGAGCGTCCATGCACCAGCAATGGAGATACAGGTGAGGAATCGTTTCCATGTTCTCTCTACAGGTGCTAATGCGGAGAGTGGACTAGATGGCCCATCTGAGGGAAGGGAGCAGAAGGAGACTCCACCGATTGGAAGGCAAAAGATGCACTGTCCTAGGGATGGGGGTTCCACGACCACCACTCCCAAGAGGAGGAGGAGGAGGGTGGTGGTGGTCGGGGACTCCCTCCTCAGGGGGACTGAGTCATCTATCTGCCGCCCTGACCGGGAAAACCGAGAGGTCTGCTGCTTGCCAGGAGCTAGGATACACGATGTGACGGAGAGACTGCCGAGACTCATCAAGCCCTCGGATCGCTACCCCTTCCTGCTTCTCCACGTGGGCACCAATGATACTGCCAAGAATGACCTTGAGCGGATCACTGCAGACTACGTGGCTCTGGGAAGAAGGATAAAGGAGTTTGAGGCGCAAGTGGTGTTCTCGTCCATCCTCCCTGTGCAAGGAAAAGGCCGGGGTAGAGACCGTCGAATCGTGGAAGTCAACGAATGGCTACGCAGGTGGTGTCGGAGAGAAGGCTTTGGATTCTTCGACCATGGGATGGTGTTCCAAGAAGGAGTGCTAGGCAGAGATGGGCTCCACCTAACGAAGAGAGGGAAGAGCATCTTCGCCAGCAGGCTGGCTAACCTAGTGAGGAGGGCTTTAAACTAGGTTCACCGGGGGAAGGAGACCAAAGCCCTGAGGTAAGTGGGGAAATGGGATCCTGGGAGGAAGCACAAGCAGGAGAGCGCAAGAGGGGAGGACTCCTGTCTCATGCTGAGAAAGAGGGACGATCATTGAGTTATCTTAAGTGCCTATACACAAATGCAAGAAGCCTGGGAAACAAGCAGGGAGAACTGGAAGTCCTGGCACAGTCAAGGAACTATGATGTGATTGGAATAACAGAGACTTGGTGGGATAACTCACATGACTGGAGTACTGTCATGGATGGATATAAACTGTTCAGGAAGGACAGGCAGGGCAGAAAAGGTGGGGGAGTTGCGTTGTATGTAAGAGAGGAGTATGACTGCTCAGAGCTCCGGTATGATACTGCAGAAAAACCTGAGAGTCTCTGGATAAAGTTGAGAAGTGGGAGCAACAAGGGTGATGTCGTGGTTGGAGTCTGCTATAGACCACCAGACCAGGGGGATGAGGTGGACGAGGCTTTCTTCTGGCAACTAGCAGAAATTGCTAGATCACAGGCCCTGGTTCTCATGGGAGACTTTAATCACCCTGATATCTGCTGGGAGAGCAATACAGCGGTGCACAGGCAATCCAGGAAATTTTTGGAAAGTGTAGGGGACAATTTCCTGGTGCAAGTGCTGGAGGAACCAACTAGGGGCAAAGCTTTTCTTGACCTGCTGCTCACAAACAGGGAAGAACTAGTAGGGGAAGCAAAAGTGGATGGGAACCTGGGAGGCAGTGACCATGAGATGGTCGAGTTCAGGATCCTGACACAAGGAAGAAAGGAGAGCAGCAGAATACGGACCCTGGACTTCAGAAAAGCAGACTTTGACTCCCTCAGGGAACAGATGGGCAGGATCCCCTGGGAAAACAACATGAAGGGCAAAGGGGTCCAGGAGAGCTGGCTGTATTTTAAAGAATCCTTATTGAGGTTGCAGGAACAATCCATCCCGATGTGTAGAAAGAATAGTAAATATGGCAGGCGACCAGCTTGGCTAAACAGTGAAATCCTTGCTGATCTTAAATGCAAAAAAGAGGCTTATAAGAAGTGGAAGATTGGACAAATGACCAGGGAGGAGTATAAAAATATTGCTCAGGCGTGCAGGAGTGAAATCAGGAAGACCAAATCACACTTGGAGTTGCAGTTAGCAAGAGATGTTAAGAGTAACAAGAAGGGTTTCTTCAGGTATGTTAGCAACAAGAAGAAAATCAAGGAAAGTGTGGGCCCCTTACTGAATGAGGGAGGCAACCTAGTGACAGAGGATGTGGAAAAAGCTAATGTACTCAATGATTTTTTTGCCTCTGTCTTCACGCACAAGGTCAGCTCCCAGATTGCTGCACTGGGCAGTACAGCATGGGGAGAAGGTGACCAGCCCTCTGTGGAGAAAGAAGTGGTTCGGGACTATTTAGAAAAACTGGACGTGCACAAGTCCATGGGGCCGGATGCGCTGCATCCGAGGGTGCTAAAAGAGTTGGCGGGTGAGATTGCAGAGCCATTAGCCATTATTTTTGAAAACTCATGGCGATCGGGGGAGGTCCCAGATGACTGGAAAAAGGCTAATGTAGTGCCCATCTTTAAAAAAGGGAAGAAGGAGGATCCGGGGAACTACAGGCCAGTCAGCCTCACCTCAGTCCCTGGAAAAATCATGGAGCAGGTCCTCAAGGAATCAATTATGAAACATTTAGAGGAGAGGAAAGTGATCAGGAACAGTCAGCATGGATTCACGAAGGGGAAGTCGTGCCTGACTAACCTAATTGCCTTCTATGATGAGATAACTGGCTCTGTGGATGAGGGGAAAGCAGTGGATGTGTTATTTCTTGACTTTAGCAAAGCTTTTGATACGGTCTCCCACAGTATTCTTGCCACCAAGTTAAAGAAGTATGGGCTGGATGAATGGACTGTAAGGTGGATAGAAAGCTGGCTAGATCGTCGGGCTCAACGGGTAGTGATCAATGTCTCCATGTCTAGTTGGCAGCCGGTTTCAAGTGGAGTGCCCCAAGGGTCGGTCCTGGGGCCGGTTTTGTTTAATATCTTTATTAATGATCTGGAGGATGGTGTGGACTGCACTCTCAGCAAGTTTGCAGATGACACTAAACTAGGAGGCGTGGTAGATACACTAGAGGGTAGGGATCGGATACAGAGGGACCTAGACAAATTAGAGGATTGGGCAGAAAAAAACCTGATGAGGTTCAACAAGGACAAGTGCAGAGTCTTGCACTTAGGACGGAAGAATCCCATGCACTGCTACAGACTAGGGACCGAATGGCTAGGTAGCAGTTCTGCTGAAAAGGACCTAGGGGTCACAGTGGACGAGAAGCTGGATATGAGTCAACAGTGTGCTCTTGTTGCCAAGAAGGCTAACGGCATTTTGGGCTGTATAAGTAGGGGCATTGCCAGCAGATCGAGGAACGTGATCGTTCCCCTTTATTCGACATTGGTGAGGCCTCATCTGGAATACTGTGTCCAGTTTTGGTCCCCACACTACAAGAAGGATGTGGAAAAATTGGAAAGAGTCCAGCGGAGGGCAACAAAAATGATTAGGGGTCTGGAGCACATGACTTATGAGGAGAGGCTGAGAGAACTGGGATTGTTTAGTCTCCAGAAGAGAAGAATGAGGGGGGATTTGATAGCAGCCTTCAACTACCTGAAGGGGGGTTCCAAAGAGGATGGAGCTCGGCTGTTCTCAGTGGTGGCAGATGACAGAACAAGGAGCAATGGTCTCAAGTTGCAGTGGGGGAGGTCCAGGTTGGATATCAGGAAAAACTATTTCACTAGGAGGGTGGTGAAACACTGGAATGCGTTACCTAGGGAGGTGGTAGAGTCTCCTTCCTTGGAGGTTTTTAAGGCCCGGCTTGACAAAGCCCTGGCTGGGATGATTTAGCTGGGAATTGGTCCTGCTTTGAGCAGGGGGTTGGACTAGATGACCTCTTGAGGTCCCTTCCAACTCTGATATTCTATGATTCTATGATTTAGAACCAATAAAAGGGACTTGTGACGTGTCAAGCCAATCTGTGGAATTCCCTGCTGCCAGAGCTGATCAGTGAAAAACCACAGTGGTTGGATGTATGAATCCATTTTAAAGAGGATTCAATAATTTTATGATCATTAATAAAACCTGCAGCTACGCACATTGTGACGATATGGGTAATTAAATTGGAAGTTTCGGGGAATAAGCTGATAGACTAAGAGGGTCTGGAAGGAGGAATTCCTTGTGTCCTTAATCACAGGAACAGCTTTGCAAGTAAGGTAAGGGCACACCAGGTGGTATGGGCTCTTCCTGTTCCTGAAATATTGAATGCTGGCCACTTCCTGAGACAGATTGTTGGATTAGACAGACCTATGATTGGACCCTGAATGTGAAAAGGAGTGACCAACAGTCCCCAATCATCTAACCAGGTTTGGTAGTCTACGTGAAATCAGTTTGGTGGTTCTCAGTCTTACTTCCAGTGCACAATTTTCCACATGACAAATTATCAACACAATTAGCCTTATCAGAAGATTGGCCATGGATTAAAGAAACCTGCAAACAACAGTCTTATCTAGAGGTGATCCTGTCAGGTTAGAGTTGAGATTCATTTCTGGAGGATGGTGTAAGAGTTTTTAAAATGAAGATCCTTGTCGGTGTAGTACTAGTGCCTCACAACCATTAGTGAATGAATTCTCATAACTGCCTCATGAGATACAGAAATATTACAGATGAGGAACCGAAGTACAGAGAGATCAAGTGACTTGCCCACGGTCAGCTACGGTAGAGCTGGAAACAGAAGACCACTCCCGAGTCCCAATTTAATGCTTTAACCAGAAGACCATGCTGCTGCCACCTGTGCTCTCTGTGGGTAGAGGATTTCAATCTCTAAGGCTGTCAAAGCCAGCAGCTTTCATGAGCACTAAAATTCACTTTGAAAAAAATTCAATTAAAAAAGTTATAGAAGAACAGGTGGTCACAAAAACTCTTCAGGAATCTTTCATCCTGTTTTACACTGCACCTTTAAATATTCTTCTACCTAAAGGTATGATATGCAAGACCAAAAGAATAAGTGAGAAACAGTAATTCATAACAGATCAACTGTGCTTTATCTACACAGATTCTGCTTTCATAAAGGCATGGGGGGGGGGGGCGCGAAGTAAATTTTTATTGTTTTCTGAAGCTTAAAATAACCACAAAGTGGCTAAAAAAAAAATAATCAAAGCTGTTCCATGGAACAGCCAAAAAAAACCTTTTCAATGAGCATTTCAGAAAGGCAGTACGTTGTTGAAGATGGACATACAGATCTAAAGAGAACCATGGTCAGTGTTTAACTGCTATATTGGTCTACTTTGAAACCGGTATAGTTTAAATGGGAAAGATCCTCCAGAACGTGTGCCTATGTATATGATGATAGCGGTCACCATTGTCATTGCAGCCGTTACTGCATTTTAAGGTGCCAACTTTTTTTTTTGTTTTTGTTTTTTGTTAAGTCATATTTATATGTATTGCAACTGAATTTAGAAGCTAACTGAGGTGTTTTAAATTTTTTGGAGGGGACTCATTAAATGGAAAAAACAAAGGAAAGGCGGGGGGACACTGAAGGCAAGCAAGTGACGAATAGGGAAAGGAGCGTGAAGGGCGAGTAGAAGCTGAGATGAACAGGTGACAGAAGAGGTTGGAACAAACAGCTCATCAGCAGAGGAGAATGTCCAGAGTTAAAACTGTAGAAAGCAGTTGCATGACAACATGCTGCAAGTACTTGGTGTTTGCCACCAACTGAGTTTTTAGCTAGCTCTGCCCTTGAGTGTCTGTCTTCTAGATGCAAGCAGGTGCTTTTACCTGCTGAAGCTGCTTTCGAGCGGATATGGAGATGTTTACACTACGGGGACTATAGCAGCATAGCTACAGTGCCAATAGTTATGTTGGCATAATCCCATAGTGCAGAGGCAGCCTACAGCAATGGAAGGGGTTTTTCCGTCGCCGTGGGAACACCACCATCCCACCTGACAATAACTAGGCCAACAGAAGTATTTTTCTGTTGACCTAGCTGCGTCTACGGCAGAGTTCGGTTGGTACAGCTAAGGAACTTAGGGATGTGCATTTTTCACTGGCCTGACCAACACAGCTATGTAAACACTAATTTTAAGTATAGACCAGGCCTTAGTCTTCATGCAAGTATCAATTTCTGGGGAAGGAAACTTTGCCAGCTTTTTAGTTAGCCAAGTTTTGATTGCAGCAAGGAGAGGCGTACATCTAAACAGTCCTTTGGTGATAAACAGCGATCTGAAAGGTTTCTGAGTGTGCTCACTGGTTTCTATGATTTTGGCAGATTCCTCCTGAAACTCCGCCCTCCTCCTCATCACGTTTCATGACATAATTAGAAATTCTTTTTTGACTGGCATCACCCGCTCATAGGCTATTTTACGCTAGCAAACGGCTTAGCATTAATTCCCCACTGGTGCAGCTTCACAACCCCCCCACCCCCCCCCCAAAAAAAGTGGGAGCTGTTGCATCGACAAACCTCAAGCATTTTTACCACACTGGTGAATGTTGGCTAAGAAGCTTGCCACTGGAGAAAAGGCATAAGACTACTGCTATAATCCAGGAAGTTTCTATCATTTTGATTGCAAAGATAGTGATCTGAATCCAAAATTGATCGGTGACTACTCTCCGGCTAGCTCAGCCTTTCAGCAACATGCCTCAAGAAGAACAGCATTGCCAAAGAGGTTAAACTGCCCCTTCACCTCCAAACCCTTTCAGTGAGGAGAGGTTTCAAAGCCGAATTAAGCATGCTACTGGTGAGCATGGGCTATTTCTTTTCTAAATACAAATTAATGCAAAAATCTCTGTCAATGCAATACTAAAGTTGCACAGTTAACATTAAGTGTCAGGAAATGCAAACATTAAGTTTTCTACGTCACTGTTAATTGGCCTTTTTATATATACAGTATTGGTAACCCAAAAAGTTTAAAACCATGAGAGAGACCCCACAAAAAAATCATGGGATTTGATTTAAAATCACAAGTTTTTTTTTTTTTTTAAATGCATCAGGCTTCAGGGTCTGATTTCCAATTTTTGAAGTCTTAGACAAGCCTCCTGCCTTCCATTGTGTGTACAAACATGATTCAGGATGAAAACTTATCCTGAAACACACAGT